>NC_091132.1:160331601-160681601 GCF_040183065.1 Periplaneta americana
ACAATACCACGTAACTAACAAAATGTAGTCAACGGCAGAGTTCCAATACTGCGTAAGTGACATGGCCAAATGTCTATGGCCACGATCATCCATTTTCACTTAGTTACAAATTAGTTAAGCTATTTCATAGCCATACACCACTTTTCAAGACTATTGAGTTATTTTTATGGTTTCTATTCGGTTTTTCCCTTCTCCTGTAAAATTTACATTTTATCAGTTATGCAGTATTGGTTCTTAAGCGACGATATGTATATATTTTACGCGAATGTTAAACGTAACTAATTTTTACATGATTTACACGCGGTGTAATAAATTAATTTCATATTAATAAAATGTCATCACATTATAACTAGGAAGCATTTGTTTTAAATAATTTAATTTATAATGACACAAAGGAAAATAATTTGAGTGGTGAAATGTAACATAGACCTACATACGAGATGTTTAGAAAAAGAATATAATATTTTGAAACGTGATAGTAGGTCCATTCTTAAAAACAAGGAAAAAGCGTAATAAACATGAGTACTAAAATAAATATTTCTGAAGAAACAAGGACTGTGAAATTCGTACTGTAACAACATCTAACATTAATTTATTTCAAGAAATAAGGAATGTGAAATTGGTACTTTAACTGCTCCACATCTTCAAATGTCAGCATTTTGCTTGTATCCTATTGTAATACAGTACACTAAAGTGTAAATAGATGGGACATATCTGAAGAGAAACGAGTGAAAATATATGCTGTTATTACAGTAGGCTTAGGCTTACCTACCAATTTATGAGTCCTTGTTTCTTCAAAGATATTAATTTTTGGAAGCATATTTATTATAGTTTTTATCTTATTTGTATAAATTCTACATCTCCGCAAAATATTATAGGCTTTTTTTCCTAACACCCTGAATGACTAGACTATCAGATTACAATCACGAACTATCTAGAAGTGTGTAGTAAAAGTCAAAGGTGTCGCCTCTGGTAAAGTGTGCACAGAGAGTTCTCAAAAGAACAATAGATTTTGTTTTTTTCTGTTTAATATTGGCACTATAAATAGGACTTCTTCTGTCAGCAGATGGAACCAGTTACCTGGTTGAGGTTTTCCCGGTATTTCCCCTCAATTAGAGCCAATGCTGGGTAACATTCGGTGTTGCATTGGACCCGGGATTCATTTCGCCAATATTATCACCATCTCATACAGACACTACATTATAAACATAGCAGCTGAAAAGCTTTGTAAAATAACCAATTAAACAAATCGTCGAGAGCTTTGATGACTAATACCAGTAACCTCTGGTATATGTATCAGCGTGGCGATTAGCTAAGCAAAACGCGGAAACACTGTGCGGTACCGGTGAATTGTTTCAAAAGATAGAAGATATTATAACAGTTGATATGAAGAACACGTATGAATTACCGCAAGTAACGCACGTTGGAACCTGGGAACTCGAGTTAACGATTATTTGACACTTTGTTTATTTAATTTGCTAGAGCAAGTTGTGATTTTATTACTTTTTTTTACATTTTTAGTAAATTACATATTTTATGCGTATTTTACGCGCATCGTGTAGAAATTAATTTTACGCGCAACTTCCCTCGTCTGCCTAATGCGCACTAATAAATGTTTATTTAATTTATTAGAGCAAGTTGTGATTTTATTACTTTTTTTTACATTTTTAGTAAATTACATATTTTATGCGTATTTTACGCGCATCGTGTAGAAATTAATTTTACGCGCAACTTCCCTCGTCTGCCTAATGCGCACTAATAAATGTTTATTTAATTTATTAGAGCAAGTTGTGATTTTATTACTTTTTTTTACATTTTTAGTAAATTACATATTTTATGCGTATTTTACGCGCATCGTGTAGAAATTAATTTTACGCGCAACTTCCCTCGTCTGCCTAATGCGCACTAATAAATGTTTAGTTAATTTATTAGAGCAAGTTGTGATTTTATTACTTTTTTTACATTTTTAGTAAATTACATATTTTATGCGTATTTTACGCGCATCGTGTAGAAATTAATTTTACGCGCAACTTCCCTCGTCTGCCTAATGCGCACTAATAAATGTTTATTTAATTTATTAGAGCAAGTTGTGATTTTGTTACTTTTTTTACATTCATAGCAAATTACACATTTTACGCGTATTTTACGCATCTTGATAAAAATTAATTTTACGAGCAACTTCCCACATCTCCCTAATAGGCACTAATAAATGTTATACATTATTCCTTAAACACACTGAATTGAAAGGTACGAGAAAATAATTCCTGTTTTACGTACTATTTCCCAATGAAATTTATAAATATTAAATGTGCGTCGGGAACGAAATATGATATTCTGAAATTATTTGTAGGTCGAGAATGTGCACATCTATTAAGTAATCTTGAGAAACGCCAGAATATTCTAGAGAATATATCGTGGCTTTGGTTTGACAAGGTTCTAACAAAATTGGCAATAATGTGTTTTTCATTTTGTTATCACTCTTCATAATACTGTCTAGCTTATAAATACATTTCAGCACAATTTGTTGAAAAATGAACGCAATAGTATTGTGACACAGTTCTAACTGATGACAACTTCTGAAAAGTTCTAATTGCAAGCTGCTACTATTCTCTCGCAGAGATTGAGGACTTTAATTTGTGTTATGCACAGCTAAGCATGATATATTTTATTTGTAATTTTCATGTCGTATTGATAAATATGAGTAATGTTTTCACATTATTTATAATTAATTGAAAAGAAATACCAGTAGACTGGTACATTTTTTTTTCTATAAGAAACAGCTATCAGCATAATGAAATAGGGATATCAAAGTTCTGATGACTACCCTGAAGATTACATTCCTCCTACTTCATCTGATAATGATCATGAAGAAACAACCCCAAAGAAGGTAATTGACTTATTATATGTAATGAAACTAACCTCAGTCGTAACATGTGGTCTACAATGAAATTTGTGATATCTAAAAAGCTCTGCATTGAAAAATTCATAATTTTCAAAGAGTACGGATTTTTTACTATTAAATTGTGTGCTTACCGTTATATGCCTGAAATAAGACAAAATAGAGAACTAAATGAGAACGAAACAGAGTGAAGTAGACCACAAAGTTAAATAAATTTTAAGAGTTTTCTACTTTTTCAATGAAGAGGAAGGAAAGGACAAATAGGCAGCGTTTGGAAAGAACACTTGGCTTCAGTAATAAATTCTCAACATCTCAGTAAATTTCTTCAATTGGGTGACATACTGTTTCACAGAGTTATAATGCCAACAATTGCATTTAGATGGACAAAAATTTACACAATGAAAAAAGTTTTGTTTATATAGAACAGCCAAACAATATGTAAGATGATTTTTATATTCAATCCCTCTGTCTTCCACTTAGCCATTTTTTCACGTGTTCATAACATTTACTCATCCCTATTACTTAAAATACACATTTTTTTTATTCGTCAATAATAAATTTGATGACTATCTTCACTTCCAAGAAACTGCTTTTTAAACCAAGAGGAATATTTTTAATTGTGTAATTATTTGTTTCATTTAAAAATATGGTATAACATAAACAACATAAAATATATAAATAAATTTAAATAATACAAGCGACATTGTAATCATAATAAGCCTAATAACAACAAAAATACATATGTAACTATTAATGTCATAATTATATAATCAAGAAAATGCACCAAAATAGAAGGCATGGAAAGTGAGCTTGACCTTTCATGAAAAGTGATATAACAAAGATCTGATTGTTTTCACAAAATATACTTTTAATTTCTGTACTTTACTTAATGCCAATTTTATTGTTATCCAATAATAAATTAAAAGAGAGCAATTATTTTTTCAAAGTTATGTTTTATGTAATGAATAAAAATAGTTTGAGAAAGTTCTATCAGCACTTAGAACCTTGTCTCACACTGAAAATTCATTATGGAAGGACATAGTTCTAACTGCAAAATTAAATATTTTAAATGAAATGAATAAGTGGTCATATTAGGCTATGAGGGTATGTAATTATAAGTTCAATGCTTTAAAATGCCATACGTAACATTTCATAAGTATAAGAAATTAAATGTTCATATTACAACAAATTGAAACTTTGAAGCTCTGTATCTCAGAAGTATAGAAAAAAAGAGTTAGAACCTTGTCAAACCAAGGCCACGAAATGTAGAAAGTGTGATGAAATATTATTGGCTATTAGAATAACTTCTCAGTCACCAGTATTGACAACGTCACTAACAAACACTCACCACCACACCACCTTAATAACCTGCACTCAATCGCTGTCACCTTCTAAGAAGCTAACTTAATCCAGAGCAGTGTATATTGGAGAGTACCGCATTCTTTTGATTCGACAAATGCCGACGCGGCGGCCATATTTACTCCTGCAGAGACTCAGTACACCGTAAGACTTGCGTAGGAACACAGATTTCTAGTGTGATTTTCCATCATTATCGTAAAGAATGCCGTGTTGGTGTGCAGTTAATCAATGTGTAATCAATTGCTGTTGTACTGAATTAGCATTACAGCTTATTGTCTATGCGGGTGACATGAATATATTAGGAGAAAATACACAAACTATTAGGGAAAATACGGGAACTTTACTGAAGCAAGTAAAGCAATAGGTTTGGAAGTAAGTCCCGAAAAGAAAAAGGTATATGATTATGTCTCGTGACCAGAATATTATATAAAATGGAAATATAAAAATTAGAAATTTATCCTTCAAAGAGGTAGAAAAATTAATATATCTTGGAGCAACAGTAACAAATATAAATGACACTCGGGAGGAAATTAAACGCAGAATAAATATGGAAAATGCCTGTTATTATTCGGCTGAGAAGATTTTGTCATCTTGTCTGCTATAAAAAAAATCTGAAAATTAGAATTTCTAAAACAGTTATTTTACCGGTTGTTATGTATGGTTGTGAAAGTTGAACTCTCACTTTGAGGAACAGAGATTAAGACTGCTTGAGAATAAGGTTCTTAGGAAAATATTTGTGGCTAAGAGGGATGAAGTTACAGGAGAATGGAGAAAGTTACACAATGCAGAATTGCACGCATTGTATTCTTCATCTGACATAATTAGGAAGATTAAATCCAGACGTTTGAGATGAGCAGGGCATGTAGCACGTATGGACGAATCCAGAAATCCATATACAGTATTGTTGGGAAGCCGGAGGGAAAAAGACCTTTGGGGAAATTTGCGATTCTGAACAATTAGTTGAGTTTCTAGGTATAGATGTAAGTAAACCCAAAACAGAAAGGTCTAGTGAAGATGAATCTGAGCAAAAGAAATTGATAAAGGCTAAATTTTAACTTAACTGAAAATGGAAATATTGACTTGAGTGAACAACAAGCTCTTTACTATTTGTTGGGATCAGTATTGTTCAAAATAAAACAAAATAAGTTATATAATATTTGTGAAAACTGTATTTCATATCTAATAACTGATAACAGGGACGAATCTATACATTTTATTAGCATATTAGTGACTCTCAAGTCGTACATGGAAAAGTCACGTATACCCTTATAAATTCGTGTTTGACATAATTATAAATGCAGAAAAATGTGAAACGTTGGTAGAAAATGTATTGACACTAAAAGATTTGAAGTCTTTATTCATTAACACTTCAACTCATATGTTCTCAATTAGTTATAATATATTTGAAAAAGTCTTATCACTATTTTAGAACTAGAATATATTTATTGTTAAGAAAATTGTCTGTTATAGCAAATGCCCGACAACAATTTGCTAAATGTGGCGGTCGAAATGTTGGTGTGAGAATTGCATTAGAAAATTGTTGATGTTATCCCTATTGAAATGGACATGACTACAGTAGCGGCTCGTCGTAAAGAAAATAGGTGAAGTGCTGTTCACATACACAAATGCATGAACAGTTTTACCAATATAATGAGTAGGCCTACTATTCGTAAACTACGTGCAATTTTAATAGTTCTAGAACACATGCAAACGGGAAAATTAATTTATTTCAGGACTCACCCAATTTCTTGCATACAAAGTCAATCCTCCTATCTTTCAAAACAGCAAGCCTGTCAATAATGTCTTCATAAAATGTCTCAGTTCAACTGAGGGTGGACGGTATATCTCTATGCAAAGCTATGGGCATGATGAAAGTATCTCCTATTATGTAGCATTCCAAATGAAATTTTCAATCTTTTCAAAGAGAAAAGCTTCTTTCATCGGAATAATTTGTTTTTGTAATTTTATACAACTTCTCTATTTTTATCACTTTTTGAAAACAAAGAACAAAAGGAACTGTAGGATGTCAAGAATTTAAAACATCTTTTCCATCCTCATATTTAAGTCTGCAAAATGGAATTTTTATAATATATTACAAACCATGCCATTTTCGGGATACATATTTCTCACTCATTTATTAATATTTTCTATGTATTGGTACCTAAGTATTTGTATAATAGCACTATAGTGATTAAACATACAATATACACTACGATGTAGGATTAATACACTATATACACTTATCAGTAATATACTCTAAATACATTAAATAATAAGTTAATAAGTACTAAACTACCAGTACATGTGTACATTTACGCACGCGTTAAACTTTCAAATACAAGAGCTGGAACAAAACTGGCAAACACATGAGAAGAAATAATACATGCGGCGGAAGACAACTTTCAAACTTTACGAATGTATGTGGCGTACATTCCTGATAAAATAACATAGAGCCAGCTAATTTACCACTGCAGGGGTGGCTGCTTAGACACAAGGAATGAGGATACTTTTCTCGAGTCAGGTAGTAGGCCTACACACTATAAAATTTCACAGCCCTTCAACAATAGCCCCCGGCCTTGGAGACCAGCTTCAACCCTTCTGCACCGTTCGATCTGCAAACTGGTCACTCCACCTACAAGTCTGACAGTTCTCCGTAACTGAAAGACTCAGAAACGCACTTCACTCATGCAATCTTTCTACAGTGCGTGACGTCACGTTACCATGGAAACCAAGTGCTGTATGAGAATGGGAGCCCAAACATTTTCACCTCTACAGTATTATAGGTTTCAATACACTGCTCGGCGCTCGTAACGGTTGACATTATTCTATTCAGCGGACAGTTACAGGTACTATTTATATAACTAAGCACTATTAATAACTACTGAAAATAAAGGTTTTTTCATTTTAGAAATACGGAACCGGTAATAACTAGAATTAATTATTAATACAAGATAAAATTGTGTTTTACACGTAAATAGGTGAAATGGTACTTCACCTACTTCACCTGAATAACCGCCCCTGACATAACATAAATAATAAAGTGTTATCTCCCATGAGTCATTTCGCTATGACAATAAAGTTTGTTAATTCTTGTCTCCTGTGTTCAATAAACTACAACATGTATGACATCTCCTTTAATCACCATTGTTCTAGCATTACTGCTTATGCTTCTGTGCCGAGCAAGGAGTAAATATGGCTGCCGCCATCGAGAATGCAGTGCTCTCTAATATACACTGCTCTGACTTAATCTACCTGATAATGATGGTCTTACCTTGAAGACTACGGTCATAGGGTCTACCGATTTTTTGCTAAATCTTTACAATTGCGTTACCATAGGAAGGAGAACAGCAACAAAAGGCACATTCTTAGTCAAGTTTCAATATATGAAAACCATACCAGAAGCCTAAATTAACCTGTCACCGATTCGTATATGCAAGGCATAACAAAAGCCATAACTCACCTAACCTGTCAGAGCTTCGTATATGCAAGGTATACCAAAAGCATAAGATATCCTAACCTAACCTGTATTAGATTCGTAAAGAAATACGAAAGAACTGTATCGTGATATTAACACTTACAATATAAAAAATTCGAGTGTATGCTAGAGTGAAGCTTTCTATTATGTTGGTATGAATAAGGAAACAGTTGTAAAATATTTGAAGATGTATAAGCGGAGCGCGAAGTGAAATATCTATTCGGTACTTTTTCCAAAATGGCAACAATATAAAAATTTACTTCTATTACTTCAACATACTCTGTATATAAACAAAATTAAGGACCGTATTAATAGTTTACTTATTTAAAATAAATTAATCAAATTATAGTTGAAATCTTGGACATAGTAGAGGAAACGATGCACACAATTACTATTATCATCAGGATATTTAAAATATTAATTACTTATAGCTATTCCATGTGGAAAGGCAGCACTCACCTCAATTTCACACCTTATTATAGGAAAAGTGATCAGTACTGGAGATTCTTCAGATTTTCTTTCTGATACGTTATCATAATTGTGGCAATCCATTTTGATATCAATGCAATTGCAACAATTTCTTCTTTTCTAAGTCTCAAACACAGCACACAAACACATGCCACCGCCACTTTCGGGGGAAACCAACTCTGTAGTTAGCATCAGTGTTGACAATGTTTGCTAATGAAATTACCTACACTAGATCGTCAAATGACACGATATTGCACCAAAATTCCCTGTGTTTCAAAAATAAGTACAGCGAAGGATACACAAAGAAAAATCAACACAAATTAAACATTACGTTAAAGTTTAAAATTTCTTGCTTGGCTAAGCTGAGTTTTCTGGTGTTGAGCGAAGCCATAACCGTACACTGCTTATCATATCACTGTCGTCAGTTCGAAGAATACACACCTTGACTTGTCTATCCCTTACTGTGCACTCATCAATGCTACTATTTTTTTCTGTTTTCAGGCTGTTCCCATGAATGGTTTTTAAGTTTTTCAATGTACTGAAAACTCATCCAACTGAGGCATTTAATCACATTATAGCTTTGTGAAAAGTAAGCCATACTTGTTTCATCTAAGCATACTTCGTTCCCATTTTAGGGTCAATTACTAATATTAGGTGGATAAAAGAAATGTATCTTGAATTTTTACATTGACAGACATGTATATTTTTTTAAGAATATTTCTTCGTTATGTAACACATGTAGTACACACCTGTGGACTAACGGTCAGCGCGTCTGGCCGCAAAACCAGGTGGCCCGGGTTCGAATCCCGGTCGGGGCAAGTTACCTGGTTGAGGTTTCTTCCGGGGTTTTCCCTCAACCCAATACGAGCAAATGCTGGGTAACTTTCGGTGCTGGACCACGGACTCATTTCATCGGAATTATCACTTTCATTTCATCCAGACACTGAGATGTTGATAGAGCGTCGTAAAATAACCCAATTAAAAAAATGTAACACATATTCGAGCGCTACTTATAAAGTAACTTCCGTTTTCATATAGCGTGCGTAACAACAGAGACAGTGGCTCCGTTCTTGCGGTGGAGTGTACCTTGCAGCAGTACACGTCAAGCAGCGGTAAAGTCAAGGTTGTGTTTTGTTCCTATCTGAGCCACGTGCTGTCAAAATGTATGCTGCAATCACAAATTCTGACAGTTGTGAGGTATGTTCTGTAATAAGATTTCTTGTGATCAAAAACTGTATAGCTAGTGAAATCTATCGCCAACTTTGTGAAGTTTATGGGCCAGAGGTATTGAGTGATGGTGGTGTAAGACAAAGGTGCCGTATGTTCAAAAATGGGCGAACCAATGTCCATGATAAAGAGGGAAGTGGTCGATCTAGTATAGTGAGTGCAGATCTGATTCGTTTGATTGACGAAACGGTTAGAGCAAACCGCAGTTTTACCATGTCGGAGCTTAGTGAGTATTTTCCACAGATTAGTCATACTCTTCTGTACTAAGTGATTACCGAAGATTTGAGCTACCGGAAAATTTCTGACAGATGGGTGTCTAAACTCTTTCTGAGGTACAAAAGGCTCAGCGGATGGGAGCAGCAATGTCCTTTCTTGAGTGTTACGAAGGAGAAGGTGATCCTTTTGTCGATTAGATTGTGACAGGAGATGAGACTTGGGTGTGGTATGTGAATGCAGAAACAAAGCTTCAATCAATGCAGTGGGGCCATACTCACTTCCCGAAAAAACCCACAAAGTGTCGTCAAACAGTTTCCACGAGGAAACTTATGGCAACTGTCTTCTGGGACAGAAAAGGAATTTTGCTAGTGGAGTTCTCGGAAAGGAATGCCACAATTAAGGCTGAGCGTTACTGCAACACACAAAAAAATTTTAAAACGGCCATTCAAAAGAAACGTTGTGGCATGTTGAGCTCCAGGGTGATTTTCCTGCATGACAATGCCCGGCCTCACACAGCGCGCCCTACTGCGACCAAACTGCAAGAGTTCAACTGGGAAGTATTGGATCACCCTCCCTATAGCCCATATTTGGTGCCTAGCGATTACCATCTCTTCATGCACATGAAGACGTGCCTTCACTCGAAGCGCTTTGACGATGACAAAGAGTTGAAAACCAGCGTCGTAGGTTGGCTTCAGTCGCAGGCTGCCGAATTCTACGATTGCGGAATTTCAAAGCTTGTCAAATGCTACAAGTGTCTCAATGTGACTGGAAACTATGTGGAAAAATAAATGTATTGTAACCCAATTCTGTAACTTCATTCACAGGTCTGTAAAAAAATAAACGGAAGTTACTTTATGAATAGCCCTTGTATAATGTAATGGTAACAGGATTACAATTCAAGGTAATGGAATTTCATTGAAGTCCTTTTTAATTTATAATATACAGCATATATGGGCAAAGGTGCCTCATTTGAGAATTGGTGCCCCACTGGCTTTGGCAATGCTTATCGCTCTGTATGACATATGCGTCTTACTCCCTTTTCCTCTCTACTCGTAGCTCGTTGGTGTGGGCAGTTATATGTTCATTTAACAGTGGTGGAATCATGGTTTATCAAAGTAGTGTCTACGAGCTGAAAACGACTCTCATGTGGAATGGGAAAAGTTCTTTTGCTGTTTAGAAGGAGGGAACATACTATACACTGTCTGTTAAGCTCGAAAATCGTAGCTTCTGGTTTGACCATGTAAATTATATGGTACATATTTTACGCATATGTTAAAAGTAATTTACGTAACGTCGGAAAACTAATTTTTACATTATTTTCACGTGGAGTAATAAATTAATTTCATTTTAATAAAATGTCATCACAATATAACTGGCAAGCATTTGTTTTAAATAATTTAATTTATAATCACAGAAAGGAAAATAATTCGAGTGGTGAAATGTAACATACATACGAGATGTTTAGAAAAAGAATATAATATTTTGAAACGTGGTAGTAGCTCCATTCTTAAAAACAAGGAAAAAGTGTAATAAACATGGGTCTTAAAATAAATATTTTTCAAGAAACAAGGACTGTGAAATTGCTACTTTAACACCATATTTTCTAATGTCAGCATTTTGCTTGTATACTACATCGTATTGTAATACAGTGCACTAAAGTGTAAATAGATGGGACATATCCAAAGAGAAACGAGTAAAGAGCTCACATTAAAATATATGCTGTTGTTACCAGGGATGTAGTGGAGGTGGAGCGAAGCTCTGGCACTGTGTTCGAAGGTGGAGCGGTGCTCCGGCACTGGTTTGGAATTTTAAAATCTGTTTGGCATCACAATACTTTCCCAGCTAACGATATCTTAGTTAATGTCAGAATATTTAGTGATTATATTTTCTATGCTTCCTTTAGAAAATCGAGTCGACCTGGTTGGCAAGTTGGTATAGCGCTGGCCTTCTATGCCCAAGGTTGCGGGTTCGATCCCGGGCCAGGTCGATGGCATTTAAGTGTGCTTAAATGCGACAGGCTCATGTCAGTAGATTTACTGGCATGTAAAAGAACTCCTGCGGGACAAAATTCCGGCACATCCGACGACGCTGATATAACCTCTGCAGTTGCGAGCGTCGTTAAATAAAACATAACATTTTTAACATTTAGAAAATCGAAACAAGTGCGAAAGTAGAGGGTCGCGAGACCACTAGGAGAGTGTGGTGAGAAATGGGGGTAGATTCAGTGACTGGACAACCACCAAACTAAACTTTAGGGCGACTGCGCGAAATAATCACATTCCTAATTCACTTTCGTTTCGTTTCATATATCGTTAGTTTTCGTGTCTTTGTATGATACAGAAGATTGTCTATGGTGTTACTTACCGAAGTGTGTTGTGTTCGTTTCCCAGTTATTTTACGAAGTGAATTTTAAAAAGTTAATTTGCTCCCTATAACGTGACTAAAAGACTGCTTGAAACTTTTATTTTTATCTATTGCCCTTCAGTAAATATGGAACAAAATAAACATAAACTAAAGCACTAACTTCTCTTCTCGTGCCATTGCTGTTACCAGTGGAGTTACAAAAGCTTCCTCTCCTGATATTATTGATATCTCAAGCCCGTCGCTTCTGTTTGATGAACCTATTAATTCAACCAGAGATACTGTTAAGCTTATAAAAGATACAGTTCCAGTATGGCTGCGAAGAATGATCAAAATAGTAAAAGCCAAAAAGTCGGCCTGCAAAGTGAGTGGCCGAATGTATGGAATGAAGAAAATATGTGGTCAAGAAAAAGAGAAGCTTATCCGTGGATTGACTGTAAGCAGTGTGAGCTAGGCTGTAAAGTGTGTCATGAAGTAACTACATTAGATGGATTAAAAAAGAGTGTATTGTGTATCTAATGAATGGCGCTCATATTCAGTAAATTACTACGGATTGAACAGATCAGATCAAATCAGCTTAAGTCACTACGAAAAAAATCATTGAACACAAGAAATCCAATGCTTAAAACATAGCACAAAAATTATTGATACGTCTGAAAAGCAATCAATTGAAGATGTTGGCGAATAAACGAGTACAGCCCACCGTGAAGCAATAAAAACGAAATTTATATCAGCTTATTACATTGCGCAGAATGATCACCTTTACAGTGACCATTTCGGTTTACTTGAGCTTCAGAAGCTAAATGGAGTAGGTATTGATTGGTGTTGCCTTGCATTCTCCTTACAGTCTTACTTTATGGAATTTTTTCTTTGTCTTGTTTCTTTTTTTTTTTTTTTATCCAAATCTTCCCCCTTCCCCAAAGGTTAAAAAAACATAAACAGATCCGGCACTGTAAAGTTTGGGACTACAACCCTGGTTGTTACAGTAGGCTTAGGGTTACCTACCAATTTAAGAGTCCTTATTTCTTCAAAGATATTAATTTTTGGACGCATATTCATTACATTTTTTATTTTGTTTGTATGAATTATTCTACCTCTTCACAAAATATTATACGCTCTTTTTCCTAACACCGTGCATGACTAGCATAACACAGTACAATATGATCACGAACAATCTAGAAGTGTGTAGTAAAAGTCAAAGGTGTTGCCTCTGGGAAAGTGTGCACAGAGAATTCTCAAAAGAACAATAGATTCTGTTTTTTTCTGTTTTAATATTGCCCCTATACATAGGACTTCTTCTGTCAGCAGTTACCTGGTTGAGGTTTTCCCGATATTTTCCTTCAACCAATTAAGAGGAAATGCTGGGCAACTTTCAGCGTTGCATTGGACCCTGGATTCATTTCGCCGACATTATCACCATCTCATAGAGACAATATATAACCATAGCAGTTGAAAATGCGTTGTAAAATAATCAATTAAACAAATCGTCGAGAACTTTGATGACTGGTATATGTATCAGCGTGGCAATTAGCTAAGCAAAACGTGGAAACACTGTGCGGTATCGGGGAATCGTTTCAAATGAAACCATATAGGTATAATGAAATAATGTGAACATTTTATTGGTCAAGGTAGAATATCCACCAGTCACAACGAATATTGCACACTTTTATCACTGACAATGTGGCGTTATAAACCAATTTTCAATACTTTTATCACAGTTACGAGACATTTCAATTCTTATTATATATATATATATATATATGTGGCGGTTTCTCGTGGGAGGGAAGGGAGGAACGTCCTCCTCACATTTTTCTTCTTTTGAAAGTAAATACCAAATGAAATATGTGCCTTGAATTCGAGGAAGATTCGATAATTTTTAAGTTCACAGCTATAAGAAAACCTCGATTGATCGAGTTTTAAAGGACGCGTGCTCATGTGCTGCTAGAAAACTGTGAGAAAGACGTGAGATTGTTTGTGTGGAGGAAAGCCAATCCTTTCCTCCTTTACTGCAGTTAACACACATAGACAACAGCGCACTAGCGGCCAGAGAAAGATGCAGAGTTTTAAAGCAAGCGAATGAACAGTTAGGGAGGAGATCCTCCTCTGAATCAGCCAAAGAGTTTGTAATATATAAGTATATTACAAACTCTCTGGAATCAGTGCATGGGCGGGAAATAGAATCCGACTGGTTGTGCAACTAGCTCGCTACCGCTGCCTTCTAACGATGCTGCATTGAACTAGACTATAACACATCTAGGAAGAGACACAATAACGCAAAGCTATGAAAGACACCATATAAACTTTTTTAAAACCATAAATCAAAATATATTATTCATTGTATTTTATATAAGCTACTATTCATGGTTTGAAACTTTCGAGGATATCTGAAAGCTGAAGTTAGACTTATATAAAACAAAGAGAAAGTAGTTCTACGTTAGTATCGCAGATCTTTTTGGCCCTGAATTTCACTTCCATTTATTGTCTACTAGATAAGACAACAGCCAAATCGTCAGTTTAGTACATATATATTTGAAGTTGAAAGTACTCCAAACGACATTTTAACACAAAAAAATTAATCGGCCACCGGCAGCTTTGAACAATAATGGTAGTATGACTTTACAAGAACTGACATTCTTCAAAAGCATGTGATACTGAACTTGTAAAATGTACATGTGGCATCACAGACCACTTGAGTGGGTGCAGTGTTCTCTGTTCTCACTTTCCTAACAGATTATTTCCCATTCCCACTTCTGTAAAACGGTTCTGATTATGTGTTAGTAGCTAGTCTCTTTCAACACGTGTGATGCTGTAGTGTGCGCGAAAAAATGCTGCGAGTTTGTGAATTTCCTTGTAATTGTTTATTTGTGCAATTATCCAACAATGAATGGAAGTGAAAACATAATATATTTTGGACAATTTAGGAAACTCAGTTTACAAGAACAGATTATTGCTATACAGAAGGGAAGGCCAACCCCAACACTACCTGGTCTTACATGAATGTATGTATGTATGTAGGCTAATTTGTAGCATGTTTCTCTCAAGAATGTGTCATTTTGCGCTGTTAACTTCTTTCCTCCTCTTAAGAGATATGCAGGAGCCGCCACTGATATATATATATATATATATATATATATATATATATATATATATATACTACTAGGTTCAAAAAGTTCCCGGAATTTTACTACCATTTTTCGTATTAATATATAACAAGGGATATTATACATTTGTTTTGTTGGTAACATTCATGATGTCATTTCCTTCAAGTTTGTTGATAATGGCAATTATTGGTTTTGAGTTGTAGGCATTTGTTTATCATAGTGTTTTGTTTGTTCGTCGCATTTTGTAATTATGTCCACAGAGCAAAGTACAAACATCAAGTTCTGTGTTTTGCTGGGGACATGATCAGTATGGCTGATGAAGATGGTGATTTCTTAAACAAAATGAAACTGGTGCTACTTGTACGACCCAGTCCCTAAACGACAGTCATCTGAGTGGAAATCGAAAACATCTCCTCGGAAGCAAAAATTTCCTAGGGACACTTCCAAAGGCAAAGTTATTTTAAATGTTATGTTTTATTTAACGACGCTCGCAACTGCAGAGGTTATATCAGCATCGCCAGATGTGCCGGAATTTTGTCACGCAGGAGTTCTTTCATATGCCAGTAAATCTACTGACATGAGCCTGTCGCATTTAAGCACACTTAAAGCAAAGTTATTTTGGAAGTTTTCTTCGACTCTCAGGGTCTCATGCACCATGAGTTCATTCCAGAAGGTCGTACTGTAACGAAAGAATTGTACGTAGAAACCCTCCGTCGCCTCTGGGACGCAGTGAGAAGGAAACGTCCAGAAAAGTGGGTAGAAAACAACTGGTTCCTTATGCATGACAATGCACCTGCTCATCGCGCAATTATTGTAAAGAATTTTCTTGCCAGGCACAACATAACTGCTTTGGATCACTCACCATACTCTCCTGATCTCTCACCACCTGATTACTTTCTGTTTCCCCGTCTGAAAAGTCACCTGAAAGGACGGAGATTCAATGCTGAAGAGGTTATCGCAAACGCGACGAGAGCACTAAGACGGGTTTCACAAAATGGCTTCCAGGCCTGCTTCCAGGAACTCTACACGCGTTGGCAAAAGTGTGTTGTTGCGGAAGGCAACTATTTTGAAGGGAATGCTGTAGAATAGTGTTTAAGGTACGTTGTTTCTATGATGCTAGCAAATTCCGGGAACTTTTTGAACCTAGTATGTATATATATATATATATATATATATATATATATATATATATATATATGGAATTATCGCTACATTAACACATTTACCATATCACAAAACAACCACGTAATAGTTTAACATTACACTTAGCTGGAACATGACATGAATAATAAATGATAATTATCATTTATAATTATAATTATAAAGATACGATGCAAAGTTATGTTGTCATTGACGATGTCACAATGGAGTTATAATATAATATACCGCCATGTTATTTTAATTCACGATTTGATTATATATTATAGAATTAATGCGATTAAGTTGAGTTTACATAATATTTAGTACTCAGCATTTTGTTTTATTCATCATTCGCTTCGATTATTCCTCGAGTAGTATAAGGTTTTGTACCTAATTTCTGCTTGCTGTTTCCTGGATACTTCTTGTAAGAAAGTCGGTAAAATTTGACATGGCGTGTTCAAATCGTATGATGGTAAGGAGTCGAATTTTTGGTCGTTATTACGTAACAAACTTGTCTATAAAAACTGAAATATTCACATAAGGTAACTATGCTGAAGTTAGTTTCACTACTCCACGTCCCAATAATTTGAAACTGATATTTAGAAGACTGAAATATGTACGAGGAATAAATGAACCTAATAAATGTTTTACAAAATAAAAAAAATCATCACTATATCGATAGGAAGTTCAGATCTTTCTTAAAAAATTCTCCGGAGCATTTAATACCTTATTAAAGGGTAACTAATGTACACAGAGTATGGACTTCTGTCTAATGTCGAAGAGAATGCAATTATAAATGAATAATCACATTGGCATAATACAGTATAGTGGGCGGCTTTCGTGTAGATGAGAGGAAAATATTGCAAATGTTATACAATTGCCCAACATGACAAGACTTGGCAAAAGAGGATCACTTCAAGAATTTAAATGTATAATGCGCAACTGAAAAAAAAAAAAAAAAACCATTGATTTCTTTTTTGCCTTAAAGTGTGCTTTGAAACAACCGTTATTTAAAGACGAAACAGGTCAAGTAAAACGGAACCTGAAAGTAGTTCCAAATCGTATCCAAAGACATAGATAGGATCACTGTTCCCAGATATAATGAGCTGTGTGCTATTACCAAGCAAGGCTTTCCTTGAATGTCTCATTAATTTTGTGAACATTACAGCTTCTTTTGCATCATGATATTGTTACAACAGGAGTGATAGTGCTTCTAATGCATTAAACAAAAAGAGGAACAAAGGACAAGATCCTACGCAGTCTGCTGGCAAAAAATATTCGTGTGTCAGTGAAAGTGTATAGAACAAATTATAAATTTCGTTCAAATTTCAAATAATATCTATTTTATTGCAAAATAATTCATTATGAAAAAAAAACTTAATAATAATGATATTACAGTTAGTTTACATATGAAAGTCATGGGAACTATAATAAAATTATTAAAGAGAACAGAAAATATATATATTCAGATTTGCATTCGCACCTCAATTTACTAGCTACCTCTGAGCAACACCACAGCTACTAATATGTGGAAAGCCTAAGTATTTTTTTCGTATTTTTTTTAGGAAAAAAAAACACTATTTTCAAACTTCTGAATTACTGCACTAGAGTAAACTAGGTATAGCACCGGTACCCATACTACAACCAATGCAATCAGCTCTGACCTGTCTTGTGGCCACACATAATCACTGATACCTTATGGTAAACTTTATTTTTAATACTTCCCCTCAAAATAGAGAGTTAATAAAAACCTCTGTGAAATAAATACATGGCTAAAAGAGATAGATCACTCAACTTACTTACTTACTGGCTTTAAGGAACCCGGAGGTTTATTGCCGCCCTCACATAAGCCCGCCATTGTTCCCTATCCTGAGCAAAATTAATCCATTCTCTATTATCATATCCCACCTCCCTCAAATCCATTTTAATATTATCTTCCCATCTACGTCTCGGTCTTCCTAAAGGTCTTTTTCCCTCCGGCCTCCCAACTAACACTCTATATGCATTTCTGGATTCGCCCATACGTGCTACATGCCATGCCCATCTCAAACATCTGGATATGTTCCTAATTATGTCAGGTGAAGAATACAATGCGTGCAGTTCTGTGTTGTGTAACATTCTCCATTCCCCTGTAACTTCATCCCGCTTAGCCCCAAATATTTTCCTAAGCACCTAATTCTCAAACACCTTTAACCTATGTTCCTCTCTCAAAATGAGAGTCCAAGTTTCACAACCATAAAGAACAACCGGTAATATAACTGTTTTATAAATTCTAACTTTCAGAGTTTTTGACAGCAGACTGGATGATAAAAGCTTTTCGACCGAATAATAACAGGCATTTCCCATATATATTCTGTGTTTAATTTCCTCCCGAGTATCATTTGTATTTGTTACTGTTGCTCCAAGATATTTGAACTTCTCTACCTCTTCAAAAGATAAATTTCCAATTTTTATATTTCCATTTCGTACAATATTCTCGTCACGAGACATAATCATATACTTTGTCTTTTCGGGATTCACTTGCAATCCTATCGCTTTACTTGCTTCAAGTAGAATTTCCGTGTTTTCCCTAATCGTTTGTGGATTTTCTCGTAACATATTCACGTCATCCGCATAGACAAGCAGCTGATGTAACCCGTTCAATTCCAAACCCTCTCTGTTATCCTGGACTTTCCTAATGGCATACTCTAGGGCAAAGTTAAAAAATAAAGGTGATAGTGCATCTCCTTGCTTTAGCCCACAGTGAATTGGAAACGCATCTGACAGAAACTGACCTATACGAACTCTGCTGTACGTTTCACTGAGACACATTTTAATTAATCGAACTAGTTTCTTGGGAATACCAAATTCAATAAGAATATCATATAAAACTTCTCTCTTAACCGAGTCATATGCCTTTTTGAAATCTATGAATAACTGATGCACTGTACCCTTATACTCCCATTTTTTCTCCAATATCTGTCGAATACAAAATATCTGGTCAATAGTTGATCTATTACGCCTAAAACCACACTGATGATCCTCAAAAATTTTATCTACATATGGAGTTAATCTTCTCAGAAGAATATTGTACAAAATTTTGTACGACGTCAACAAAAGTGATATTCCTCGAAAGTTACTACAGTTAGTCTTGTTTCCTTCTTAAAGATAGGTAGATAGATGACTGAATTTAAATGAAATAAGATAGGCCCTATTTATCACATATGAAAAGAAGGGGCCTCATAAAGAAAATTAAGCTCCATGCCTCTGAAATTGTAAGTCAGGCCCAGATTCACTGTATAGTAAAATAAGTGCTGTAATAATGTTAATGGCTCTGGCATATGTAAAATCTCTCTGTAGGGTAGTATAGAAACTACATGCAACAAAAATGGTACAATAATAATAATGGAAGAAGAACAGCTGGCTCACCTCATGGCCTCCACTCACCTCTGCTTTACACTCTGTCTTAAAAAAATTAGTTGCCACTGCAACTTCCTCAACTTTAATCTCTGATGTGAGGTCACAGCTGTGGTCCGCGCATTCCGTCTTTATTCCAGATACATGGAGATCCAATAAATTCCCTTCCTGCAGAAGACAGAGACAATGTGTGTGTCTATATATATATATATATATATATATATATATACACATATGATACATACCAGGTGTTTCAGGCCACCCATATCAGCCATTTTCCTCGAAAACTATATGATACTGGTTGTTCAAAAAAATGTTGATAACCAAAACCTTTGTAAAAAATCGATTGGTGGTAGTAACAGCACAGTCTAGTATATACAGTCACGACGCTCGAGTTTATGAGGGTACTAGGAACAATAGACTGTGCAGGTACTATTTTGTATTGTCTCTAATGAGGCAATAGCAGCAATCCTAGTGGTTAGCAACTATCTATGGATGCATATTTACTATGTATTGAGCTTCGTGACTGTATATACTAGACTGTGGTACCAGTTCCCGTAACAAACCGGAAGTAGGGATACCTGTGGTCAACTTCGAAATTTCAAATTACAACATAGGTCATTGAAGGTACCACTGGAAAATACTTTTAAAAAGAAGCAATTTTTACTGAAGCCTTTTTTTATTGTTTACTCACAATGCAACAATAGTATGGTATCTTCTGAGAAATGTTGTTGTTGTTTTCTAATGCTAGGCGTTTGACAATAAAGTCATTTCACCTCTTGCACTACAATATTTTTCAAAGATATTATCATGAGCAGCCACTGAAGCACAGATTTTGAGGTGTTCCGAATCCATTTCTTGGTTTGAGTTGCACAATGGGCAGTTTGGGGACTGATATATTCCAATTCTATGCAGGTGTTTGGCCAAACAATCATGGCCTGTTGCCAATCTAAATGCAGCAACAGACGATTTTCGTGGTAAATCGGGAATTAACTGTGGATTTTGATGCAGAGAGTTCCATTTTTTCCCTTGGGATTGTGTTATCAAATTTTGTTTGTTGTAGTCTAAGTATGTAGATTTAATAAATCTTTTCACAGAGTAATACGCAGATTTAGTAACAGGTCTGTAAGTAGCAGTGCTGCCCTTCTTTGCTAAAGCATCCGCATTCTCGTTTCCCGGGATTCCACAATGGGATGGTATCCATTGGAATACAATTCTTTTATTGAGTGATATTAATTGAGAGAGCATTTTAGTTATTTCTGCTGTTTGAGATGAAGGTGTGTGTTTAGAGATTATTGATAGAATAGCTGCTTTGGAGTCTGACAATATAACTGCATTCCTAAATTTATTGATGTGGCATAGAAGATTCCTTAGACTTTCGCTTATTGCAATGATTTCACCATCAAAACTTGTTGTTCCATATCCAAGAGATCTATAAAGTGAGAAGAGAAAGCACATAACACCTGCACTGGCACCTTATTCTCTGGAGATCAAGGAGCTGTCTGTGTATAAATGAAGCCAGTTTTGTGGAGGGTACCTAATATTAATTGTCTCTAAAGGCAATTGTGTCAGTATTTCAGTGTTTACTTCTGATTTCAGTATTTCTTCTGTTAAATTTAGATTATATTCTATATTTAATAGAGTTAAAGGGTTTGGTTTAATTTGTAAGTTTTCTTTTAAATTCGGGATATTGATTTTCTGTTTTAATTTTTGAACAATGGATATGAAACTTTTTTGAGTTTTCAATCTACAGAGAGGACTGTATGAATGCCACTTGTTTCCTGTTTCTTCTGAGAAATGTTGATGTGAGTATTTAGATATAATGTATGGCAACTACACTGAAGAACTAAACACAATAAAATATATAGCACAAGACAAAGGATATAAACCTAACATGATATACACACTAATAAAAAAGGAAAAACAAAAACAGAACCAACACAAACACAGCGTGAGAATAAATACATAACATTAACATATCACAATACCAATACTTACAAAATCGCAACTTATTCAGAAAACTAAAATACAAGATAGCATATGAAACAAATAATACAACACAGAAATATCTAAATAATCACATCAAATATACAAATAAATATAATTCAACTGGCGTTTACAAACTAAAATGCAATAGCTGCCCACATTTTTACATAGGACAGACAGGAAGATCCTTTCAAACAAGATATAATGAACACATTAAAGCTATAACCAAACCCTACGTCACATTAAATTACGCAGAACATATTATCAACAATAATCATGGCTAGAATAATATAGAAACAGATATGAAAATTCTACACATCACACCAAAAAGTCCGCAGTAAAACATGTTAGAACAATACGAAATATACAAACATATAATAACACAAACACAACATATACTTAATACACAACTACAGTTTAATACCCACACATTATTCAATATCATAATACATAACACACAAACAACCACCCCCACCATAAGAGTAACACACCCCCACACCCCTACAACGGACGAATGCAAATGGCAGAGTAATTCAAGATCAGCAGGAACAACAGTAGCTCGTAGGACACTGAAGATGACGCAGCACCGGCATCGAAATGGGCCGTCTGTCTAAGGTACATAATCTATTTTAAATTTTATCACTTTTAACATGTCGACTAATACAATTTTAAGTTTTTAAACAAAGTGTTAACGTGAACTAGAATCAATGAGGTATTGTACATTGTCATTCATGTCAAACATAGACATGAACTTCAAATTACCTCCGATAATGGCTTCTTCTCATCTGCAGCAGTGTTATCACTCGACTGAATAGCCAGTGGGTCAACCTCGGGTTCCTTCTTGATCACATCCATCACGACTGAAACAGACAGTTTAGTTATTGACACTAATCTGTAGAACGTAAGTTGGTGAAAGAGGCTTATTCACTTTGGTTACAAAATATATACGTATAGGCCTGCTATGTATTTGGCTGGAACTTTCGAATTTTTTCTGAATTTAATTAAATCCTATACAAAATATAGAATACCTAGGCCAATAGAAGTAGTGAGAATGTCGTTATGAATTCCACTATGTATATATCTCATGTACGGAATCAGACTGTAACCACAGTTTACTATATACAGTCACGAAGCTTGGGATGATTTTTTGCAAATCTCGCGATAGTTGCTAGCCGCTTGGGGCGCTGTGAGTACTAGGAACAATAGACTGTGCCACAGCCATCGTGATCTAATACAGGTCGTAAGGCAGACCATGTGACAGGCTTAACTCGATCACGAAGGGTGGCATTTAAACCATGTAAATTAGTTGGAATGCATAAACAGTAACATATATTTCTCTAAAATGTAGTGTAATTCCATTAATAAAATTTAAAACATTAAAAATATTTCGCATTTTTGTGAAAAGCTATGTAAACTGTGAAATGTTCGTTATCGGTTGTAATAACTGTAAATGGCTCAAATACAATAATTTCAATAATCATATGGAACAAGGAGACGTTTGTAGTACTATAAATTGTAAGAAAAATAGGTTGGAGTTATCCTTCTTCCGAAAGATCCAGGAAGGTGAGTTTGTGGAATATAATATATATTTTATGAAAATAATATATAAACCTTATGTATTTCATATTTAAATAGTGGCAGGAAGGTGTTAATTTTTTCAAAAGAACACGATATCGAAAGTATAATACATTTTATGGTCTGCTAGGGAAAGAGTCTGTGATGAGACGATAGTAGCGATCCTTGTGGTGAGCAACTATCTATGGATGCATATTTCAACTGTCTACGTTTGCATATTTAGTAAGTATTAAGCTTAGTGACTGTATATACTAGACTGTGCTGTAACCCTGTATAAACTCTTAGACAGTGTTTGCTTGAGCATCTGTGTTTATGTATAGACAAGCGCTTGGGAGTATATGGGTCATTCAATAAATTAGCGGTAACATTTGAATTAACAATAAAAAAAAAAACATTTTTGGAACAGTCACATTGTAGCAGTTCTCTGAAGTAATCTCCTCCAACATGAAGAACCAGCTTCCACACGTCACGGAGACGATGTCTTGTTGTACTAATCTTCGAACAGACTACTCTACTTCTGCTTTAATTCCCTGTCTGCTTCTAAAGCGAACTCCTCTAAGTGGTAATTTCATTGTCGCGAAAAGGTCAAAATCACATGGGCTCATATCTGGGGAGTATGGAGGATGCTCCAGAATTTCCCAGTTCCATCTGCGAAGAAAATTAATCACAGGGGCAGCTATGTGAAAGCGACACCCTCATGTTGCACAATAGGATGAGAATTCAAAAGATTTGGACGTTTACAGCGCACCGCTGGTTGTTTTTTTAGTTAGTTATTTAACGACCTGTATCAACTACTAGGTTATTTGGCGAGATGAGGCCGAGGATTCGCCATACATAACCTGGAATTCACCTTACGGTTGGGGAAAACCTCGCAAAAAACTAAACCAGGTAATCAGCCCAAGCGGGGATCGAACCCGCGCCCGAGCGCAACTTCAGACTGGCAGGCATGCGCCTTAACCGACAGAGTCACACCAGTGGCTCCGCTGGTTGTAAATGCTGTTCAGAAAGTAACTTATTATGCGCCATTCACACGATTTCCAACAGGTACTGAATGAGTGAGAAGGATTCAGCCAAAATCATAACAACGGCGCTCTTACAGCATTCACTTGTCGATTACAGTATGCCAGCTCCACGTTTTTGATGAACATCTTCCCTCTCTTTGAGAAATCCATGCGCCCACCTAGCCACAGTAAGATATGGTGAAGTCTTTCTACCAAAAGCTTCCAGTAATGCTGTATGGCATCGTCGAGATTCTTACATCTTGCAATCTGAATTTCAATGAAGCAGCTTTGTTCGTATTTGCTAAACATTTTAGAGCGCTACAGATAAGAGTCTACAAATTAAACTCACTACAAATCTCTTATTATTGAGATTATTGTTTTCAGACTCAAAGATAATACACATCAGATGCTCTTCTTTCTCACTGTTATTAGCTTGCATCATTTACCGCTGATAGCGCCACATACAAACACTGTTGCCACTAATTATTGAATGACCTAGTATATGTGTAGGCTACAATATAACCCCGTTAATATACTCGTCAAGGCACTGCGGCCTTAAAGCATTATAAACGAGAAATGATTTATGAAATTGGGAAAACAATTTAGACATCACTTCATACGAAACATATTTTCTTGTGCATTAGTTACAACGCAAAATGCAAATAAGAGCTCATTTCATATAAAAAAATCACTTATCATTGTTTGTCGTATGTTTGTACTGATAACAATTTCTATGCAGTTCAAGTAACTATAGGTAACTTCACTTTATACACCGCTAGAAACAAGACTAATTTCATTTTTCACTTACCGGTACAGACAGAGTTTTCTGCTTTATCATTTTGCAATATCAAACTTACTTCACACTCTAAAAATTCCAAAGATGACTTACTTTTACAGAAAGGATAGAAATGTATTGACAGAGAGATCTTTGTGTTTCAAAATCCTATCATACAAAGGAAAGTACCGGTAAATACAACTGCCGACAGTGCTGACTCAAGGGTTATTTCAGATAGAGCTTGAAATTTGGGCGTATGCTAGATCTCCCAGGAAATTGGAACTGTTGTTCAGAAAGGACTAAGAAATATTGATTTATTCATCCATCATTCATTCATTCATTCATTCATTCATTCATTCATTCAGTGTTCTGCCCAAGGACAGGTCTTTCACTGCAAACCCAGCTTTCTCCAATCTTGCTTATTTTCTGCCTTCCTCTCAGTCTCCGCACATATCCACATAACTCCATGTCGTCTATCATCTCATATCTTCTTCTACCCCGAACTCTTCTCTCGTTGACCATTCCTTCCAGTGCATCCTTCAGTAGGCAGGTTTTTCTCAACCAGTGACCTAACCAATTCCTTTTTCTCTTTCTGATCAGTTTCAGCATCATTCTTTCTTTATCCACTCTTACAACACAACTTAATTTCTTATTCTGTCTGTAAATTTCACACGCTTCATTCTTCTCCATAACCATATTGCAAGTGCTTCTAGTCACTTCACTTCACTTCGTCGTAATGTCCAATTTTCTGACCCATACAATGCTACACTCCACACAAAGCACTTCACTAGTCTCTTCCTTTTTCCAGATGTACGCAGAAAGTGCTCCTTTCTCTATTAAAAGCATTCTTTGCCATTGCTATCCTCCTTTTGACTTTCTGGCAGCAGCTCATGTTACTGTTTATAGTACACCCCAAGTATTTGAAGCTGTTCACTTGCTCTACTGCCTCATTTAGAATTCGCAAGTTTATCTTCTTTACTTTTCTTGCGACAACCATGGTCTTCGTCTTATCTTCATCCAATACTGCTCACAGCTGTCATTTAGCTCCAGTAGCATAACCTGTAGTATCATATCCTCTTCTGCTAATAAAAATATTGATTAGGGAGAAGTAACTAACACAAAATTCCTTTCCAATTCGACCAAATCAGTGCTTCACTTATTGTCTGCCATGTCTATCCTCCAGTCAATGTTAAGCGAGAAACGAGTTTTTTTTTAAGTAGGTTATTTTACGACGCTTTATAAACATCTTAGGTTATTTAGCGTCTGAATGAGATGAAGGTGATAATGTCGGTGAAATGAGTCCGGGGTCCAGCAACGAAAGTTACCCAGAATTTGCTCATATTGGGTTGAGGGAAAACCCCGGAAAAAACCTCAACCAGATAACTTGTCCAGACCGGGAATCGAACCCGGGCCACCAGACGCGCTAACCGGCGAGAAAGGAAGGAAAGTATTATGTCTGTGATAGTTACATAAGCGAATCAGCACAATTTCCCTCTTGTCTATGTGTTAGCATGTCAAGCATCATGTTCCACACTACAAAATAATGCTCTTTAGTAATTCCAGATATTCAATTCCAGTTTTACAGCTCGCACCCAAATATTTTTCAATTTATGGATTCATTAATAAAAGTCCTAAATTACACATGTACAGAAATCAACTCAGACAATAAAAATCAGAAAGATAAAAAGTAATTGCATGCATTCTATTCTTTCATAGAACTGAAGTTCCCATAAGTAGATTTTAGAGAGTAATGTCAAAAATAAACTTCTCATAAATATTGTAATAATATGAAAATAGTGTCAAAAACATACCATGAAGTATGGAGTTCACTTCTTCAAGTTGCTAAGTGACCTAGACATAGGTCTATGTGGCTGTGAATACAACTTCATATTTCATATATGGCCGAAGTGGAAACGACGTTTCTAGCTACATCAGACAATTCTTTTCATTTTGTGGTCGAATTAGACTGTACCCATTTTCCTCTTGGAGGAACTGGAAAGTTCTTTCTTGCACTCGTGGTGCAATGACCCTCAGTACAGTGACAACAACATTTTTGTGTTAATTTGCAAATGGGTCCTCAGGTTATGGATATGGGAGACGGCCTCCAGATATAGAGGGTAGCTGCGAATATATTGAATAAGCAGTCGTCGACAGTCGATGAGGGTCCTCCAACTTGGGTGTTTGGCGAAGGGCTAACATCCCATCACTGCAGAAAACAGCTTGTTACGAAAGTCCAAAATAAACCTATATGGTTGTGAAACATGGACTCTCACTTTGACAGAGGAATAGATTTTAAGGGTGTTTGGGAAGAAAACGTTTGGGCTAAGAGGAGCGAAGTTACAGGAGAATGGAGAAAGTTACACAACGCAGAACTGCACGTATTGTTTTCTTCATCTGAAATGATTAGGAACATTAAATCCAGACGTTTGAGATAGTCAGGGCATGTAGCACGTATGGGCAAATGCAGAAACACATATAGAGTGTTAGTTAGGAGGCCAGAGGGAAAAATGCCTTTGAAGGGACCGAGACGTAGATGGGAGGATAATATTAAAATGGACTTTAGGGTGATGAAATGATTGTGCAGGCTATATTAATCTTCCTCTGGATAGGGACTGATGGCAGGCTCATGTGAGGGTGGCAATGAACCTCCAGGTTCCTTAAAAGCCATGAGTAAGTAGGGATGTGACGAATCACAACAAGCTCAATATTAACAAAGATTTCAGAATTATTAGATCCCGATACAAACATTTCTTACAATTCTTTTGTACCACGTCAACGAAATTTGCAGTAAAATAAAAAGTTGATTCTTCTCAGCCATGTTATTGTCCCGCTATTGATTTGTCAAAGAAGCTACTGACATAACAAATAAAGTTTCTGATCAATAATGGCTCTCACAATCGCCACCACCACCATCCGGCTGATCAATATGAGTCAAATTTGAAGTAATGATAAAATAGGTTAAACTTATGTTTTGATTTTAATGAATAATTAAATGGCTTGATAATGTAAAAGTAATATTTTTCTTCATAAAAAGTATTTCATAATGCTAAATATAGAATCAATTAGTAAGACAGCACGTTTAGCCTCAAGTGAAGTGAAAAAATAATTCTAACTGCCTAAATCGGTCAGATACCCACTGTGCGTCGTCTTGCACCTCTCACTCCCTCAGTGTGCCTACATACACACATCAAAACCAGCGAATATACATAAAATGGACACTGAGCGAATTTTACTGTTTTGTTTCCCTGTGCGCCAGTGTTTATTTCCACCACAGTCTAGTATATACAGTCATGAAGCTCAATACGTAGTAAATATGCATCCATAGATAGTTGCTAACCACTAGGATCGCTAATATCGCCTCATTACAGACAATGCGAAATAGTATCGGCACAGTCTATTGTTCCTAGCACCCTCACAACTCATGCTTCGTTACTGTATATACTAGATTGTGGTTCCACTTTCAAGTGCTAGAGATTAGTGTAATCAAGCGCAGGCAAAGATAATGATTGAATATAAGAGATGAGACACAGTATCCAAACATCGTCTACATAATCCAGTAACATTTTGCGTCATATAGGTTCAAGTTAACAGCTTTTCCTTATTTGTCAGTGATAAACTAGTTGTAAGAATAAATTTTTATGAATTTATGTATAATAAATTATATATAATTCATTATAAAATTATGTATCAAATTCGTTTAATATTTGTATACAATGTATAAGCATATGGTTTAACTTCTCATAGGAGTTTTGTTTTTCCATTTTCTTCGCTAACCAAATCATTACATAATGATTTGGTTAGCGAAGAAAATGGAAATATGTACATATTTTAATTGTTGATGGGGCCAACGTCTCATCTCTCATTATAAAGGGACTCTAGTATCTAGACATTATAGATAATGACGGATTTATTATTTCATCGGACCAATTTATTTTATTTGGGTACAAAATGTACCTAGATGTATTAATTGTATGTGTTCTATTTCTGCTACATCGACTGCTAGCTGGTGTGATGTCAGTGCCAACTCCAGGGAGAAAGTAGAATCTCACGCTCAGACTGGTTTGACGGTCATTAAAATCAGTCCTGTTACATCAAAGGTACCGAAGCGAAGTATCCATACTGTATTTATCTATATGCTGTCAAAACAGAGAGTAACGCCACTGCTGTTTTTCCGTAGCAATCATTCCCTGCGCTAGTAATAGTCTTACATATCTATAATGTACAATACAATTACATATAATTGATTCTTTGTTTAATTATCTTCTTCTTCCTAAACCAAACCTGGTAACCCCAGTCTCAACACATCAATATAATTAACGTTCTTCATAAATTATACTGATAAGCTCGTTTCTTGTATGAGATTGAGGTTAAATAGCTCCTCGAGAATGTTCAAACATCGGTTTTAGAATGTGTCTATTATTAAACATCGTCTACGCAACGAGGCAACCATACATAAGTGTTGTTTAACCTTAACCACTGTGTAAATATTGTTTCTGCAATCGGCCCTATGTGCTTCTTTCATTATTACGCTATTTGTTCTGTTTTATTATTTTAGTACTGATTCCATCAATACTAATTATATTATTTCACATAACGTCGTATGATATGTTTCACATTGCTACGATTCCTTCTTTCAGTAGGAACCACCACATAATCACTCTGTTATGACGTACATCTCATTTCAAACTTAATTATACATTCCACGAATTTCACTTCCAAAATCTTCAGAAATACCTGTGCACTGGTTCCTCTTGGACAATATCATATTGCATTTACAACTGACTTCCTATTAACTATTTGCAAACTATCTCTAATTTTTATTTCTGCAAGTAGGTACCCCACAAAATAATACCACAGTCTAGTATATACAGTCACGAAGTTTGAGTTGTGAGGGTGCTAGACTGTGCCGGTTATATTTCACATTGTCAGTAATGAGGCGATATTAATGAGCCTTGTGTTTAGCAACTATCTATGGATGCATATTTACTACGTATTGACCTTCGTAACTGTATATACTAGACTGTGATAATACATCCACCTTGCATGAATTGTAAAATTGTGAAGTAATTGATAAAGAACTGGACAAATGGACAATTCAATACAACTGAAATTATAGGTAAGGCAAAACTGGCAATATTTACCGATATAGTTTTCCTCTATGAGAATTTAACATGAAAATGAACCACAATTTTCTCACTTCTACGTTCAGAACATAGAATAAATATTTCCAGTGAAAGAAAAAATATTCTATTATGATCTAATGAGCCGTGATATCGGAAATCATCGAAAAATTAATCATTATCTCATATTGTTGCCAAGGTCATTTATTTAATATAATCACATAGGGAATTTTCTCCATGCGTACGTATATTCCTGAAAATTAATTCCTTTCAACATTTGTTTTATGTGTAGTTCTTTCCACTGAAAATTAGTAAACGTAACAAACTAATTTTATCAATACCTACGGGTACCTGTGTTGTTTGAACAGTCCAGAATATCATGGCTTCACCCAGAATGCGAGATACCGCAGCGTCCTGCAATCTTACCCCGTAGCGGTAAGGATGCTGAATTGTTCATCATCCCTGTCACACATGCACCATCCTACCGCAGCGGGCTAGTTTCAGTCTGTTCACCGCTGTGTTCTAGTAGGACGTGGAGACAGAAAAATTACAAAAGGGAGATGAAAATACAAATTATTGTACGATCCCGAATAATTGGAGAAGAAAAACGTTCTGAAGAGGCGAAGAAATGGAGGGAAATAAGATTGTCCTTAAAAATTGTAAACCACAGGAACTCCACTTCTTACCTCTTTCATAATCACTCAAATAAACTATGAACTACAGTACCTACTTTGATATGCAAAATATTCATTATTTCTTTGCTTCATATGTCATGATTTTTTCAAACTGTCGAATGTCCAATAAAATTCGACAGTCTAGTTTTAGCCACTGGGAGAAAAGTAGATGCTGTTCCTTTAAGCTCGTTTAACTTAAATCAAATTTGTATTATTAGGCGATTAATAAATCAAGAATCTACTTTACTACTCTTTTGCAAGCCTAAGAATATGCAGAAGCAGTTGCAGAAAAAATTAAAATAACAAATAGGAGATTCATAAAATAATAAAGAGTATCATATTTACTTTAAATAGGCCATATACAATAACGTTTTACTTAGGAATACAATATAGGTATGTTGATAAAACATTGTTCTTCCTCTGGCACACATCATTAAGTGAGATCTACTGCCTGATAATTGATGTACATATCAGCCAGAAGCTCAATCAGAGGATGATAAATTAATAATATGTATATTCATAAATTATAATAAATAATGTAGGAACAACTGGATAATACGCACGGCAGACCAATATCGATAGTCGACTCTACTCGCTGGCCACTAGTCACCGGGCCGTACCGAGCCGTATCAAACAAAATATAATCGAAATGGTGGTAGTCAAATTCGCGACTATATTCTTAAATAATTCACTCCATTAGTCTAGTTCAAGGTTTTATGTATTACAATGGCGGTTTTTTGAATGCATTAAAAGAAAATGAAGATGTAATAAGATAATAAACTAGGTTATCACAAGGAAATTAACAGGAAAAAAGGTGTGTTTCACGGAATACAATTAAAATGACGGAAAGTAAATTTCCGGTTAATGTTCGCCAAAGCGTAAAGTACGTAATTATGACGGCGTTGCTGTTTTATTTCTGGCCTATCGAAAAATACCTAGCCTTTTACGAAAAAAAATTTAAGGACCATGAAATTATTCACCGCTTTCATTATAGGCCTATTATTTTTTAACAATATTACGAATCAAAAACTGTCATATTATATAATTTTAACTACTACATGGACGAATCAAATCAAGCTAACCTAACCAAAGCTAACCTAACCTAACCTAACCTAACCAAAGCTAACCTAACCTAACCAAAGCTAAGCTAACCTAACCAAAACTAATCTAACCTAACCAAAGCTAATCTAACCTAACCAAAGCTAATCTAATCTAACCTAACCTAAGCTAACCTAACCTAATCTAAGCTAACATAACATAACCTTCGTAAATGCAAGGCCTGTAACCGGAGCAAGAAGGGATCTCAATCATTTAATCTGCAAGTACACGCAAAAATAAATTCAAGTAAAGATCACGCTCCCACTGCATGAGAGGTCCGCGCATGCGCTACAGCAAAACTGTTTCTGTCCCGAGCCTCTCATCTAAGGCACTCGTCATAATTTACTCGCAATATTTACGCAAATACACATTGTCGCTAACAGTGGTGCTATCTCTCAATAATGTTCAGAACGAAGGAGGTAGACAGAGAGAGAAAAAATTTCTCCCGCCAACTACGCCACACACCAACGTCATGTTCTTATGTTGGTGACATTGTGTATTTACTTAAATTTGGTGGTAAACGTAACGGCACGGTTCAAAGTGGCCGTGCTAATTCTCCAGTATGGCGATAATGTATTAACAAATCATACCTTTAAATTAATGTTTGCAATTCCACAGAAAAGCCAATAGTGTGTTTTCGAAGTCTTTTAAGTTCGTGACTCTTTTGGTGTCGTATATTAATGTTTTCTAGACGAGACAAACAATTTTTTTAGCATCCTGTGTTTCTGCTTTTTGCACTTATCTGCACACACGTGACACGGTTGATGCATTTGTTGAACACACATCGGTAGTTCTTGACACTTAGAAAAGTTATGATTTTTACATTTTTCTTCCAAGGAATATTATCTGAAGAAATTGTAGACATTAAATATAATTTTCCAAACTTTGCTACTAAAGCCACTGGATCTATTACCTTCACTCCTACTGGCCTTGCTGAATGGCATAATTTCATTTTATACTACTAATAAACAAATAAAATAACAAACTGATAAAAACACACAGAAAATGTTTACTACAAACGAATTATTGATTTCACTGACTGACACAAAGCAAGTCGAGTACCTGTACACAAAGGAAACAGAAATAGAGCTGGCATTTTCGGCTCTCGCTTCATAATTATTTTTATGCTCGACCATGCCGAAATGTAGTAATTATACACCTGGGGCCTGTTTCTCAAAACTCACGGACTAGTAATACTAGTCTGTACAGTAGTAACAATAGTTTGTTTTACAAGTCTGCGTTTCTAGAAACTACAAGGGTAAAGTAGTAGTTACCAGTTCACAGACTAGTAATATTGGTCGATTTCACCAGTTCCTAAGAGATTCTGTTTCTCAAAACGCTAATCTAGTTGATTATACTAGTATTCAACAGGAATATTCCTACAAGACTCTAAAGACTGGTGATTTCTATATTATCAGTTACCAGTGGCAATCTTTCTCAGATGATCAAAACAAAATATTGTAGTTATTTTTTTAATATGTGGTTTAGTGATTCCGATTGAAGTAGTAAAGAAGTTGTTGTGAGAAGAGCTAAAACTATATCGAGAAGGAACAATTATTATTCCTTTACAGGAGCATTGTTTAAATATAATGAACGGTTTAAATAAAGTGCTTAAAAGCTTGGAGAGTTGTTAAATATATTGGGACCTGCCATAATAAGACAAACAAATAGAAGTCATGCATTATCAGCAAAGCTTCAAATACAAATTGCTCTACAAATCGGGATGTTGATTATTTTCCAATGCCATCTGGTTTTTCTGCCCTAGACCAGCAACACATGCAGAATTTTTTTCCTAATAATCTGATACCAAATCATCAACTGCAGCAATTTTTGCTGGCTTTCCTCCTCCACTGCCAGTTCTTCTGACATTGTCAACTTTAGCCTACAGATTAAATACAAAACGACACTAATTTACGAATAGACCAAACGTAAAACTCAAAAAAAAAAAATTAGGTAATTTTTCAAGTCATAAGTGGCATTCATGTCGCCAGTAGACCCACTAGCTACATAATGTGTTCATATTATGATACTGTGAACTTGAATTGGTACTCGTCAAAGATGCTTTCTTAACCCATTTGATCCCAAGACACTTTCAATGATTCGAATATATTTCAGAATTGCCCAAATTATTTATGCCCAAATTATTTTTAATTAAAAATGTTGGTGATTCTTATATATTCCTACTTATTGACACATAAGAAACAAAATAAGATGATTATTGGTCCTCTCAAATCATTTACGCCCTAAATAATGCATGTTCCCATTTGGGAACAGTGAGAGTAAAGGGGTTAATGTTGGGCCAGTAAGTGTCCCTAATGTATGCATAATCTTTGTTCTGAGGTAGCAGTTCCATAGCCTCGCATATTACAAATCTTTTGTCCATTCGTTTACTTTATCATTTTTTGTTATTATGCTTGAAAAAGCACCGAATGATATATCCTTAGATTCATTAATCATATTGAGTATAGTTAATTTGCTTTCAATTGATGGAATTTCAAGAGAAGAGAGAAGTAAGAACCAAAACACAAACAACTTAGCCTTCTAAACTCAAATAACAATACCTACCAATGGCTGTAAACAAATGAACTCAATTAGCCGACTAGTGAAAGAGATCATGTGACTAGTGAAAAATTGTCACAAGTTACTAGACTGGTAAAATAGTTTGAGAAACAGAATCTACTAGAGCTTGTGAAATATGCTCTGGTAACTAGTAACTGGTGAACTACTAAACTAGTATTTTTGAGAAACAGGCCCCTGGTAGCAGACCTTTAATGGACCTCATTAAAGTACACCTACTCATTAAAGGTCAGGTCTTTCAGCCAATGACGACTCAGGTTACAACTGTTCAGCCAATGAGAGGTCAGCTTTGTACCGTTATAAAACCGCAACTATCGATTATTCTCGGATATGCAATCGAAAGAGAATTAGCGAAAAGTCACGGAGGCTGGAAATCCAACTGTCGGAGAAGGTTATGTTCTGTTACTATAATAATTAGCGTTAATTGTAAATAATATTCAAATAAATTCAATTTGTCATCTCGTTTTTCAATGTCTAATTTATTTTTAATGTTATCTCTGTAGGTTCTTATGGCCTAGCAAGGTCATTGTGAACATCTGTTCCTCGGAAAAAATCAATACTTTCGCGTCTGCGCACATCTCACAACATACGGGACATTGGCCAAGGTCAGATATAAAGAAAATTAATAATATCAAGTTAGAAATATGGTCAAGCATAAAAAGTCGTATGAAACTCGCCTATAATGGTAATTAAGAAGCTCGTATGAAAATGATGAAACTCACTTGCGCTCGTTTCATAAATATCCATACTCGCTTCTTAATTACCTTCATTATAGGCTCGTTGCATAATGTACTATTATCTAATGCTTATGACGCTGAATGGATAGCTACTATTTACAGTTAATAGTCTTGGTTCTTCGAAAGGCTGTCTTATCGGCATGCAGCTGTGTATACATCACTTGTGGAAGACCATAAAATGCAGTTGCACGCAATTAAGATGCATAAAATGCGAAATACTGGGCGCAGAAATGAGATTCTTGTTTCTACATATTCAGAAAAATCACATGCAGACAACCTGTCATGAAGAACTTATACGACCGCACTTATTATTTTTACAAGTGCCATCAACCAATATTCGTATGTGGCAACACAGTGCTGTTCCTATTGGCTATTGCCATACAAGCAAACACGATCCAAAGGTCAGGAGATTTGGACCGCACTGTAAATATATTTATGATTAAAATTTTAGCATTTTTTTCGCCGGTGTGAGCGTTGTATTGAAGCTGGCTGAGGTCATTTTGAACATCTTATGTCTTAATGTATGGAAACAAACACCATTAAGTTAAATTAATTTTACTGAAGATAAACACTAAATACGGGTAGAAAGAATGCATGCTGGGCCATTTAGCAGTTCAGTTACCGCACAACACTGCTGGATGTTACCGCTTGAGAGTATGGCCCACCTGCCGGTGCCTGGGTTGCGTCTTAAGTTGAAGGTGCTGTATATACTGATTAATAAAATGTCCCGTACCACCTAAATAACTTTTCTAGTATGTGGTTCATTGAAATGAAATTCAATGAGTGGGGATAGGCGTACATTGAGAACTCAATAATGGTATTACAGAGTCTTTCTGCTTCCGGTTTAACCGGAAGTAATGCCAACTTTTTTATTTTAAATGGAATATCCAATATGTTTTTATATTTCCGAATAATGCGCATTAAGAGCTTTTCAAAACGTTCCCACACTTCATACTTCTGTACAAAATTTAATGTTCCTACATTAAGAACAGAAATTGTAGATCTAACAACTATTACGAGTAAAACGCTTTTGTTTACTGTGATTTGACTGTTATTTGTTTATGTCCATGGCATCATGTTTACTGATACAGTAACATAATATTTAAGGAATTGAATCTGATATCTAGTGCGTTAAATAAATCTATTTGATTCATTTTACTGGCTTATTTTACGACGCTGTATCAACATCTAAGGTTATTTAGCGTCTGAATGAAATGAAAGTGATAATACCGGTGAAATGAGTCCGGGATCCAGCACCGTAAGTTACCCAGCATTTGCTCGTATTGGGTTGAGTGAAAATCCCCGGAAAGAACCTCAACCAGGTAAATTTCCCCAAACGGGAGTCGAATCCGGGCCACCTGGTTTCGCGGCCAAACCCGCTGACCGTTACTCCACAGGTGTGAGCTTCTATTTCATGTTGAGTGAATGGTAATGAATTTTAATTGAGCTTACGGTTCACATTGGAGACAGACAACAATCTCTTTGAGAGGCAGTGAAATCATTTAATGATATAAATCTGTATCGCAATCCAGCACACTGAAATGTTGTCAATGACACTATCATGAAGGCCTCCTTCCAAAAAATGTGAGAAATCAGCATTTAGTTACATTGATCCATTTGAAAGATATTAGCTAGTAACTGTTCATGTGGGCCACCTTGTATATTGCTTCTGAGAAATGTTCGTGACTGTTATGCTCAGTTTTAAATACAGTGTAATTTCACGTTTTCAGATAACATATAAACACTAAATCAAAAATAGTAACTTTGCGGCAGAGACACTAGCTTAATTTTTTCCGCTTATCACTGCACCACTTCCACAATAAACAGTCGCGATCAGACAGCCCATAACACAAAACTCTCACCGTATTTGAGTATAAAATCTCCTAATTCTCCGCAGAAATTTATAGACAATAAATGTATATTAACGCCAGTCTAGGTGTAAAAAAATTGAAGAGTCCACTGCAAGAATGATGGATGTCATTTGGAATACATTTTTCAGAAGAAGCAATTGAAAGTTTGAAATGCTTAGCGGTCAAAGCTTAACTGTGATTTTCCGATCATTACTGGACGGTGACTATCAGTGTTAATGCCATATATCTCCCGCTGTACATTCTATATGTCTTAAGCTATGCATTGACAGTCTTGGTTCAATTTCGACAGGGAAGTAACATCCATCATTCTTGCTGTGGACTCCAATTTTTGTTCTTATTTTATATATACAACATATTCCACAGATATCACATTTGAAAAGCATTTCACCTGTATGAACAACTTTTTTCTTTAGGCTTCCCGATTTCACATAACTCAACACATCGCATTTAAATGGTTTCTGGCTTCACTCTAGGCGACAATGAATATTGAGCTGACGAGACAAGGGAAACACTTTTCACAGACATAGCATTTGATAGCCTTTAGCCAATGTGAATGTGTACATGTTTCTTTAAGTGTCCCAATTGTGAGAAACACTTTCCACACCTATTGCATATGAATGGCCTTTCCCCTGTGTGAATGCGAGCATGTCTGATTAAATCTGCCGATTCTGAGAAACACTTTTCACATACCTCACATTTGAAAGGCCGTTCGCCTGTGTGAACGCGTACATGTTGCTGTAAGTATCCCAATCGTGCGAAACACTTCCCACACATTTCGCACTTGAATGGCATTTCACCTGTGTGTATGCGTGCATGTCTACTTAAAATTGCCGATTCCGAGAAACACTTTCCACACACCTCGCATTTGAAGGGCCTTTCGCCTGTGTGAATGCGTATATGTTGCTGCAAGTGTCCCACTCGAGAGAAACACTTTCCACATATATCGCATCTGAATGGCCTTTCTCCGGTGTGTATCCGTGCATGTCTGCTTAAAACCGAAGCATCTGAGAAACACTTTCCACACACCTTGCATTTGAATGGCTTTTCGCCTGTGTGAATACGTACATGTTGCTTTAAGCATGCCACTCGTGAAAAACACTTTCCACACATTTCGCATTTAAATGGCCTTTCGCCTGTGTGTATGATTGTATGTCTGCTTAAAGCTGACGATTCAGAGAAACACTTTCCACAAACGTCGCATTTGAATGGCCTTTCGCCGGTGTGCATGCGAATATGTCTCTTCAAAACTGACGAATCTGAGAAACACTTTCCACACACATCGCATTTGAATGGCAATTCTCCTGTGTGTATCCGTATATGTTTGTTCAAATTTCCGGATACAGAGAAGCACTTTCCACACACTTGGCACTTAAATGGTAATTCTCCTGTGTGTATGCGTGCGTGGGTTTTTAAATGTGAAGGTTCTGAGAAACACTTTCCACACAACTTGCATTTGAATGGCCTATCCTTTGTGTGTATGCGTGCATGTCTCTTCAAATCCCATGCTTTTCTGAAAGTTTTCCCACACACATCACAATTAAATGCCATTGCGCCTGTGTGTGGGACTGAACCGTGTGGTCTGTTGCTACCACACTGTGTCAATTTATCTTCTTCACCATCAAAACCGTCGCGTTCTTCTAACACAGGCTTCTCAACATTATCCACAATGCTAAAATGAATGGCAAGATCAAAATATATTAAGCATTACATGTAGATTTATATATATGTAATATTATATGTGTATAAGTCTGTTCAAGTTCTGGCATTCACAGACGACCTAGATATTATTGCTAGGTCACAGAAAGCACTAGAAGAGGCATTTATCTCCCTGGAAAAGGCAGCAAAGATAATAGGATTGAGAGTTAATGAGAGCAATACTAAATACATGATCTCGAGCCGCAAAGGAAACCTAATTAATAAAGCACCAACTTATCTTACAATTGAAAACTACAAATTTGAATACAGTATGTAAAAAAAATTATATATCTTGGCTCCATGATCAATAATGACGACACCAGTCTTGAAATTAAGAGAAGAATATCTATAACAAATAAATGTTACTTTGAATTACTGAAATATATTAAATCGAAATTCTTAACCATCTCAACAAAAATAAGAATTTAGAAGACGCTTATTAGGCCCGTGTTGACGTATGCCTGGGAAACTTGGACTATGAACAAACAGGACACCAGAAGACTTAGTATCTTCGAGAGGAAAATTGTGAGAGCAATTTATGCACCCGTAAAAATAAATAATGAATGGAGAATTAGATATAATAAATATACGACCTGTTTAAGGAGCCAGATATTATAACAGTTATTAAAATTGGTCGATTGCAGTGGGCTGGACACCTGGTGAGAATGGACGATACTAGACCCGCTAAAACAGCCTTTACATCCAATCCTGGAGGAAGCAGATCCAAAGGAAGACCAAGGAGCAGATGGGGGATAATGTATACGAAGATGCCAACTTTATTGGTGGACGAATGTGGACAGTCAAGGCAAGAAGTAGAGATGGCTGGAATAAAACACTGTGGAAGGCTAGGACCCTCTATGGGTTGTTGAGCCAATGATGATGATGATGATGATTATATGTGTATGTGAATGTGAAATATTCGTGCATGTCTACTTAATACTCCGGAATCTGTAAAAAAGACTTTCCAATCAAATCACAATTGAATGGCCATTCGCCAGTTTCAAAGTGTAGATGCTACTGTAAGTGTCCCAGTTATCTAAAGAATTTTTAAGATACATCCTACTTTCCAACATAAGATAATAATAACACAAGCGAATGAATTTTTGTTGCGGTTATTTGAAGACCCTGATTCAGAAAGTGGCGTTGGATGGACCATACCAGCGCTATTTTCTTAGGTATTGTAGAATTTATATAACAAGTCCATAAGAAGTTCAAATAAAAATTGTTCAGATTAATTTTCAATGAACAATACCAGCCATTTTGAAAGTTATTTGCTTCCATAATAGTGAAAAATACTCCCTCTGATTGTTTCTTTTTTGCAAAATACTTTTCCCTGAACCTATCTGTCTTCACTTCTTGAGTTACAATGCGAAATCGCAAGTAACAACGTCAGGACGATCAGCGAGTTTTTCATGTTGGAGTATTGCAGTAGCTATTGCAGGTCATTGCCGATTATAGCTGAAAGTTAAGAAAATGTAAGGTTTGTCATGCTTTGAACAAAAGACTAACATCTTGGTGTAGCTGCTCCATGTTTCGTGAACTACCCTGAAATGTAGAGGGCAGAATCACTTTTTCCCATTAAGAGATATTGCTGAGATGATCAAGAGACTACAAAATCTTGTAGGTCTCTTATTTCTTCACTAAGTAATACCTTTCGGTCTTTTCTTAGGGATTGTAATTTTTGGGCTTCCTACAGACAATACTGATCTACCAAATACTGCTGGATTAATTTGTGTGTGTTCTTTAAGTAGTGGCAACAAATAAACTTCCATTCCAATTTGGTCACTCCACCAGGATGAGAGAAAAGTAAAAAGCCATCTCTCGTCCTGGAAAAGATAGATTACCAGGAACATCAATGAATCATCTGTGTAGACTTAAACATGGTAAACTTTCCTACAGAGTGACAACAAAAATATCCTTGTTTTCCATGTCTTTGGAATAGTAGAAACAAGCATTAGCGTTTCTTAAGTTCACTGATATTCTTTGCAATGAATGTGCAGCAACTTCTCTCCCAGCGTCCTACACTGTATTACACTAGCATAAGTGATCTCTGACTTACAAACACTCAGCTCAGGTAGTGGCACCAACAATAAATAAGTGAAGCAGAACAATACGCATGATTTCGCTACTCACGATCATTCGAGTAGATTACATTCGTTACACTTGGTTACTTTCTTTACCAATTCTATAAATTAGTTACTTTCTGTTACTTTCGTTATCAATAGGTATTCTGTATTTTACATACCTCTTGTTTTATTTCATATCACTCTGAAAAATTGGAATATTGTACTGGATGCATTTAGCTTTGCATCACACTAAGCTATTAACCCGGCCCATTGTATAAAGGGACCAATTGGTATATGTCAGAACCATCTTCAGTTACAAGCAGGAGCATTGGTAGGTTTGGCAACGCTGAGTGGAGGCGGGCGGAGGCGAAATAAAGGCAAATGGTTTGAAATTTTAGTGCTTTGATTTCGTTGTCACATGTACATTTTCGACATTGACACATAACTAAGTGCATATGATCAAGATTCAGTGTATTGATGTACGTAATTTATTATGGAATCCGAAATGGTCTTTTATTAAAGTTTCAGAATACCACGTAAGTACTTGCATACAGCCAATTATAACTTAAAAAAATTAAAAGCATACGTGTTTTTTATTGATGGTGCAAGGGAAAATAAATAAATACTTAAAGAAATGTTACTTGTACCAAAAATAAATAAAATAACGACGTACTTTAGCAATACCCTATTCCAATCAATTAACCATTATGTGGGTAGTAAATTGACAATGTTTTGCCGCTTTATATTGTTTCACCTCTGACATGAAATATCTAGGATATCATATACATTTTAATTTCATGTGTTTATCTGTCGTGCTTTTCTATAAATATTTCAGATGCCCAGGAAGCCAGTTTTAGTTTGAACCTCGCTAGTCACCATAACAATACTGTTATCCTAAATTATTTGTTATAAATTTTCTAAAATATAATTTTAAATAGGCTAAGGCCAAGTATAAAGATCTATAAAAAAAATGAACATACCTTCAACATAATACGTAACAAAACATATCATTATCCATTAAGTATGTGCCAATTAGTGTAAACTCAATGAACTTTAAATCCTGTAAATACGAAGAGAAAAGAAACATGTTTATAACTAATTTATTACAAAAGAAGCAATATTAATAAATAAACCTTGAAAACCAACAAAGTGAGTGTATGCATCTACAAATTATAGGTAGTTCTGACGTATAGCAGGCATTCCGAATCTTCAACAAAACTGCAACATTTATGGGATCACAAAACAGCTGTTTACAATGAACTTGAAAGTCAATGGCGTAACTTTATTGACATAGCAGGCGAGAACCAACAATTCGGCTAGAATGGTGATACACCACAAGTAAGATTATAAAAATGTAGTTTATACAATATTTAATATTTAGAAGAATTGTCAATCATTTTGCCATTAATAAGAACTGTAAAAATTGCAAAAGACTGCAGCCATATTTTCATGTATTGTCTTGTTTTTCTCGTCAACACGCACTTAGTTTATAATACATCAACAATTAACGTTTGGTACCACCGCGAACATAATTCCATCGACAGACACTTATATTGCAACATTAATTTACATTGAAATTCGACATTAGCACAAACACACATTCTGGATAGTAGGCCTCCGTTTGACAGTTAATTACAGTGTTGCTGACGTATGGCTCCGGCTTGTAACTGAAGAAGGTTTTGTATATGTGCATTCACACTGACCAACTCTTCACAGACGAGTTTCTGTCGCGGGAGTGAACACTAATTAATTAATATCTAAGGTCTATCAAGGACCAAGTTTCTCAGGGTATAATGAGGGCCACTGCTGAGGGATACAGGTGAAGACCTCAACAGCTGAAGCAGTGAAAGAATCAAGCATCTATAATGTGACACACGCAGAAGAGACAATCCTGCCTATAGGGCCTAATACTAACAAGGTTGAGGGAGAAACCTTAGGGATGCTGTCCCATCGTTGCACGGTTTCTCACACAAACATTGTAAGAGATCACATAGCAAAAGGTGTCATACATCAAGAATTAGATATTACATTCATACCCTAGATCTTACACTTAAAAAATACTGCAAGGATCAACTTCAACGACAATAACATTTGTTTACCACTACTATGTAGAAATTCAAATATTTTGGCTATGAGTCAATAAGGTGAATTAGAATTATGAATGCTTAAATCTTACGACTATTAAAATAGCAATGATAATAGTGGCTCATAATCCGAATCAATTTCCTTAAGATCTTTCATACCGAGAACAGCTTAAACAATATTCTCCCAAACTTATCATATTTTGTTGTGAATAAAACTATAAATTCTTGCACATCCACGTTACCATTTTGTAATCTACACATGATACACTCATATGATGTTCAGTGTTACACAGAAACAACGATAAATTTAGTGAATAATCTAACAGAAATATGTTTGCAGACCAAGAAGCATTATTTTTCTCATGTTGATGTCGTGGTGATGCTTACGATGCTAGAGGAGTTAAATGACACAGATATCAAGTGAAGGAGATAAAGAAATGTAAGACGCTAATCAAATGAGGATACAAGTGAACTTCCGGTTACTGTAATTAATTTAAATATCTACAATTGTTCATTGTAGATAGGCAAAATTAAATAATGTATTTAGACAGCATAACAATTAAAGGTTTCTAATGATTGAAAATGGAATGAAAGGGTAAAAAAAGATACAATTAGAACGAAAATATACAAAAATATTCCTGGTGAATAAAGACCAAATAATGGGCTGAACAAATTATATTCAAATGGTGTTGCCTAACAAAAATAGAAAAGAACACTGGAATAGTAAGTCAAATGGTAAGGATGGATGACATGTAATTTCAAAGCAGACAGCACACAACCAGTCATAAAGTCAAGTAAGATAGCTAAAAATTAAATATATTCATTCTAAAACGAACAAATCCCAAGAAATGAAGGAGATCTCTAAGGAAATTGGAAATGGAACCTTCATTCTTCTGCGCATACCGCAACATGTGAACAACAGTGCAACTCTGAAACTACCAGCTAACAAAACTCCTGCTTCATATTTTCTTTTATGAAGCAGTTTTTTTAATTGAAGTGAATTTAACGGAGGGGGGCACTATGGTCGAGCACTGCGACCTTGTTCAGATCTATTGGGTAGCCCTCTGGTGACGCATTCCTAAACCCACACCGGCCGACCACACTAAGGTTCTCTGGTCCAGGTTTCGAGCAAGCAATCCCATTCATCCCTAGGCCAACCTCCTCCATGCGTCGCCGGCGGGCATTTGGGGAATGCTACGGAATGATAATAAAATGGAGAAATGCTGACGGAATAATGCAAATACCTAATTTGGGGAAAAACGGAAGAACCCCGAGAAAAACCTCAACTGCGATCTTGTCCGCCACAAGTGTCACTTTTTCAATGAAAAAATCCCAGACCTGACCGGGAATCGAACCCGGGCCGCCTGCGTGACAGTCTGAAGGTTTGACCATTCAGCCACTGAAGAGGTTTTATGAAGTATTTTTTTATTGGGTCATTTTACGACGCTGTATCAACATCTAGGTTATTTAGCGTCTGAATGAAATGAAGGTGATAATGCCAGTGAAATGAGTCCGGGGTTCAGCACCGAAAGTTACCCAGCATTTGCTCATATTGGGTTGAGGGAAAACCCCGGAAAAAACCTCAACCAGGTAACTTGCCCCGACCGGGATTCGAACCCGGGCCACCTGGTTTCGCGGCCAGACACGCTCACAGTTAATCCACAGGCGTGGACTTTATGAAGTAGTACTAAAGTAAAGATGTATACTTGTATATGTGGTGAAGATACAAGTAATTTTTATACTTTCCATAGCATAATTTCATACAGGAAAGTTGCCAACATTGCTTAGGGATATAGTTTATGTTCGCGTTATAATAAAAATAAAAACAACTTTCACAGCACTCAAACTGCGCAGCACATAAAGCAATGAACTAGCAAAATGCACAAGGATTCCAGATGCAACAGAAATGTTACCAATGAAAACAGTGACATATGACGGCACACTAAAAGACATCATGATTCTCAAAGGACAGCAGAATAATACGTCAAGCAGGAGATATGGTAGGAGTTGTAGTATGTCAATTGCCATCGTAATGTTAATTTTACTGAATCTTTTGTCATTTCAGGACCAAGATTTGTTGAGGCGTCAATACGAATAACCATACAGGTAGGTATATTAGAAACAAAACCATATTATACATTATGAAATTTGTCCTATGTAAGCATTACATGAAGCTATGAAAGACTGCAAGAAGCATAACCAGTACATTACACTCACCTCTCAGAGAGCACTTCATCCTCCTGTGAGGACACTTCCACTTTCTGTTCCCGCTTAACTCTGTCCAGATGGAACAAATCTTCCTGCAAAAGTGAGTCATATATATTGCAAAGTTATAATGATATCCTCTTCCTAGCAACAATAACTTTCTCCATGCTTTCGGGATTATTGCCTGTTGCCTATCAGAAGTATATGTTTGCGAATTACTAGCTTCTTTCAAATCTAAAATGAAAACAGTTGGGTCATTCCATGTGAAACCAACCAGTCACTCAACCTCACCATCTCAGATTTGTATGAAACTGAATTTTCAGGAATCATTTCCTCCAAAGGTCTAAATTGAAATATATTTTTAGAAAAATTGTATCATGTTAGGTTTTGATGTAATTCATTTTTAAAATCGGCAATAAAACACGTTTTCTCGTTTGCGCTAACATAGTCAACCTTGAATAACTCCCAATCCGTAAGTCTTACAGAGTTGATTTGCATCTCATTTTAAAGGAAATTTCACAAGCATCAATTTCATATGTAATTTGAATATTATTGGTAAAATAAAAAGAAAGTTGACGAGATCAAAGAACTTCTATCAAAAAAGTTCTGAGACAGTGTTTTTTCTTTTAATTCTAAAAAAGTTAGTAGTTATTCATACCTTAAATAACTCCCATTCCGTAAGTCCTACAGAGTTGATTTGCTTCTCATTTTAAAGGGAATTTCGCGAGCTTCAATTTCATATGTAACTTGAATATTATTGGTAAAATAAAATAAAAAAAAAACTGCCGAGATCAAAAAACTTATCTAAAATAAGATTTTTGAGATAGTGTTTTTTCTTTTAATTCTAAAAAAGTTAGTTATTTTACGACGCTGTATCAACATCTCAGGTTATTTACCGTCTGAATGAGATGAAGGTGATAATGCCAGTGAAATGAGTCTAGGGTCAAGCACCGATAGTTACCCAGCATTTGCTCACATAGGGTTGAGGGAAAACCCCGGAAAAAACCTCAACAAGGTAACTTGTCCGGACCGGGATTCGAACCCGGGCCACCTGGTTTCGAGGCCAGACGCGCTAACCATTACTCCACAGATGTGGACAATTCTGAAAAAAGAAAAATATTTTCAGTATCGTTGCAAACTTCAAAACCTGAAACTTTTAGAGTGGGATCTGAATGGGATCAGAAATCATTCTTCATAAAGGTCTAAATTGAAATACATTTTTAGAAAAATAAATCATGGGGCTCTAACTCCATGGCATGTTACTGGGATACCTTTACCTTCTTTCTATTTATTTTAGTTGGTTATTTAAAGACGCTGTATCAACTACTAGATTATTTAGCGTCGATGAGATTGGTGATAGCGAGAGATATTTGGCGAGATGAGGCCGAGGATTCGCAATAGATTACCTTGCGTTCACATTATATTTGGGGAAAACCTCGGAAAAAACCCAACCATGTAATCAGCCCACGCGGGAATCGAACCTGCGCCCGAACTGAACTTCAGACCGGCAGGCAAGCGCCTTAACCGACTGAGCCACGCCAGGGGCTGAAAAATTTGTATCTTGTTAGGTTTTGATGTAATTCGTTTTTAAAATCTACAAAAATACACGTTTTTTCCATTGGCGCTAATATTTTTAATCTTGAATAACTCCGATTCTGTAGGTCGTACAGAGTTCTTCTACATTTATTTTAAAAGAGAATTTCACGAGCTCCAATTTGATATGCAACTTGAATATCCATGATAAATAAAAAGAAACTTGATGAGATCAAAAATTTTTAAGATTGTGTTTTCTTTTATTATTAATATGTAAAGCGCCCAATGGGCAAAAATGCAGAGCGAAAGAACCTCTAACGTGTGAGGGACCCTCTATAGTGTACAATGTCACAATAGAAACTAAATATCTTTATGTCTCTCATATGTCGCCCACACTGCACACGTTAAGTTTCCCTGCTGTACGCTATTATGGATTTGGTCCTTTCTTTGCACCACTGTAAGTGATAGTGTTTTCTTTTAAATTGTGAAAGAAAAAAAAACAGTATTGTTACAAACTACAAAGCCTGAAATTTTTAAGAGTGGGATCCCAATGACGTAGTGATCAAAAATGTGTTTGTATCTAATGCCTACCCACTTCATTTGCGTGATTCGGGTTTGATCAAACATGTAATGTTGTAGACCTACATTAACATGACTATTTAATTTCAGTTTCTGATATTGGTACGGTAGTTATAAGATTTGAAGAACTTTTGAGGTGAACAGTATTGAAAATGTGATTCTCAAACAAAGGATGCAGATTGATAATAAGTCTGTAGTGAAAACTATTACAACAATAATTTTTAGATGACTTGTTTGAGACTTTACCAAAACTATTAAGACATTCATTTATCATTATTCAACAATCTATCCATTTGCAACATCTGGAAGAAAATGAACATCAAAAATGAATGTAGGCCTAATGTACTTTGTGATTTCTCTGAGAATTATTAATTTATACACTGCATTCGTAGCTCGGCCAGACCACTGAAACATTCAAATTTGAAAATTGTACTGTACTTCCTTTTTAAAGTTATTAATGTGTATTTTTTATTTCATCTTAATTAAGCGTTTTCTTGTTTATTTCATCATCCCTAATTAAAACTTTACTAACACTTTGTTTATATTATTTAGGTTATGTTATAACGGTCCGGCCGAGCTACGAACACACTATACTTCAAGAAGCTGCACAAGGATTTCACTGGAACAATGGTCAAGCGACTATACATTATGTTTGTTATATGCTATGTAGACGAGGTAAGCAAAAGTCTGGTGCACTTTAGCTTGGTTTTTACCTGTGATTATATGACTCATGACACTGTTGCTGTTCATTAATTCCACTGTATCATGATTGACTTAAAGCTGACACAGCATCGAAAAGCTGAAAAGCTTCATTACTTTTTTGAAGAAGCAGCATCACAGTACAAAAATAGATTCAACTTCCTTAATCTTTGTCAACATAAGAAAAAATTTAACATCAAGGCTGAGTAGAATTTTTTTTTCTTGCTTCCTCACATGGGAACAATGTGTGTGATGGTGTGGGAGGGACAGTAAAATGTTTAGCAACACTCACAAGTCTTCCTGTGGTTTTATTTACTTACTTACTGGCTTTTAAGGAACCCGGAGGTTCATTGCCGCCCTCACATAAGCCTGCCATTGGTCCCTATCCTGAGCAAGATTAATCCATTCTCTATCAACATATCCCACCCCCTTCAAATCCATTTTAATATTATCGTCCCATCTAGTCCCGGCCTCCCTAAAGGTCTTTTTCCCTCCAGCCTCCCCACTAACACTCTATATGCATTTCTGGATTCGCTCATACGTGCTACATGCCCTGCCCATCTCAAACGTCTGGATTTAATGTTCCTAATTAGGTCAGGTGAAGAATACAATGCGTGCAGTTCTGTGTTGTGTAACTTTCTCCATTCTCCTGTAACTTCATCCCTCTTAGCCCCAAATATTTTCCTAAGCACCTTATTCTCAAACACCCTTAACCTATGTTCCTCTCTCAAAGTTAGAGTCCAAGTTTCACAACCATAAAAAACAACCGGTAATATAACTGTTTTATAAATTCTAACTTTCAGATTTTTTGACAGCAGACTGGATGAAAAAGCTTCTCAACCGAATAATAACAGGCATTTCCCATATTTATTCTGTGTTTAATTTCCTCCCGAGTATCATTTATATTTGTTACTGTTGCTCCAAGATAACTGAACTTCTCCACCAATTTTTATATTTCCATTTTGTACAATATTCCCGTCACGAGACATAATCATATACTTTGTCTTTTCGGGATTTACTTCGAAACCTATCACTTTACTTGCTTCCAGTAAAATTCCCGTGTTTTCCCTAATCATTTGTGGATTTTCTCCTAACATATTCACGTCATCCGCATAGACAAGCAGCTAATGTAACCCGTTCAATTCCAAGCCCTCTCTGATATCCTGGACTTTCCTAATGGCATACTCTAGAGCAAAGTTAAAAAGTAAAGATGATAGTGCATCTCCTTGCTTTAGCCCACAGTGAATTGGAAACGCATCTGACAGAAACTGGTCTATAATGAATAAATCATGACCCCTTGCCAACTGTATAATTGGTCTAAAGAGAATATCACAAACATTAATTTTTTATTTTCTATAAAGGATGACCACGAGACAGAGGCTAAGATCTTGAAGAATAGGATTCAATCAGCAAAAGCAATAAGAGGTATTGAACAATTCCACACTTAAGTTCTGTAAATAAGACTAGAGTTTTAGCTCCTCATTTCAGAAGAGTTTAAAATAATGATAACAGTTGATGACATTCATGATGATGTGGATATCAATGACATTGTTCGTTTTGTTACACGGCAAAACTGGAATTAATGTTGAATAAGTGTGTATTAGGGGTAGAAGGAAGGAAGTAATATAAAGTGTTTTGGAATCACATGGACCTTCACGGTCCTTCAAATCTCAATTTTATGATATATTAGTTGTGCACAAAACTGCGGTATTGTGCCAAAGTGGATCCTACAACAACAGGAAGAATTTACTGGCCAACAGAATCTGAAACTCAAAGAGCAAACAAGAAATTACTTTTAAAATCAACAGAGAAGAAATGAGAGGTTGAATAATATAAGTACAGTATACAGTGCTAGAAAACTTACTATTTAATAAGGAAGTTGTATGTACGCTTGTTTTATGTTTGGTTTATAATATGTGTTTTGTAAGTTTATGGCATATAACACTTGGTAAATTACCTCAATTAAAATTTTAAAGTACAGGGCTTATACAAAAGGCCTTACTGGTTTCGAACACATGTAATTTATGTTCTATGAATCTGAGGTGTACGAAAAATAGTACCACTAGAAAGAGAAACCAAAAATGTTCCTTACGGTATCGGTACCTTAAAGATGTCGAAGTGCCCTCCTTGATAATATTGTACATATCAAGCCTACAGTCAAGTTCAAAGTAGATTCGCGGATTTTCCGACCCCCAGATCCTGAGGTTATGTCTGTTCACCTTACGAGAAAGATGAAAAGTGACTTTGTCAGACAACACCACAGAAGGAATTAATTCATCATTGTTTTCAATTAAAGTCTGCATACTTATGCAGAAATTTTTTCCTAGCACTCTGTCCTCTGGTTTTAGGGCTTGCAGCAACTGTAGTCGGTACAGATGAAATCGCAACCATTTGCGAAGAATCTTGCCTTAAAATCAGTATACCATTTACGGATTGGGTGGATCGGAATCAAACTTTGTTTGATAATGCCGTTGCATATTACTGACTGACTGGTTCACATTGAAATCAAGCACACAAAAAAGATTTCTAACCTCTATAGCAGCCATTTCGCCTCAATAATGAACAAATTTGTTTATGCACTATTATGAGGTAGTGTTATCAACTAGGAAAACAATGTTGGCACAACTAAACTTTTTGAGTTTCTCTTTTCATTGGTGTTATATTCATCCACCTCAGCTTCATAGAAAGTAAATTACATGTATTCAAACATGGATAGATGTTTGGTAGGAGCCTTGTATTCTAACATTACGCCTAGAACAAATTTTTTATCTCGTGATCCCATTCTAAATGTGTCAGGTTTTGTAAACAATATATATATATATATATATTTTTTTTTTCGAAACAAAAGAAAACTCTATTTCAAAAATGTTTTGAAAAAACTTTTTGAACTCCTAAATTTTCTTTTTATTATAGCAAAGATAGTCTAGTTACATATCAAACTGAAGCTCGCCAAATAAGATGTAAAAAACTCTGCAGGAATTAAAGACTTACTTTTTCACTGTAAACGCAAAAAACGTGTTTTTTGCTAGTTTTAAAAATGAATTACATCAAAACTTAACAAATGACGATTTTTCTAAAAATGTATTGTAATTTAGACCTTCAGGGAGAAAGATTCCTGAAAACTTAATTAAAACCCAAGATGGTCAGGTTGAATTCTTTATTTTTTTAGTTGGTTTGACATGGGATGACCCAATTTAAGTTGAGGAAATATCGAAAAAATGAGAAGAATTAAAAGTATTCTAAATTAATTAATGCCTCTGATATACTTCAAAATGCACTGTCAGTATATCTGTAAACTGATATTGAACTACTTACATCAACTTCAGACTTCAACACAGGAGAGCTGATACCCACTGGAGTGTCTTCAACTTCACACTTCACTGCAGCAAAGCTAAAAGGCATCGGTGTGTCTTCAACATTTATGTCTGATGTGAGATCACAGCTGTGGTTCACGCATTCTGTCTTCATGCCCTCTACCTGCAGATTCAATAAATTTCTTTCCTACAGAACATAAAGGCATCACAAGATATAACTTCATTTAGCTATTTTAAAGTTGGCTTCATGTACACTAGCAGAGCCTTCTTCAGTTACAAGCCGGAGCCATACGTCGGCAACACTGTAATTAACTGTCAAGCGGAGGCCTACATTCCAGAACATGTGTTTGTGCAAATGCCGATTTTCAATGTAAATTAATGTTACAATATAAGTGTGTGTCAGAAAAATATTGGAGAGCAAGAACGCTAATGGCTTCATTGCCAAAGCCCAGCATTAGATAACAACAACAACATATAAGTGTGTGTCGAGGGAATTATGTTCACGGTCGTACCAAACATTAATTTTTGATGTATTATAAACTAAGTGTGTGTTGGCGATAAAAGCAAGACAATACATGAAAATATGGCTGCAGTGTTTAGCAATTTTTACGGTTATTAATAATGATAAAGTGATTGACAATTTTTCTAAATATTAAATATTGTATAAACTATATTATTATGATCTTACTTGTGATTTGTGGTGTATCAGAATTCTGACCAAATTGTTGGGTCTCACCTGCTATATCAATAAAGTTACGCCATTGATTTTCAAGTTCATTGCAAACAGCTGTTTTGTGATCATATATATGTTGCAGTTTTGTTGAAGATTCGGAATGCCTGCTTATACGTCAGAACTACCTATAATTTGTAGATGCATGCACTTACAAAACTTTTTACATAGGAATAATAAAGACAGGAGAAATAAAATAAGCCGATAGGCTTCAGTGTTAGAGTATAGCTAACCTGACTCCTGCTTCAAGTCAATCTAATCTAATGTAATCTAATACTTTTCAGTTTACCTCTAATAAAGCCTTGTTATCTTCTGTTTCATGTGTGCTATCATGTGGTTGTAAGCCCAATGGGTCAGCCTCAGGTTCTATCTTGATCGCATCCATCACAAGTGAAAAAGTGTCCTGTAATTGAAAATGATTTAAAGAAACACTTATTACAAGTTGCTGTGAACTACAATGTGGGTCAAAAGTCGCTTTCCCCAATACTCGTTCTTAGGTTCCATACTTTTACACATACAGTAGAGCATCGATTATGCGAATACCGATCAACGAAACAACAGTTAACCAAAGGCATTCCAGTTGGCAAATTCAAATTTGCACGCGCGCCTTGTAGAAGTTTCGCTAATGATGTTTGCCAGATTTAGCGGCAAAAAAAAAAAAAAAAGGTCTCAGCTCTGAAGCAAAAAAAATATTTGTACTTCTTTTCCTAAACTGTAACCCTACTTTCTTGACCATTTGAACTTGTCAAACTATGCTAGTCAGTTCTCTGTGTTATTTGTAAGACGTGTGATACAAAATATATGAGGCGTTTAGTTGCAAAATCAGATACATCACTAAAACATATAAACATTGCATTCAAACATTGTCACAAAAGAGGTACCGTACTCTATAAATTGAAGATAAAACTCGTTGGTTTCAGATGTAGCAGTAATACTTACTTACTTACTGGCTTTTAAGGAACCCAGAGGTTCATTGTCGCCCTCACATAAGCCCGCCATTGGTCCCTATCCTGAGCAAGATTAATGCACTCTCTATCATCATATTCCACGTCCCTCAAATCCATTTTAATATTATCTTCCCATCTACGTCTCGGCCTCCCTAAAGGTCTTTTTCCCTCCGGCCGCCCAACTAACACCCTATATGCATTTCTGAATTCGCTCATACGTGCTACATGCCCTGCCCATCTCAAACGTCTGGATTTAATGTTCCTAATTATGTCATGTGAAGAATACAATGCGTGCAGTTCTGTGTTGTGTAACTTTCTCCATTCTCCTGTAACTTCATCCCTCTTAGCTCCAAACATTTTCCTACGCACCTTATTCTCAAACACCCTTAACCTATGTTCATCTCTCAAAGTGAGAGTCCAAGTTTCACAACCATAAAGGACAATCGGTAATATAACTGGAGCACACATCGAGTGTCTTTGAGGTAGGTACAAAAATTTTTGTGTTTCTCTTTCTAATGATACCAGTTTCGTATAAATCCGGCAACTGACAGCGACGCTATAACAGTTTATAACTCCGAAATGTTTCTGCGGACACACTGTATAACCCCATGTGGACATTGTAACGATATCAGACTTTTCGTGGAACAATAAATGAACTACAGTATATTAACTCAAATTATGATTATAGGTACCTGTGGGGAAACTAATATGCCTATTTATAGCAAAAATCTACAATTGCTATACACATAACACCAAATAAATACTGCTGTAATTACAAAACAGTCATTGGAATAGTGGTTCACATGGACTTCTAAATTACTAATACACAGGCTACGTAAATATGAGTTTCAGGCTTGTCAACAAGAAACAACTGTGTAGTGTGTTCCTTCTTACATAGGCAAAATATGTAGGATTGTAACATACCTCCCCTACATAAATATTATGGCTACTTAGAAGAACTACGAGGCGAAATAGAGGATAAGTCCGTTCTCTACTAAACCCACTCTTTCAATACTTATATAATCAATTATAAACGTTTTTGAACTTTCATCACTGACTAATATGGTTTGTTGTTTTTTCGTCAACTGTCCCAAAACAGATTGGAATCTTATGACACATATTAGGCAACATTTATAAGGCAATTGGCAAGGAGATAATGGAGTAGGCTGGCCTGTTCTTTTCCCCCTCGTTTAATATTATAATTGCACAAACTAAAACATGCCACGGAACAGTGGTAAACAGATGTAATGAAAACAGAATTACGGTTATATTTGAGTATCAAGTTCGTGTTGAGTTATACACGTTGACGTTAAAAATTTCAACTTACCTCATTCACAATTGCAATCCGACAAAAACAACGCGTTAGAACAGAGATTTTCTAACTCGTCGGATAAAACAAATATCGAACTACGTGCGTAGGCCTATTTATCGACCTAAATTGAAAAATGTATTTATTGTGTCTGGACTTACGGCAACGAAACAGATCAATGCTGCCGTGAATGTGATGACAATATATTCTAGAGATGTGCTGTCGTGTTAGCCACTATTCTATCTTCTTTTTCTTTTTAAAGAAAGAAAAAAAAGCATACTTCCTTCATACGCCCTACTTTTCAGAATTTATAATGCGAAACACTTGCTTTATGATAGCTAAAAAAAAAAAAAAGTTTATGAAAAATGAAAAAGAAAATCCTGTGAAACTTCGATAGGAGTGAGAGGAGACGTACTTAAATCATTTAAATCTTTTCACATTCCTCGGCCTCATTTCACTTAAATATCCTCTCAAATAACTCACTAACCTTGCCATACACTCGGTTTATCGCCTCATTTAACACATCTAGCCTAAATAACGTAACTAGGCCATATCTAGATAGTATGAAAATACTTAACAAGATTTATTTTGCACTCACCTATTGATTCATAAATAAATTAATTTTATTTATGATTTGCAAAATATAGACATGGATCTCTGGAAAATTAAAAACTGATGGAACTGCGTCAGGTTTCAGTAACTTATTACCATTACTCTTCCAGAAACAAGATTCTATGAAATGAACTGAACAAAGCCTGTGGTGAATTGATGGTATAAATTTATCGCGTTTAACAGCAGATAACCATTTACTAAGAAGCTCAGGCTTTTGCAATGGAAACCTAAAAAGAAAGTTTGCGCTTACTCCTATAAAACATTCTCTTCTATTAACACAATAAATATGTACTACTGTTCTCAGTCATTTTACAATATCCTAATACAATATATGTAACTAACTTGTGAAAAGAAATTTCCGAATCCTTCTTACGTTGATTCGTACAGTTGTATGCAGCACAACTATACACCATGATTCCACTTGCAGAATTTATATAGGAGTACGATGAAAATAAATGATAAAAGAACACTATTTGTACAGTTGTATGCAGCACAAGAGCACACGATGGTTTCACTTATAACATGATTAAAATACTATATAAAGGCCTCATATGTAGCACAATAGTAAGCCTACACTGTGATTTCACGTATATCACAGGAGAACGATTCATTTGAACTATATAAACACTATACACACACACACACACACACACACACACTATTGATTAAATTAATACGCACTTACTCCCAACACATTCAATAATACTGAATAACCTTCTATGTTATTTCAAATTAAGCGGAATTGTGATGTAAACATATTGTAATCACATGGCTCTCTGCCCCAAGATGGAGATGCACGAAAGTGTTGAATTTTTGGTCGAGGAACAGCGCTCGTAGTGAGTCTAGGTTAAACTATAAAACGTCTTTGAGGAAACGCAATTAGAAAGTGCGAAGACACCCAGTTCTGATTATAGCCCACGGGCTGAAACTAGTCAACAAGGTAATCTAGTTAATTAACACGTGAAAGCATATAGTTACTTTATATTCGGAAGTGATATAGTATTAAAAGTTGTGTACCGTTAACCAATATGTATAATATTACTTTATTTCAAACGCTTCTATCAGACAACTTTATTATAAATGCAGCTAAATGAAATGTTCACATTTCCATTAAATAAATAAACACTCCTTATGTGCCCAGTTCGGCTAATGTGTCTCATTTGAACATAACATAGTTTTTCCAAGAAAAAAGTCTTCCAAACATGTCATACCACCATCTTGGAATTGAAGGACTGCATCAGAGCTGCAGTCAATGTTGCGAAGAGTAATTTTGACAGCTTCCGTCACTTGAAAGAATGTATGGTGTGGGATGGCAACAGATTGCCAGGGACCATTTCCAAACACTGGTAGGTAAATGATATTCCATCTCTTGTATTTGTCACTTATAAAAATAAATACATGGCAGATGTTCACTTAATTCTCCAAGTTGAAAAATGAACTATGATCACTACAGCACTCAGTATAACTTTCTATACCTGCAACGTGAGTAATGACTTGAACGTTCCATGGTAAGGATTCTGTATTTAAATTCTGGAATTAGCACACTGCACCTAGAATTACTCAATGGCAAACGAAAATACAATTAACATAATACAGTGAGGAACATTCAGAATTAGACTACAAATATTATGGCTTTAAGTTGGCATTAGGTACAAATTTTACATTAGTAGATAAAATTATAATTTACTTAAGTAGGCCTATAGATATGAATACATGCGAAACAAGATATTCATTTACACTATAGAAAAGATTGCGAATTAAACACCCATAAATCACAGATTTCAACCTGAAATAATGTAGGCTAGTTTGTGTGCATCTAATGGTAACTTGTTAAACAATATTGTGCCAATAGAAATAAACAATTATTTGTTTAGTTTAGTCCAACATTTGGTTCTGTCAGTGAATTTTTATGTTTAAGTTAACAATGATCATGAGACTTTAGATAGCAATTAAATATAATTTCATTAATATCCTTTAAGGGGTTAGGTACAGCTTACAGCAGTAACATTTTGGAAATATTCAACATTTTTTCCTCCAATACTGTATCTTGTATAATAATGAAAGTTAGTATGTGTAAAACACTATCCTTCTGCTATTTAAAAAAAAATATTTTTACGATTTAAAAAAATTATTTACATTTCCTTTTTCAAAATTCAGTTCACTGTACAATGATGAAGCATTTAGCACATAACTAAAAAACTATCCAACATTCTGTGATGAAATTGTTTGTGTCTATTTATCCATGCAATATCTACAATATGATGCAAGATCACTTCCCTACCTTTGATAGATTGTCTGATAAAAATAAATTCATTTAAAAAAATGGTCAAATATAAGTATTTTCTTCTAACGCAAAATAAAAAAAATATTATTTATTAAGAAATGTAGTTGAAGGAGCATGATATTGTCAACATGAGTTTCAGCAATAAAATAAAACAGAGAGAATATGAAGAAGTTAACAAGTTTATGAGTTATGAGGGAAATGCTTCATCATTGCACAGTGAACTGCCACCAATTTGAATTTTGAAAAAAAATATGTGAATAATTTTTTTAAATCGTAAAAATATATATTTTTTTTTTTCATATAGCAGGAGGACAGTGTTTTACACATACTGATTTCAATTATTGTACAAGATACAGTAATGGAGGAAAAAAAATTTGAATATTTCCAAAAATTTTACTGCTGTAAGCTATACCTAATCCCTTAAATTTAAGAGGCATTTGTACACATACAAGTTCATTACAGTTAAAATTTACTCTCTGAAAAATAAAGGTCTACAATGTGCGTCGTATGCCGAGCCTGTCAATATGAGGAGTGTTTTTCTCTGTAACAGAAGAATTTTTGATATCCCACCAGAATCACCCCTAATTGTAGATTTTTCAGAGAACTAAGTCTTCGTTGTTCAATATTTAGTTTGTTTTTAGTTTTGTTGTAGTAATGGTTCTGCTTATTCACTTTAAAAGCATGCACTTTTAATCAAACTATTTCTTCATTGACCACATCTACGTATGAATCCTTTTGTGTTCTTTTTCTAAAGTTTTTAAACTTGTTTTGTCAAATAAAATCCACACTTTGTATGTCACGTTATCCATCATTGCTTCCTCCAATGCGGTGCGTAGTTCATTTTTTATACTCAGGTGTTCTGGAGCACTCATTGCAGTTGCTTAGATTGGAAGATGGTAGTGAAAGATTGCAAATTTTCTAGCTATGCAATCTTTGTAGTTAACTATAATTACTTGAAAGTCTTGCTTATCATTTGCATCGGGTAATTTAACTCACTTTATCATTAGTTTTGTGAATTACATACAGAGATTATGGATACCAAGGGAGCCAGCTTACACACAATACACCGGTCTTAGTAGGCCTACTGTCAACTTCGAAAATCCTATTTCACAGGTCGGATATTTGTCTACACAAGTAGGATGGAGTGAAAATATGAAGCTTATGGAATCAAAATGTAATACCAGGGAAAAGTTGTGGGGTGACGATATAAAGAACAATGCAAAGTATATATTTTCTAGATTAATATTTTGAAATTTTCACAAAATTTTTAGGTTCAGATTTTTTAGCAAGAGAACATTCTCCAGTGATTTAATCTGAACAGGATACCAGGAACATGTTAAAAGACTCTGCATATTTTTGGTCCCCTGTTGTTTCATTATGAAGTGTCACGGAAATCTCAATTTATAAGAAAATTGGGAATAATCACAAAACTCTTAGGTATGATATAATTAATATAATAAAATTAATGAAAATTCATTCGTCTTATGTTTCAGGGTATTTAAATCAGAATTTCTCCATTATTAAGACAAGAAATCTGACCTTCTAACCTGTATTCGCAATTCCAGGGGGGTTGAACCCATCACAATTACTTATCTATCATGACGTAATGAAATGTTATCCATGAGTCAAAAATGAATTAAAAACTGACTTCAAATCAAAGGAATCTACTGTTGGGGAGATTTCAGAAAAAGTTCCTATCAAAACTAGGGAAATCCAGGTAAAGGCATAAATTCCGAAAGTCAATACAAGAATATTACAATATTGGAGATTCGTGCTTACCATGATCAATACACAAACTTAATGAAGCCTTGTCACAAACGACATAGTGATGACAACTAAAATGACACCATTGAAAATTCAAACAAGAGGCAAACAAACTATTTCATATATGCAGTTGCAAATGCAAAGAAATTTAATTCTGTAGGCCTAATTATAATAAAGACTGCCGTGTTCCAAAACAAGAAAGAATATTTTATTAGAGCAAAGAAGAGAAAGAAAGATGGTAATTGGACCTGTTGAATTAGTTACCACTCAGAAATAAATGAAAAAGACAACAAAAATAAATTCCAACTAAAAAACATAAATGGGCTGAAATGGAATTTTTGTCATACCGTATTCTACGTAAATTACTATATCCTTTATTTTGTCCATTTGGATCCCCTCAAAAAATACTGCAGGGCCTCTATTGCAACCCCAATTTAAAATCTTCGAAATAAAGTTTAAATATATTTTCCAGCAATTCATTAGCTATCTAATGAAAAACGAAATAATAGAACAAATGTACAAAGAGACAAAAAAATTATAATTTTAAGAAACACAGATTTTTGCACCTATTACATTTAGAAAGCAGATAAAAAACAATTTTATGTATAGATTCACTCCACCCTATTCCACAGCACTAACTCTGTCCACACATGTGGAGTAACGGTCAGCGCGTCTGGCCGCGAAACCAGGTGGCCCGGGTTCGAAACCTGGTCGGGGCAAGTTATCTGGTTGAGGTTTTTTCAACCCAATACGAGCAAATGCTGGATAACTTTCGGTGCTGGACCCTGGACTCATTTCACCGGCATTATCACCTTCATATCATTCAGACGCTAAATAACCTAGACGTTGATACAGCGTCGTAAAATAACCCAAGAAAATAAATAAATAAATAAATAAAAAGCACTAACTTCGTTTAACTTTCATCGTCAAAACAGCCTTTCTGTGACGAAATCCTTCTTCCCTGCATCGAGCAGCTGACCTGATACCTTAGAAATATGTCACTACTTTTATAATGGATTGTGGCAGATATTTCCCTTTCTTCTTATGTGTAGTACCCAATATTTCTCCTTCTCTTGCTAGCCCTTTAGCGATCTGTATCTTGTGTTTACTTACATTTACATGTCTAAAATTTCCTTTATCGTTCAAGACAAAGGCTGTAAAGTTAAAATTTGAATTTCATAACTTCTATCTTTTGCATTAGAAATATTTTTCTTTAAGTCGTCCAAAAGTTCCTGTACATCGTCTTTTTCCAACTCGGTACTTTCCCTTTATTCAAAAATTTTATATACCGGTATCTCTGATATGCTTACATTTTGAAACTTTTGTCTTCGAATACTTCTTTTGAACAATTTGTTTCTTTTTCGGTGGACTACTGGTATTTCCGACAAATTTTAATGTTTCATTCAAATGACTGATTGCTTCATTTTTTTTCTAGTTCAGTAACTTCAATGCCACAATTGAACTACAGCAGGGCTGCACGTCACTGCCACTACAAATGGGTTACACTGCTTTGGTGACACTCTCTTGCATAGGAGCAGCAAGTACTTCAGAACCCAACAGTTTCTTCCTAGAAATAAAATCTTGAGTCTTGCCTCCTTCTCTCAGGAATCCATAACTAGTGACAAATAGAAACTGTGGTTTTCCTTAACTCCCTAAGAGATAACAATTTATGACGACGTTCAAATGGATTTAAGGTTCGATCACTTCCATAAAATCAGTCCCCATCTTTCAAAACAAACTACAGAAATGATGCAGGAAGTTATTGCACTAATATAGGCGTAAATTTACACTTTTCTTTCAGTAACTTATAATATTTATATTAACTGCATGTACAGTATTCACTTGAAAAACCTATTTGATTTTCATGGACACAGTACGCCGTTCTTCTTCTTCTTTTTTTTTTTCATACTAAAGTAACTGATAAACATATAATTGAACACTGCGATCACTGAGATCAATGAATGATTAATATTAGTTACTTACTTTCAAATGTCTTTTAAGGAACCTGCAGGTTCATTGCCGCCCTCACATCAGTCCCTATCCTGTGCAAGATTAATCCACTCTCTATCATCATATTCCACCTCCCTCAAATCAATTTTAATATTATCCTCCAATCTACATCTCGGCCTCCCCAAAGGTCTTTTTCCATCCGGTCTCCCAACTAACACTCTATATGCATTTCTGGATTCACCCATACGTGCTACATGCCCTGCCCATCTCAAACGTCTGGATTTAATGTTCCTAATTATGTAAGGTAAAGAACACAATGTGCGCAGTTCTGCGTTCTGTAACTTTCTCCATTTTCCTGTAACTTCATCCCTCTTACCCGAAAATATTTTCCTAAGAACCTTATTCTCAAACACCCTTAATCTCTGTTCGCCTCTCAATGTGAGAGTCCATGTTTCACAATCATACAGAACAACCGGTAATATAACTGTTTTATAAATTCTAACTTTCATACTTTTTGACAGCAGACTAGATGACAAAAACTTCTCAACTCAATAATAACAGGCATTTCTCATATTTATTCTGCGTTCATTTGTTACTGTTGCTCCAAGATATTAGAATTTTTCCACCTTTTCGAAGGATAAATCTCCAATTTTTATAATTCCATTTCGTACAATATTCTGGTCATGAGACATAATCATATACTTTATCTTTTCGGGATTTACTTCCAAACCTATCGCTTTACTTTCTTCAAGTAAAATTTCCGTGTTTTCCCTGATCGTTTGTGGATTTTCTCCTAACATATTCACATCATTCACACAGACATGAAGCTGATGTAACCCGTTGAATTACAAACCCTTTGTGTTATCCTGAACTTTCTTAATGGAATATTCTAGAGCGAAGTTAAAAAGTAAAGGTAATAGTGCATCTCCTTGCTTTAGCCCGCAGTGAAATGGATAAGCATCAGATAGAAACTGGCCTATACGGATTGTGCTGTAATTTTCATTGAGACACATTTTAATTAATCGACCTGGTTTCTTGGGAATACCAAATTCAATAAGAATATTGTATAAAATTTCTCTCTTAACCGAGTTATATGCCTTTTTGAAATCTATGAATAACTGATGTGCTGTTTACTTATATTCCATTTTTACTCCAATATCTGTTGAATAGAAAAATCTGATCAATAGTCGATATATTACTCCTAAAAGTAATAATATAATAATAATAATAATAATAATAATAATAATAATAATAAAAATAACGAACTATAGTGATGGTGATGAGAGTGACATTTCAACAAGAAGTGCAGAGCCCACTGTTATCAATTCATTCAACAGTGGCAAGTGATCATTTGAGTTGAGTGAACATGCGATCGAACCAGTCAGTGCAGCCCGTGGATGGTTGCATGAAATTAAGCGCAACTTCCGAAAAATAGATTTTTACTACAATTACAGAAATGTAGGCTATCGTAAGTTTTGAACACGCATTTCGTCTTCTGCATCAAAGAGGGAACAATAGTGACTATGAAAGTAATTTTCTCATTTGGGGAAGTACCTAGGTAAAATTTTATAAAAATATTTCAAATATTTGTAAATAACATCTGAATTATTCAGTCACTTACTATTTTATTTTATATAAAATTAACTTTCCAATGGCAAAAAACGGGCATCATATCTTTAATATATTAGAAAGCTTTTCTTAGAAAGTCGATTGACAGAAATATATATTACGTTCAAAATTTAATATCATGGATTACACAAAGAAAATTAGGGTCGAATTCATAGTCATCACTTATAAAATGAGGAAACAAGTAACGAGCATTTCCTTAACACTTATTTTAGATTGTATTGCAGAGACGTTACCCTTTGATATCCACTGAGCATTCCCTTGACTTCGAGAGAAATATGGCAACATGGCTAGATGTGAGCCCTATTGTACATTAAATTGCTTTCCAGCTCTTTCAAATTGTTAAAATGGCATTATTATCGTAGACAAATACAGATGTAAAACTATAGAGTTCAAAGTTATACAAAATGTCGACAAATCATTTTATAGAAGAAGAAAGAAGTGAGCTAGGAGAACTAGTTATGAATTATAAATAAATATAAATCTGCACAAATTAACTGCAAAATAATAACAAAACCAGAATAGATTTATGTGTTGCCAAAAATTATTACATTATTATCAGTTATTGCTTTATTGTTACATAAACCTACCTGAAATGATGCTGTAGCATCCAGTATTTTCAACAGTGGTGAAATTGGTAAGCTTCTCATGGTTGTACTGTGATTTTCATGAGAGGCACCAGAATATCCACAACAGTGTTCTTGTTGAAATGGTATCTCGTCTTAAATTGTTCATCATTATACATCTCTAAAGAGTTTTCCATATCTCTGATAGGTATATCTTTTGTTTTGCCGAAACACATTTTCATTTTCATTATAGAACTCAATAAAATCATAATCATCATCCATTGTATAGCGAATCAATTGATTACAATGCATATGAGGAACCATTTGAGTAAGCTGGCAAGCTTATGTGTTCACTTCAGTGAGATTTATGAATTGGAAATGATTATAAAAGCAACTCTAAAGGTTTTCCTTACGATAAGTGTTGACTACGAATTCGGCCCTAAATGTTGTGGAGAAATTTATTTTTGTGTTCACACCATTTATGTACGATATTGAAATTAAAGAATTGCGTTTCCCCCCCCCCCCATTTTCTGTTGCATTTCATATGCAATGGCGGATATGCCTCTTTAGCTTATAATTAAACTTGAAATATAAGGGACATTAGTACCGCAACAAAAAAATTACATTCCGATTTAGACTGAGAAACATTTTCTACTCACCTTACTTATTCCAGAAAGTGGCCTTTAATTTCGCGTCATCCATCGATGTGAACTATTCTATCTATCTTCTTAGTGTATCCCAGCTATTTGCTGACAAAACGTGTTCCACTATGTTTCACTATGAATTTCCTCTTCTTACAAATGATGCACGATGCTTGTATATTTCAGCAGGCACATTCCAAAGATGAGGTATATTCAGTATATATTGAACAGAATTGTCCAAGGTTACAGGGATTGCAGATTTTAGATTAGTTCCGTAGGGACTACACTGAGAGAAACTAAAAACTATAACAAAGTACTGATTAGGAATACCAAATCGATGTGAACAACTACCTAATATTAAGTGAAATACGGTAGTTTAATGTAAAACTTTCAAATTGGTTCATAGCATAGTGCTAAAGCATCTTGACTATGAATAGAAAAATTCTTCGATCAAATCCTGGCAGCTGCGTGTAAGGTAACATACAATATACGTACTGGAATTAAATATTAAAGGAAAAAGTACGTAAGGAATAGGTCAAGCAAGATAAAGAATAGATAAAAGTATATATCTATATATGAGAGAGAGAGAGAGAGAGAGGAGAGGAGAAGGAGATGCATAGGGTGATAAAAGATAGACTAGACCAACTCACATTTCATATCCCCAGTCCATACAATGGCACCTTATACCATGCAGCTATGGCATGGGACAACGTCAGATTCCTTCTTGATCACATCCATCACAACTGACAGGAAAGGTTGCGTAATTGACAGAAACTGAGCGGAGAGCAAAAAAATGATTTCAATTTGCTATTACATACCCTATTATAATTTAAATTTCTAAACCTGTCTGTAGCTAGTAATAATGTCACATGAACATATGAACATCTTTAGTACAGGTATATAATACGTGGCACTACAGCCCGTGAAGGGCCTAGACTGACCAGCCGGCTGCTGGCCTCACGCCCACATGCAGAAGCAGAGGTGGACGATCATCCAACCAGAATGGAGGTATCGTGTGGTTAGCACGATGATCCCCCCAGCCGTTATGGCTGGTATTCGCAACTGGATTTTGCTACCTATCGTAGCTCTCCAAGTGCAACACGATGCTGGGTGGGCACCGGTCCCATACAATGGCCGAAATTTCATGAGAAAATTTCTTCCCCCATGAGGAATCGAACCAGCGCGCATTCCGTAACGCGAGTCCTAGGCGGGATGCCTTAGACCGCGACGCCACGGCGCGGGACTGTACAGGTATACTTACGACGAAAACTCAACTACCTTCATAGGCTAACTCAGCGCTAGTGTTACCGATATCTCCTCACACAACACACGGGGCTGACGTCTGATTTGCGTTTCGTTATGAGTTAGATGGGTTAAATGAGAGGATAGAGTCTAAACTAGCGCTGAGATAGTTTACTTCGTACTTCGCTTATACACCTTGCACATAAGAATCTGCAACAGGTCAGGTCTGGTTAGTTTAGGTTTTTGCTATGCCTTGTATATACGATCAAGTGCATCGCCACAAAAAATTCCTTATAAATTCAACGATTTTCACTTCCGAAATCACCAGAATTACCTCAGCGCTAGTTTTACCAGGACGAGGAATGTGAAAAGGTTTTAATGATTTCAGTATGCTTTCACTCCCGAGTGTAGTGTGAGAAGATATCAAAGTTATATTTACATACCAATCCTCTGTGTTACGCTTTAGTCACTTTGATATAACAATGTGGTATTATGACTGGATCAGGAAGCACATAGAGATACGGAGTGGAAGGGTTCGTTGGAAACGATTCTGATGAGAATTGAATGCACACACAAGACGCAATCAAAGACAATACTATAATGAAATTCATCTGATACAGAACTTCCCACTGCCCAACTTGACGGTGGTGAAGTGTAGAAACAAATATCCTTCATAAAAAGATGCATGTCTTTATATAGGATATAGTTTGGGCTTTTCTTTTGTTTTGGGCTTCTCGAAGGTTCGATTATTCCATATGATGCCATCATTGCAACGTTCTGGAAGTTTGGAGAAGCTACCAAGTGATGATGACTCATTGACACGAGGCAATGCTTTGTTCGAAAGGTCCAGAGACTTGCATCATGCATGAGGTTCACAAAAGACTGGCATATATACACTGGTTACAGATACATACATTATATAACTGAATATTAATGAGAGACATGATATTCGCTGTACCTACATTATAATTATACATACATACATACATACATACATGCATGCATGCCTACATACATACATACATACATACATGAACATGAATAGTAGTTACTTCACATTTCCCCCCTTTATAAAAGTTTGAATACTTCTTCAAGAAGTTTAACTTTTACTTTTCCTCAATCCAAGCCTGGTTTGGGTTTGGATTTACAATGTTATTTTAAGGCTGAAGATTTCAAGGATTCAGCTTTTAGTCTGTCATGTGCTAGATTTTCACTACCATTATCTTTATACCGGTAACTGAATCGTTTCCATTTCTTCAGCTGAAACATCATCCCTGTTCTGTTTCATTTCACCCTTTGTGCTTCGGTTATATATATATATGTATATATTTTTTTTATTTATTTTATTGGGTCATTTTACGATGCTGTATCAATATCTAGGTTACTTAGCATCTGAATGATATGAAGATGCTAATGCTGGTGAAATGAGTCCGGGGTCCAGCACCAAAAGTTACCCAGTATTTGCTCGTATTGGGTTGAGGGAAAACCCCGGAAAAAAACCTCAACCAGGTAACTTGCCCCGACCGGGATTCGAACCCTGGCCACCTGGTTTCGCGGCCAGACGCGCTGACCGTTACTCCACAGGTGTGGACTCGGTTATATTGATTGTTTTATTGATAATGTGGTGACAACAAGCAACACAACTTTTTCTATATTCTGAACAAGTCTGTCTCCATTTAAATTGTCAAAGGGCCCATAGACCACATTTTCAACAACTACTACAACAGCAAATACACATTACTAAAATTACACCAAAAATAGTACCGGTACTAAAGTAGAACCATAGAACTATATTCGTAATGTTTGTTTCAACGTTTGATTTCTAGCTGGGCCTTTCTGTATTTCTAAATTTCCAGCACATAACAATTTATCCAATAGCAGTATTTCTGTTAAAGTTTCCTCACTCTCAGACATATTTATTACACTAACCATAAATTGAATATTCTGACAATTCACTATGTTTCCGCAACAAAGGTATTATCTGACAATTGCTGTTTTGGACAGTACCGTATACCTACTTCATTGGTTAGAAATGAACAAACTGTTTCACTTGACTTTGTAATGATATGTTGTCCTACTCGCAATATGGAAAATGCTCTATCTAATCTATTCCTAAAATCATATCAATATTGAAGTGTGTTTCCTGTCACACCTACATATTTTATTTTTTCTCTTTCTATACTAACTTAATTTCTCAATTTATCTCTACTTATTAATGATATACGCGACCCGGTATCAATTAATGTATTACATACCCCTTGTAGTTTTCTTTTTTAAACTTAATCATAAAATTGTGATCTTGAATGCAATCAACACTTGTACAACAACACAACCTCGACTGCTCAGGAGTGTTTTGATTTAGTTTTCCATACTTAAAACATTAATACCTATTGCCATATTCCCTCTGCTTCTACCTCTATTTCCAACTTGACAGTCCCTTGTTGCATGCCCTACGGTACTCTTTTACATTTGTCACATATTGGAACTTTGCACTCTTTCATATAATGCCCCATACTATTACATCTATAACATCGTACTGTATCCACAGCATGTAATTGTTCTCTCTTTATCTTACTGTGGGTACAGTTAAACTCCTTTTTAACGTTAGATCGCCTATCACAGTCGTCTACTACTGCTTAATCTATCACTTTTTTTTCAGAGACATGTTTTCTGATGTAGTTTTTACTGCTTCCCTTACACAATCGTTTCCAATTCCACTTACAGTAACATTTTTATCTAATTTGAGTATTATCTTTTGACCCCTTTTTGTTCTCCTTCAGACCATGAATCCATGAAACGAGATGTAGGCTACTATCTAGAGTTAATAGTATCAGCTGTTCAACTCGAGCAGCCCACTGCGTTATACTTTCCATCAGTTTTTGCCTAACTAGACATAACTGAGTAGTGTAATGCATAAAAGTTCTCTGCACCGAAAAATCTAATTGCGGACCGTTTTTGCAAAACTTGCCAACTGGAAGATTTGCAAAATTGAGATTTTGGTGGATTCGTTAACATAAAGCAGGCCTCTACACGATGTTAAAGTTATCTTAGTAAAATTGAATTATTTCTCATCATTGTAGTGAGTCAAAGTATGATGGTTGCACCTATAATCTATTTGTCTTCATTCAGTTTTTTGTCTCTCCTGTAAAATTTAGTTTTTTCAGTTAGCAAGTTTTGCAAAAACGGTCTCAATTTCTCCTTGATATCAGCCCAAGTTTTTTCAGGATTTGCATGCATACCGTATTTAAAGTACGTCTAGCATTACCTGTAATGTTTGCCAAAATGTATTCAACTAAAATTTCTTCTTAATCTGAATCATTTAAGGATTTAGCTGACTCAACATTATCCAAGAATTGAGTCAAAGTTGACAAGTTACCTGAAAAAACTTTTACAAACAATTTAGCTGATGAAATCACTGACAGTTCATTGAAAATTCGTTGTCTCGAAGGGTTGTTATCAGATCTAATATTTGCAGTCTTTGATTCACATCTTCTCCTTCTAGCCTAGCCTCGGCTATGATCTCATGGATACTTGTCTGCTCAGAATTAATTCACTATTAAAGAAAAAACTAGAAGAATCACTGATATCCCTCGGGACTAATAGAATAACTCACCCAAATGAAGGACTTGTTGTCGACTGGTGCACTGTGGCAATTATCCCTGGATCTTCTACCAGCAGTCGAACAGTGAGGTTCTATGCGGATCAGTGATGGCTGGAGATACCGGAAACCTTGGTGAGTAATGGGCAGAGGAAGGCGTCACACAGGAACAACCAGGCAACAGTCACACTGGAACAACCAGGGCCGACGTTGATCTGGCTCAGGAAACAATCACGGAGTCCAGCGACAAGTAGTAATTGAAAGAATATTCCCTCTGCTTGTTTATATTAATCGGCTTCAATTTTCGTGATGATTATCCCCTCATGCTGCCACCAAATTTATGTGGTATAATGACTGGATCAGAAACCAAATAAGGAAACGGTGAAAGGATTCGTTGGAACCTTCATTCCAATGAGAATTGAATGCACACACAAGATGCAATCAAAAAGAATACTATAATGAATATAATCTGATAGAGAACTTTCCACTGCCAAACTTGACACTGGTGAAGAGCAAAAGGAAGTATCCCTCATAGCAAGTTGTCTTTATATAGGATTCAATTCTGATGTAGCAAGTCACATGCTTCTTTTGTTCTAGGCTTCTCGGAGTTGGTCCTCCAGCTTGGGAGTTCGGCTAAGGGCTAACAACCCATCACCGTAAAGAACAGCTTGTTACGAAACTTCAAAATAAGCCTCGGAATGGGACTCATTCTCTGGCACAACAGCAAAACTATTTTGGGCGACTACTAAATCTACATAAGGCCAAATAGAAATGATCGGGACGAAATTCAAATACAAACTGCTGAGCCATTTATACCCGAACCCACACTTTCTGTAGTCGAAATTGCGATAGAAAGGCTGAAAAATTACAAGTCTCCAGGAATCGATCAAATTTCAGTAGAATTAATATAAGAGAGTGGAAGCGCATTATCTAGCGAAATTTATAAGCTTGTACTTAATATTTGGGAAAAGGAAATTGTACCAGAACAATGGAAGGATTCCATAATTGCACCTATCTTAAAAAGGGGGTTAAGACTAGCTGTGGACACTAACTTTCGCGGAATAACACTTCTGTTGACGTACAACATTTTGTCCAATTTTCTTTTGAGAAGATTAACTCCATATGCAGATGATATTATTGGGCATAATCGGTGTCGTTTTAAGCGTAATAGATCGACTATTCATCAGATTTTTTGTATTCGACAGACTTTAGAGAAAGATTGGGAGTATAACGGGACAGTACTTCAGTTATTCATAGATTTAGAAAAAAGGCATAGGCCTATAACTCGGTTAGGAGAGACGTTATATATAATATTCTTATTGAATTTGATATCCCAAGAAATTACAGTAGTTCGATTAATTAAAACCGAGATAAGACTGACGTCCTACATATGGATGTTTTATTTTTCTAATATTGTTGTGTAAGTTTTCATAGTTTGGCAACCATGATACGAAAATCCTTACGAGTTATTTGTAAATTGCCTCCAATTTTTGTTCTTATGTTCAGTTTGTCGTAGTCATTGTGAACATATGTGTGTGAGTCATGGCTGTGGAGCAGGACGTGTTCTTCTCGAGGTCAGTATATATCACATGTTATAGGTATGTTTTCGATCTTGATAGGGCATACTCATATGATGAACTTCGTCTATAATAATGCATAATTAGATTCAGTTTATAATTTGGGGTTATGCCATATCATGGTAAAGTGAGGCGTACCGTAAACTGGGGTTACTTTGAATACAGAGGAAACTTTGACCATTTTTTCAGAAAATCATATTTAGGTTTCTACATACAGCATTTGTTATAGATGGAGGTAAATTATCATAAAATCATTCTCATACCAAAATTACCTCCATCTATAATAAGTGCAGCATGTAGAAACCTAAATATGATTTTCTGAAAAAATGGTCAAAGTTTCCTCTGTGTTAAAAGGAACCTCAGTTTACGGTACTACATGTAGTACGTCACTCATAAGAGGGAACATTTCGTGAGACTGATAGTATTCATTTTATTATAGGGGATTTTCACTAAATGAAGCCTTACAAATGATTCAGGACGACCAACTTGCAATACCTAAATGCAATGACATTTATATCACCATTTTACCACCAACAAATGCGTGTGGTAACGTAAGTGATGAAGATACTAATGATGAAAAGAACCCTACAATTGATAATATGTCTGGTAGAATGGAGAAAGTTACACACCGCAGAACTGCATGCACTGTATTCAACTGACATAATTATGAATATTAAATCCAGACGTTTGAAATGGGCAGGGCATGTAGCACGTATGGGCGAACCAAGAAATGCATATAGAGTGTTAGTGGGGAGGGCGGAGGGAAAAAAGACCTTTGTGGAGGCCGAGACGTAGATGGGAGGATAATATTAAAATGGATTTGAGGGAGGTGGGTTATGATTGTAGAGACTGGATTAATTTTGCTCAGGATAGGGACCAATGGCGGGCTTATGTGAGGGTGGTAAAGAAAATCCGGGTTCCTTGAAAGTCATAAGTAAGAAGAAGCATGTAAATAACCTGCGTGATAACCGTCCCTTTGTAAACACTCGTCACAACAGTAATCATAAAAATTAATTAATTTATTTAATCAATATAAAGTCTACAACAAACAAAAATAGCAAGGAGAAATTCGCTAACATAAAATATATTATAAACTGATTAGAAGCAGGCTAGTGAAAATTACTGGATAATTACCTCATAGGTATAGCCCAAAAATATATCAAAGTTTCATTCTATTGCAGGCGATAGTTTTTAATAGTTCTACTACTGAGGCACAACTCGTTTATCTTCTATTCAACAAATTTATAGAATAATTTCAGTTTTACTTTACACTGTAAAACTGTGGATATATATTTTTAATGATACCTACCAATGGGCAGCGATAAAAAGGTGCATGAATGCAATTATTCACTACATCAGCAAAACAAGCAGTAACTAGAATAGTGTGAGATATGCGTCTCTATATTGTGTTATTTACAAACACTTCATGCTCTGCGATGTAGCTCACAGAATTTTCATTAATATTATCATCACATTAGCATTTATTTTCATTAAAAAATTCAGCGCATGTCAGAATATAATGAATAAAAAAATTATAAAGTTCACCTCTCACTACTATATCAAAATGTTACAAAGATATCTCTCTCCAGATAGGAAATATTATTATGCAAATGATGATAACGTTACAAGGGAAAGTCAAGAGGCGGACGTGACGAAACTTATAGTTGAATGTAAGTGCGATGATAAAATGAAATGCAATGTGGCTACTTGTAAGAACAAAAAGGAATGATGATTTGAAAATTAACTTAGAACTTCAAGAAACATTAAACGGTTCTCAGCAGTAAGAAATAATTATAATTAATATTATATAATTCTGAAGCACACGAAGAAGAAATAGCTTCTCAAAATATCCAAAAGGTGCTCAGCAGCAGATACAAAATATGAGAAAAAATTCTTGCAGACATATCAAAGGAACGAGTTCTATCGTGTGTGCAAACGAATTACTGGAAGATACTGGGTATGTTAAAAATATTTTCCCGCAGAGAATGGATTTCAATTATTTCTTCCCAAACGCACTTATATGCACGTTCAGTTCGAGATGGCCCTACTGTACGAAAATATCCCTCAAGCATCGCAATTTCAATGGCTCAATGGCTTTTCGTAAGAAGACGTAAGACTAATCCTTGTAAAATTGTATCACTCTACAAAATATTTCCCAGAAACATTGCAAGTGAAGGACTAATCGCCGGAATGCGTTCGTGAATGTCTTATGAGGTTTCCCGACTGTACGAAAGATTTTCCACAAACATTGCATTTGAATGGTTTCTCGCCAGAATGCGTCCGTGAATGCATTGAGAGTTTCCCAGAGTCCACAAAACATTTCCCACAATCATTACATTTGAATGGCTTTTCGCCAGAATGCGATCTTGAATGTATTGTAAGAGCGTAGGACTGTGCATAAGACTTGCCACAAACATCGCATTGAAATGGCTTCTCGCCTGAATGGATACGGGCATGTACTGTAAGAGAACCGGACTGAACAAAACACTTACCGCATATTTCGCAGTTAAATGGCTTCTCGCCAGAATGTGATCGTGAATGCTTCGTGAGCAATCCCTCATCTACAAAGCATTTCCCACAAACATCGCATTCAAACGGTTTCTCGTCAGAATGTGTTCGGGAATGTTTTGTGAGTTTTCCAGACTCTACAAAACATTTCCCGCAAATATCACATTTAAATGGTTTTTCGCCAGAATGTGATCTTGAATGCTTTGTGAGGTCATATGACCTTGCAAAAGACTTCCCACAAACATCGCATTTGTATGGTTTCTGACCAGAATGAGTACGTGCATGTACTGTCAATGTGCTGGAGTTTACGAAACCTTTCTCACAAACATCACATTTAAATGGCTTCTCGCCAGAATGTGAACGGATATGAACTGTGAGGGACCCAGAATGTGTAAAACACTTACCACAAAAATTGCAAGTGAACGGCTTCTCACCAGAATGAGTACGGGCATGTACGGAGAGAGCACTAGACTGAACAAAAGATTTTCCACAAACATTGCATTTGAATGGCTTCTCCCCAGAATGTCTACGGGCATGCACTATAAGAGCACTCACATCTCCAAAACACTTCCCACAATCTTTGCATTTGAATGGTCTCACGCCAGAGTGTGTACGAGCATGCACTGTGAGAGCACCAGACCCTACAAAGCACTTCCCACAAACATCACATTTGTATGCCCTCACGCCAGAATGTATACGGGCATGAACTGTGCGAGAACTGGAGTCTACAAAGCATTTCCCACAAACATCACATTTGTATGGTCTCACGCCAGAATGTCTACGAGTATGCACTTTGAGAGCAGTGCTATCAATAAATGATTTTCCACAAATATCGCATTTGAATCGTTTCTCGTCATGATGCCGAAGTACATGGACTTTAACAGCCCCTGATTGCGAAAAACATTTCCCACAAATATCGCATGTGAATGGCTTCTCTCCGGTATGCGTATGTTCATGCATTTCGAGATGACCTAATCGTAAAAATTTTTTCCCACAGGTATTGCATTCGAATCTCCTTTCGGATGTAGGGGATCGAATATCTATTTTATGGCTTTCGAGAGGCTGTGACAACTTCAAAGAACTTTCGTAAGTATGATGTGATTGTGACTCCAAATTTATGTCCCTTTGGAGAAACTGATCGTGAGTCAGGGGTACAGGTGTGCCTATTCCGACAGGATTCTCTGCTGGGGACAAACAATTTTCAGGTCTTGTGCATTTCACCTGTTCTGTCCCATTTCCGTCCTGGTCCAACGTGCTGTAATCAAAAGATCCCGTTAGTCAAAATTACGACCATCACTACAATAAAGACAATCAATATCGTCACGAAACAAGTGCACTGTCTTATGTTATGAAAAGTTAAAAAATATATGAACTTTCATAGAAAATACAGACTGGACTGTTCTCAATAGAGGTGGGGGAAAATATAACGTAACGGTTATTTTCCTTACTTGGAACTGTTCCAAAACGTAAAAGCACCTTGAAATACTACGTTCCAAAATAACGCTAGTACGAAATACTTGCGGTTACAAAATACTCGTTTCACTTTGGAACTACATAATTACAACGCCTGTTCCACAGAACGGAATGTTCGGCATTGTTGAAAGCAGTGGCGCTAACTTTTAGAAAACACATGCTGGGTCCTAACATTTGAGGTATATATTAAATAAATGGCAAAATTATGACAACACGATAAATTGAGTGGGCTCGGATCCCACTAGCCACTGTTTGAAAGCAGAACTGGGATTTGTTTGTGACACTGAAATAAATGTTGGAATATAAGGTGAAAGATAAATAGTAAAGATATAAAAAGCTCTTTTCAAAATGTACACATTATCTTGAAACTAATGTTATTGAGTATAGATTCTATCAAACAATTATTAACATAATGCCAGTGTTAGAATATAATAGATACACTGTGAATTTTATCAAGGGAGATGAAAATATATATATTATGTTTTATTTATTAATATTTTACATTTCTAGTTTCATTAGAAATTCTTGAAATTAAACTAAATTCTGTTGAAACATAACTATTGTCGAAGTTTTTTATTTACAAAAATACAACGATAAATTTTCATATTTCATTACAATGAGATTATTACTCTTCATGACGGTATTAATATGAATTTCAGCATGGCCGAAATGATTATAGACTCTATTTACTAATTTTTAGAGCAATTGAACACTACTGTAAACTTGAGCTGAGCAGAAGAGAAAGAATACTGTAGGTTAGATTTTATTTAGCATAGGGATCCACTTCGATTTCGTGGCCAACAAAATGTAAAATTGCATTACAGTTCCTGATTCGAACAAACCTGATCTATGAATTCAATTTGGCAATAGAAAACATTTATTTTCCACGAATTCACATCTCGGCTCACTATGACATCATACTGAATCATATGGCATACAGGGAAGTATGTGATCATTTAGCGTTATAAATACCACTGTTATATTACATACTTCTCATACGTGCACTATTGTTCCATCAGATACTAGTCAACAGTTCGGTTCCAAGATACTACTGCGCATCTTGTAGTTACACACAAGTTACTTATGGTGCTGTTATTTCGGAACTGTTATTTGGAACCTAGTATTTTCAAGGAAATGGAACAGGTGGAACTGTTACGAGAAAATAACTTTTCCCATCTCTAGTTCACAAGTCAGAAGCTCCCCGAATTAAAACAAAACAGATACAATGAGAAGTACCTGATTGTGAAAATGAAGGTAAGTATGACAATAAATTTAGATGTGAGGACAGTCTACTGTGGAAATAAAATACATTTCATTCAATATTTATAAATTTATTCTGCTTCCCCTTTACATGTGGGCATGTACAGACTACTGATTCCACATACTGAATATTGATAATCATAATTGTACCGACTGTATCCTAAAGTATCAAATAGTGCAAATAAGAAAATATCAATACTGAAACGAAAGAACCAGTGGTAGCTAGGTAGAACATATTTTATTTATATATAACTTAACTTACGAAAAAAATACATACATATCACATCATGAGATATACCTATGTTTATGTAAATAAGCGCATTCCTACATTTTAATTGAAGGATTCCCTGGGAACGATGTAACCAACAAATCTACTATTCATGTTTTAGGAGGAAGGAAAACAATTTCAGGAACATTTTTATTAGGTCCATATTTACTAGCAGAAACACTCGACTATTTAGTACAAAAGTTTATTCAGCAACTGAATGTAAAAATTTATTATTATAAATTTATTTATTTAATTATTTATTCGAATGACAAGTACATAGATAACTTATCTTGACCTAAACACAACCTCAAGATTAAAACAATACAGCTTGATGCAAATTAAAATTAAATCCAATAAAGTGACTAAACAAAATCCTTAAACAACTAAAAACTAAGAACTAAACAGAGGCATGAGTCTTCTCGCGTCCCAGTATCTGGCACATTCTGTCAGTGATTTTAGAGCTGGGCAGCGTTGGAGATGATCCTTATTCATCGCTTGAAGGTCACAAAGGGTACAGGTGGGATATTATTATAAATTAATGCCAGAAAATTACTTTCTATACTTACGTCACATATTTCAATAATTTAATGTTATATGCTTTTACCGCAGACTTTATCAGTTCTAATTCTATCTGCGTCACTTACTCTGCAGCATACAAAGTCTGATGAATTTCCGAAACCACGCAAACATTCGCAAATTCAAACGAAACACTTAAAGTAAAAAGACTAGGAAGAAAGGAAGAAATAAGGTGAAAAAAAGAAAGCTAGGAAGAAAGGCAGAATTAAGGTGATAAAGAAGGCTATGAAGAAAGGAAGAATTAAGGTGATAAAGAAGGCTATGAAGAAGGGAAGAATTAAGGTGAAAAAGAAGGCTACGAAGAAAGGAAGAAATAAGGTGAAAAAAGAAGGCTATGAAGAAAGGAAGAATTAAGGTGATAAAGAAGGCTATGAAGAAGGGAAGAAATAAGATGAAAAAGAAGGCTAATAAGAAAGGAAGAAATAAGATGAAAAAAGAAAGCTAGGAAGAAAGGAAGAATTAAGGTGATAAAGAAGGCTATGAAGAAAGGAAGAATTAAGGTGATACAGAATGCCTCGTATTAAGATTAATCTTGTTTTATTCTATGCACTGTTCTGATCGAAATGTCAAATTCTTGAAGGCTATGAAGAAGGGAAGAAATAAGGTGAAAAAGAAAGCTACGAAGAAAGGAAGAAATAAGGTGAAAAAAGAAGGCTATGAAGAAAGGAAGAATTAAGGTGATAAAGAAGGCTATGAAGAAAGGACGAATTAAGGTGATAAAGAAGGCTATGAAGAAAGGAAGAATTAAGGTGATAAAGAAGGCTATGAAGAAAGGAAGAATTAAGGTGATAAAGAAAGCTATGAAGAAAGGAAGAATTAAGGTGAAAAAGAAGGCTACGAAGAAAGGAAGAAATAAGGTGAAAAAAGAAAGCTAGGAAGAAAGGAAGAATTAAGGTGATAAAGAAGGCTATGAAGAAAGGAAGAATTTAGGTGATAAAGAAGGCTATGAAAAAGGGAAGAATTAAGGTGAAAAAGAAGGCTATGAAGAAAGGAAGAATTAAGGTGATAAAGAAGACTATGAAGAAAGGAAGAATTAAGGTGAAAAAGAAGGCTACGAAGAAAGGAAGATATAAGGTGAAAACAGAAAGCTAAGAAGAAAGGAAGAATTAAGGTGATAAAGAAGGCTATGAAGAAAGGAAGAATTTAGGTGATAAAGAAGGCTATGAAAAAAGGAAGGCTATGAAGAAGGGAAGAAATAATTTAAAAAAGAAGTCTATGAAGAAAGGAAGAAATAAGGTAAAAAAGAAGGCTACGAAGAAAGGAAGAAATAAGGTGGAAAAAGAAGGCTACGAAGAAAGGAAGAATTCAGGTGATAAAGAAAGCTATGAAGAAAGGAAGAGTTAAGGTGATAAAGAAGGCTATGACGAAAGGGAAGAAATAAGGTGATAAAGAAGGCTACGAAGAAAGGAAGAAATAAGGTGAAAAAAGCAGGCTATGAAGAAAGGAAGAATTAAGGTGATAAAGAAGGCTATGAAAAAAGGAAGGCTATGAAGAAGGGAAGAAATAAGGTGAAAAAGAAGGCTATGAAGAAAGGAAGAATTAAGGTGATAAAGAAGGCTATGAAGAAGGGAAGAAATAAGGTGAAAAAGAAGGCTACGAAGAAAGGAAGAAATAAGGTGAAAAAAGAAGGCTATGAAGAAAGGAAAAATTAAGGTGATAAAGAAGGCTATAAAAAAAGGAAGGCTATGAAGAAGGGAAGAAATAAGGTGAAAAAAGGCTACGAAGCAAGGGAGACATAAGGTGAAAAAGAAGGCTACGAAGAAAGGTAGAAATAAGGTGAAAAAAGAAGGCTACGAAGAAAGGAAGAATTAAGGTGATAAAGAAGGCTATGAAAAAAGGAAGGCTATGAAGAAGGGAAGAAATAAGGTGAAAAAGAAGGCTACGAAGAAAGGAAGAAATAAGGTGAAAAAGAAGGCTACGAAGAAAGGAAGAAATAAGGTGAAAAAAGAAGGCTACGAAGAAAGGAAGAAATAAGGTGAAAAAAGAAGGCTAAGAAGAAAGGAAGGCTATGAAGAAGGGAAGAAATAAGATGAAAAAGAAAGCTACGAAGGAAGAAATAAGGTGAAAAAACAAGGCTAAGAAGAAAGGAAGAAATATGGTGAAAAAGAAGGCTACGAAGAAAGGAAAAAATAACGTGAAAAAAGAAGGCTATGAAGAAAGGAAGAAATAAAGTGTAAAAAGAAGGCTATGAAGAAAGGAAGAAATAAGGTGAAAAAAGAAGGCTAAGAAGAAAGGAAGAAATAAGGTGAGAAAAGAAGGCTAAGAAGAAAGGAAGAAATAAGGTGAAAAAAGAAGGCTAAGAAGAAAGGAAGAAATAAGGTGAAAAAAGAAGGCTACGAAGAAAGGAAGAAATAAGGTGAAAAAAGAAAAGAAGGCTATGAAGAAAGGAAGAATTAAGGTGATAAAGAAGGCTATGAAGAAGGGAAGAAATAAGGTGAAAAAGAAGGTGAAAAAGGAGGCTACGAAGAAAGGAAGAAATAAGGTGAAAAAAGGCTATGAAGAAAGGAAGAATTAAGGTGATAAAGAAGGCTATGAAAAAAGGAAGGCTATGAAGAAGGGAAGAAATAAGGTGAAAAAGAAGAAGTCTTAAGACCAGTACTAAATCAAAATAGTTCTCTTCTAACTAATGTAGTCACTATCTATATCTTTCTGGCTGGAGGCTATTTGGACATATTCATAAACAAAAGTAGGAGGAATTCACCCTAAATTATTTTCACATAATACGATTGCTTATATATAGGAATGCAAGACTGTTCTTTTCGCATTTTGTCTTCAAATTATGAAAGAAATAAAACAAAATCTCTGGCGGTCATTGCCTTAATAACTTCCTCCTTTCACGATCTCCATGATCATTTTGATTAAACAGACGAATCATTCCATGTTGTTACAGATTGCAAATGAACGTAAGTGACAATTTTAATGAAGCAGTGAAAGAAAGAAGACAATGTGAAGATTCTCAGACCACACTCACCTATTGATCAAAATCTCATTCTCCTCTGCCGTATCTTCCAGTTTCTGCTCTTCCTTTACTGTGTCAACATCACAAAACTTTTCCTAAAATATAGAGACAATAGAACAGAAGTGTTCACGAATAGTGCATTACCTTTTCATGATATAGGCATGCATTTAAATCCTACTGAGTCCAAGTACAAAATTGAATACCAAAAGGCCCTCCTTGAAATTCTTATTTCATAAGGTCTTTCTGTTTTTAATACACTGAAGTCTGAACTATTATAAGAAAAAAATGCAAGAAAATGTATCTTTATCGAGATATTAATTTAACGAAATCTAACGCATTTCAACAGTGTCTAAGAATTTTATTGTCTGGCCCAAAATTTAACATTAAACCAAGCTTGGCATTAAACATTGGACTAAATTGTAAAATCGAAATGAAAATGTACCCCTGAGCACTACATCAAAGCACACTCATTCTAAGAACATGTCCCTTAAATTAGTAAGTGCTGAATGTAGTACAATTCAATAAAATACATATGAAGATAAAATAATATAGTTGAAATTTAGTGTATACTGATATCAAGGAGAAGTAATTTTTCATAGAAAATATTAATGGCATCGTCATATGCTAAAATTTTTCTGGGTTCAGTCATACAGTAAAGTTAAGTGTTCACTACATCCTATCACACTCATCGCACGAATCATGATTTTACCGCAGACTTTATCAATTGTTATCTAACTGCGTTTATTACATCTATTATTGCAGTATTGCATGCATCGGCTACCGGTAAAACCGTCCATGTTTCTCAGATGAGCAATTTTTCTGATGCGTGCGATCATGACCTTCTTTAATAAATCAATTTTAATTGTTTAACTGTTACCATCATGTTGTGCCATGTTCAGTGTCACTCCAAAATGGCAGACGGAAAAGTTATTTCGCTTGTAGAAAACTGCGAAGAATTATATAATTTGAGGCATTCCCATTACAGTAATCAAGTCGTTTCTTACATATGTATTATGTAACCAATATCTCTTTCGTTTATTCCTCTTCAATTAAGAAGCATGAAACAATTACAAATTCTTATTCGCTAACAGTCTTAGCCTAACAATCACGATTATTAGATATTACCTGTATTCAGCAATGTCAATACAGTACGTTACATGTTTTAAACAGCTGATAGGAATCTGATGAGACAATGAGAGAGAGCCGTTACAGTGAATGCACTCCACTTAAAATATTGGTTGCGTGTGATTCGTCTAAGGAGTGTAATACGATGTAGTGAACGCTTACCTTTACAGTGATAACTGTGTGTAACGAAAAGAATATAATATTAATATTGAAAGAGGAAGAAGAACCAGCGCACTTCATGGGCTCCACTTACCTCAGCTTTACACTCTGTCGCAACAAAATTACATGGCACTGCAGGTTCCTCAATTTTAGTCTCTGATGTGAAATCATAGCTGTGGTCCAAGCATTCCGTCTTTATTCCAGTCACGTGGAGATCCAATATATGCCCTTCCTACAGAAAACAGAGACATAATGCATATGTAACATAACAGCTTGTGAGAATGTGGAACCAAATGCTATATGCTGCTCTGCAAGCTAAACATTGTTGGCTAATTAATGCACACGTAAAATACAGTAAAACCTTTCTAAAATCTACACTCTATAAAAAGTAAACCTGCACAAAGGAAAAATAAATTTGGGAACGGAATCATTTTCTATGTAAGATAATACTTTAAAACGGAAAATTGCCTCACGCGAAAACGGAATCATTTTTGGGCAACATTTAGATTTAAAAAAAAACCTGACTAAAACGGATAATTTTAAGAGTAACTGTTGCTAAATTCTTTCAAACCATTTTTAATTTTTCGATAATACTGTACGAAGCATGGCATAATTTTTTGTGACTGTACATGAAATGATCTGGAAGACTTTCGCTATTCTTTGTCAGGCGTTGGGGGTGTAGCTTCTCTAACCATGTAACTATTCTGTGCTTATTGTCAAGGACCCGGGCAGGTTACTGACCTCCTGAACTCTTACTTCTTCCAACTCTCTTGCATTTTTTTTTTTTTTTTCATTTATTCTCAGTTCTGTGGTAACAAGACAATTCAGTGATAAAGAACAGTGCCAGTAGAATAAAATTGCAAATAATATTGAAGTGTAGTGTCAATTTAGTTTCACATTACTGTTTATTTATTCTGAGTTTTGTGTTAATAGACCAATACAGTGTTAAATAACAGTGCGAATAATGTAAAACTGTGCGATTTAATAAAAAGACTAGATGATCATTTCTATCATGGAAGAGTGGCTTCATAATTTTAATAGAGCAATGAAACGTCAAGGTCGTAAGGTCATTCTGTTTTCAGACAATGGTACCTGCCATCCAAGCACTGATTTGTCTAACGTGAAGTTAATCTATTTTCCATCAAACACAACTTTAGTTACACAACCGATGGATTAAGGCGCAATTTACACTCTGAATTGATGCAGGACGCGAAGGAAATCCTACAAAGTTCCCTTCAATAAAAGTCACGGCAATACACTTTAAAAGAAATGAGGGGGCCAATAAACTAGGGTGCAGAGAGAGAGGCTGCAATTACATAAGTTAATAATTATGAAAATAAAATTCACTTTGCATGTAGTAACGTTTATCTTCCTACAGTGAGCACATTGTAGTAGTCTATTCTCAGTTTTACCAAAACTCAACCCTTTGTAAAACGAAAATCTGTGAAAACGGAAAAAGAATTCTGGAACGATCGCGTTTGTTGAGGGAGGTTTTACTATACATTAGTCTGAATATATCGATAGTAAAATAACAACAATGCGCTATTTATAAATATTCATCTACAATTTTCATCGCATCTTTTCAAATGCATTTCATGTGACAATTGAGGTAAAATGAATTTAAATAACTACCAATGCGATCTCGTGTGAACCACTGCTTTGGAGCATGTGCAACGTAATGTATCTGAAACTTAAAAGATCCAGGCTGGTGTTTTTTTTTTTTTTCTGAACTGTACTTCAATGCAAGTAAACGTTTCAAACAGAATCAATGATAACATGGCCACATCTTTATCTGGCACAGGCGCAAACAGAAGAAAAATAAGTGTATATTATAGAGGGTGATTCACGAGGATTTAACGTCATTATGGAGCTTATGTCCGAAGACATTCTGAGCAAAAAATGACATATAAATATGGATCCTATTCTCAATATTTACAGAGTTACGTTTCGTTATTTGAACGCATTGCTGTGAACGCGTGATCTTGGTCAGTGAGCAGTCAGCAGCCAGCGCGAGTGCTATGGAAATCAATGCAATTACATAGAGCGACAAGTGCTATTCACAAGTGTGCAGCCAAGTGTATTGAAGCGGATGGCGACATTTTTTACAATGTGTTGTAAACTCTCCAAGACTGTAAATTAGGATGCAAAATTGAACTGTAAATAATTAAGACGATGGAAGTGGTGTGATTTGTAATAATTGTTGTGATAACTGCGTATCAATAATGTAATTTTCTATAGTCCCATCACTCTAATTTCTGGCAGCCAATCACGTTGCAGGTCGGCTACATTTAAACGTGTGCGTCTTGTTATTCGCTGATGAAGTTGTTAAGCATTTCCTAAGGCTGCATAAATACTTCATATATAATCGCTCTCCATTTTGGGTCTTTCATTGGCGTTCGCAGAAAGCACACGAGGACGTTATTTGCTGCTCAATTATTTGCTGAATTACTGTATGTTTCATTTATTATCATAGGAGCTACGACATGATAATGTTTAACGGTGTGGCAAATAGATCCCTCGTCTGGTAGCTCGGCAACGAAAGAACAAAAATGGCGAACGATACTACCTATCTAGACTTTATAGAGCCTTGACTTCCTAAGACGTAAGCAAAGAGGAAGAGTCACGCCAGGAATAACAGCGTCGCGACTATAGTTAAAAATAGAAAAAAGATATCTGTATGAAAGAACTAAGGAGTTCACAGGACATTTTTAGCTTCATAATACTTGCCAATTAAAGATATGATACTTCTGAATGGATCATTCTCTATTTGTATTAATCTTATACCTTCAAACTAAAGAAAAAACGTATTTTACAAACAATTTTAAATTACTATAACTCTGAAAATATTGAGAATAGGAACTATATTTATATAACATATTTTGCTCAAAATGTTTTCAGAAATAAGCTCCGTAAGTGGCGTGAATCACTCTGTATACAATTCCGTTAACCCCTGTTATATTTGCCTTATTATGAATTATTACTCTTCAATCGTGAAATTTTGTTCCTTCTTTCAAAACCACTTTTTCTTTTCTTTTGGATTTTTCCCTTCAAATATCCTTTCCAAAAATGTCTAATGGTTACCAAATAGTGTTCAGATCACATACTATGCCTCACGCTGCACTGCTGTGGAACAAGTTAGCATGCCTGACCATGAACTGAGCATGCCTAGGTTCAAATCCTAGTTGGGAGAAGTTACTTAGTTCAGGTTTTTTCCAGGGTTTTCTCTCAACCAATTATGAGCAAATGCGGGTAAATTTTGGCGTTGGGCCCTGACTCATTTCGCTGGCATTATAACCTTCATTTCAGAAGCTAGATAACCATAGCAGTTGGTAAAGAGTCATAAAATAACCTATTAAAATGTGTATCAACTGCTCTTAAATAAGAGAAGCAGAGTGCTAGTACGTATTCTGTCAAGGAGTGTAAAATACTTCATTATTGCCACTATTTCATGTGGAAATACTTAATTAGTACATTTGTATTAACATGAATTTATATTGCATCTAAATCACAAACCTAGCCAGCAAAGTGAGACAAGGTAACGGATTTGGAATGTTAAAATCACCTCAGCTAATCTTGAGTAATTATTAGAAAATACAATTAAATAATAATAATAATAATAATAATATTAATAATAATAATTCTTTATTTAAACTGACAGAGTTAAGGCCATAGGGCCTTCTCTTATACTCTACCAGGTCACAAAGTATACAGGCAGTTCAAATTTAACAAAAAGTTAAAGAACAGAATACTAACATATTACAAATAATAATAATAATAATAATAATAATAATAATAATAATAATAATAATAATAATAATAATAATAATAATAATAATAGCATAATAAAATCGACACTAAACAACATGAAAATAACACCATAATAGGAAAAAAAAAGAAAGTAAAATACATTGGAATATAGTGAAAGCAACTCATTTAGTACAAATTGTTAATATGGAAAAACGTAAGGAAGAATATATCAAAATGGAATGTAATAAAATAATAATAAAAAAGAAAAGAAATACGAAAATTAAATAAAATTCACGATAAAAAGGCTATGATAATAAATTCATCAGCTGATAAAGAGAACAAAACGGGGAAAGGAAGGAAACAGAAATATATAGCCTATATTTTTACAAAACTATGGCAGAGAAAAGGGCTTATAACTGAAAGGAATCTAATTCAAAAAGTGCAATTTTAATTTATTTTTGAAACTAGACAATGTCCGACAGTCTCTGACATGTTGTGGTAGAGAGTTCCAGATATGAGCTGCAGAGACGGTGAAAGATGACGAGTAGGATTTTCTGTGTTTAGGAATGGACAGTGTGATATGGTGTCGTGAGTGAGTATCTATTTCGTGATATGAGGACAAATGTTGAAAACGAGAAGCTAGGTAGCTAGGGTTAGAGGTTTGAAGAATATTGAAGAGTAAAGTGAGAGAGTGTATAGTTCTTCGCTCTTTGAGACGGACCCAGGACAGCATATTTAGTGAAGGTGTGATACGGTCAGATCTACGGATGTTGCAAAAAAATCGAACACATGCATTATGAACACACTGTAGTCTGTCAGTCAGTCTCATGTTAAGGTCAGTGTAGAGAGTGTCACAGTAATCAAAATGAGGCATCAAGAGCGACTGCACTAAATTCTTCTTGAGAAGCAACGGAAGGAAATTTCGAATTCTTTTTAGTGTGTGAGTTTTCATAAAAATTATTTTACATATGTGTGTGATTTGAGTATTCCAACTTAAGTTTTTGTCCATATAAATTCCTAGATTTTTTACTCTATCACTGTAAGGATAATAGTTTCACTCATTATCTTGTGTAAAGAAATTATTGTAGATAGATGTAGTTTTAGTAATAGGTCACTGACATATTGACAAGGGTTCATCTATGTTCGTTACGATGGTGCTATACTGGGGCTATATCAGGTCTACCACACGTATTTGAGAGCTATGCAAGTAGCTACTTACTTGTAATAAAATATACTTTTTCATCTTACATACTATAATCATTAAAATATAGTAAGGCATTAACAAATTAAGAGGATTTAAGAAAACTGAATCTTGATAATCAATTTAAACCAGCACTCAATGTCAGCTCTTAAAATTTTATGAAAGAGTAAAAACAGAAGCAGCAGGTAACATAGAAAATGAAGCCAAACATGACAAATTACTCGAGATTTGAAATTTCTTCATCTATACACTGATAGTCTATCTGGTAAATACTGTATGCCCTTATATCATATCTCTAATATTATACATGTCGGATATACAAATTAGAACCAGAGACTTTCAATTTACCTCTGATAAAGGCTTCTTCTCATCTGTATCAGTGTTATCACTTGTTAGTATAGCCAACGGATCGACCTCAGTTTCCATCTTGATCAAATCCATCACGACTGTAAAAGACATTTCAGTATTGACACATATCTGGAGAATGTAAGCTGCTGAAAGAGACTTATTCACAGTGTTACATATATATGTACAAAATATTATTTAGCTCAAACTTTAGAATTCGTTCTGAACTTACTATATATCACACTAACATACATACAGTATCTTTGGTATTCGTGAGTATGTCGGTATGAATTCGATTATGCACATTTCTCATGTTCAAAATAATATCCCAATCCTGCATAAACTCTCTAGGCAAGGTTTGGTTTTGTGGTGCGTGAGACTATAATGCACCACCACCACCACCGCCAACCCCACCACACCTACTACTACTACTACTACTACTACTACTACTACTACTACTACTACTACTACTAATAATAATAATATTGAACTGCCCCCATTGAGGGCAACCCTTACGGATTCAGTATATCCTAAAAAAAATTAATATACATATGTAAATATAGATAGGCCTATTACATTTTAAAGAAGGGAAACAAAGAAAAGGGCGTGAAAAATTACAATTGCTATTAATGTGGCACCATGTGATTAATTAGGATTTGGCAGGATTTTTTTAACACAATTATCACAATGTCATCCCTCAGAGATGTTGGCAGAGCAAACTGGAGTCGAAATTCTTCGAAAAAAGCTCGTATAGTCCCTCGAGCACCTATGAATAACTCAACGTGAATTAAGTCATATTTCAGCTTGAAATAGTTGACTGTAGGCTCATAGATGGACTTCTTCTCAAGATGGACCTCGGCTGACTGATGACATTCTATTTCAAAACGTATCGTGCGGTCCACAATGATGTCCTGTTTAGTGTCAGCATTGTACGCTAAAATATCTACTCGTCTCGTTGACCCATTTTCAGCTAGACAGGATATTTCTTCTTCTACTATCCAGCCCTTATTTCTTAATGCGGCAGCAATTTTGGATCTTATATGATGTCTAGAGTTCGCATCTCAAAATAACGGCGCGCAGGATGTTTAGGGCCTGGAAGTTTATTTCCGATTTACTATTAGTAATACGTCATCTTGTTCATTTAATTAATCATTACCAGAGAAAGGTATTGGCACCACGTCTTCATTATGAGCTATGAGTAAGCCTCAATATTGTCCTCTGCGTTTCAATCAACAGATTTCAAACTAACCTAACCTAAAACCTAATCTGTCACAGATTCGTAGGTGAAACGAGGATTGAGCGGATTCCGACGATTTTGCAATACAAAATGTTCGAATTATAAAGCGAATTTGATGGAATTTTTTGTGGAGATGCATTTTAAAACTTAAGCATTCTATTGGTAATTGTTACAAGTAAAATAACTGTAGAGATATGTGGCAAATTACCTGTGAAATGAAACGTCCAACGTAATGTGAGTGCAAACGTTCTGTTTTCTAGTCAGTGAAACGATTTTAGTCACATGAAACACACGATACGATGTAATGTGAAGAACGCTGAACTGTTATTAATTCAATACGCACTGAAAAACACTCCGCTGGAGCATATAATACTACAATAAACACATAAATTTCACAACTGAACTTTCTTTCGAAGCCCGCCATTATGATACACAATGACGTCCTTCAACTGCCAACGTAAAAAACAAAAAATCACTACTTCACGACAGCCACACTCAATCGCTTGCGTTTTCGATCAAATTCGTGCATGCACCGCTTTCCGGATCAATAAAGTTGAGGCTCTGATTCACAGTCAAATGACGGAAATTGTTAACATCCAGGCCTTCATATCCCTTCCAGCATTCCGTCATTATTGTGGTTTGAGCGGCGACATGTTTCCGAATAACACCAAGAAAAGTATCTTTGTCCCTCTTATTATTCGGACAAATCTCCAATCGCACTTCCTTCGTCTCACGATCTATCATGCCCAAAACCCGAGAACCCTCCACAATACGACCACCAGCCTAAAATTTCCTACGTCCAATCTTGCATTCATCAATTTCTACTATATGATTCGGCCCTCCAATTCTAGGTTCGTTCTTCTAACGGCGATCCACATTGTCTGAAAGAAAATAACACTTATAGCAAATAAAAGCCTACAAAAACCTAAACTAACCTAACCTAACGCATCATAAAAGTCTAAACTAACCTAACCTATTTCACTAAACTCCAAAACTAACCTAACCTGTCAATAAAACCTAAACTATCCTAACCCAACATTGCACAGTTTCGTATATGCAAAGCATAACAAAAGCCTAAACTAACCTAACCCAACTTCTCAACAAAATACTAAACTAACCCAACCTAACCTGTCACAGATTTGCCTACACAAAGCATAAAAAAGCTAAAACTATCTAACACATAACAAAAACCTAAAATAACCTAACTTAATCTAAACCCTAAACAAACCTAACCTAACCAAAACCCTAAACTAACTTAACCTAACCAAATTTCTAACCTAACCTAACATAAACAAACCTAACTAAAACCCTAAACTAACCTAACCTAACCAAAACCCTAAACTAACCTAACCTAACCAAAATCGCAACCTAACCTAATCTAAAGAAAACCCTAACCTAACCTCACCTAACCTATCCTAAACCCTAAACTAACCTAACCCAACCAAAATCCTAAACTAACCTAACCAAATTTCTAACCTAACCTAACATAAACCTAACTAAAACCCTAAACTAACCTAACCAAAATCCTAAACTAACCTAACCTAACCAAAACCCTAAACTAACCTAACCAAAATCGTAACCTAATCTAAACTAACCTAACCTAAAGAAAACCCTAACATAACCTCACCTAACCTATCCTAACCAAAACCCTAAACTAACCTAACCTAACCAAAATCCTAAACTAACCTAACCTAACCTCATCAAAACCCTAAACTAACCTAACCTAAAACCCTAAACTAACCTAACCTAACCAAAACCCTAAACTAACCTAACCTAACCAAAATTCTAACCCAACCTAACCTAACCTAACCTAACCTAACCAAAATCCAAAACTAACCTAACCTAAACCCTAAACTAACCTAACCTGTCACAGATAATTATGCTTCGTATCATAAAAGTCTAAACTAACCTAACCTGTCACTAAAATCCTAAACTAACCTAACCTGTCACTAAAATCCTAAACTAACCTACTTGTCACTAAATCCTAAACTAACCTAATACGTAACGCATCATAAAAACCTAAGATAACGTAACCTGTCACTAAAATCCTACACTAACCTTATCTAACCTAACCTAACCTAACCAAAACCCTAAACTAACCTAACCTGTCACAGATAATTATGCAACGCATTATAAAAGTCTAAACTAACCTAATATGTCACTTAAATCCTAAACTAACCTAACCTGTCACTAAAATCCTAAACTAACCTAACCTGTCACTAAAATCCTAAACTAACCTAACCTATCACAAATCCTAAACTAACCTAACCTGTCACAAATAATTACGTAACGCACCATAAAAACCTAAGCTAACCTAACCTGTCAATAAAATCCTACACTAACCTTATCTATCCTAATATTATTTCAATGTACCGAAGTACATATGATATTTCCATGCAGATATTCTGCGTCATCATACGATACGTTCCATTATTCTTTCATCGTTATCTATCCTAAGCTAACCTGTCAGTAAAATCCTAAACTAACCTAACCTGTCAGTAAAATCCTAAATTAACCCAATCTGCCATAACAGTTCATTTTCTTACCTCTACACACTTCCCTCAAGTATGAAAACCAATCCGTGATCGTTGATTCCGCTACATCTGGTACATTAGTCTCATCGCACTCCCTTATTGTTTGGGAGTACGAAAACTCCCCACAAAGTGGACACTCCATATTTGCGGGAAGCAGACCTTTCTCCCGGCACCACTGTTGCGCTTCATTTTCACTATTAATAATGCTCAGCTTTCTAATATTAATACGATCCCCTACTGCAGCCATTTCCACAACTACGAATTCCCGCTCGAACATTAGAAACTAGCGCGAAACATTCGTTATGTTATATCGATAGCTATGAATTTATACATTTTAAATACCCGCGTAACCATCCCGCTGCAATATTGCAAACTAGCGCGGAACGTTCGTAATGCCTCGTAAGTTATGTTGGTATGACATGTAAGATGGCTGGAAGTGCAGGAAGAGAATACGCTCAATCCTCGTTCAACCAAATTCTGGTTGGAAGTTTCCGTGCCGTGTGCTGTAGAAAAGCCCAAATAAGTTCAATGATAATTATACCGAAGGCAAAAACTTTCATATTTACTGATACATACTTATACCTGTTTTTGACGTATGAAAATGAACACGTAAGCAATGTAACTTCCACATACAGAACTGAGTCGATAGATGTCCAGTGTCCAGAATGTAGAATACACGAGTTCAGTCTTGAAGATCAAATATGCCGTGACCACGGACACCAAGCATAAAATATTGAAACCCAAATAAAAACTCCTGTTTTTTCTTTTTATTTATTAGACAATTTTTGTACATTGGTACTATCAATTGTGCTTAAATAATTAACATTTCAACAATATGAGACTTGTGGAGAGGGTGGCGTCCATTAACGTTCCTCAAATAAAAAATAAAAAAAAAAAACTCCTGTATAAGCTGCACTCTACCTATGAACAACCATAATATACTGTACGTTCTGTCGATGATAATGTAGTGTAGATCTATCACATACATAAGTGAAATATTATGGAGAATATCGAGGAGCCATGTCTAATATGAACGCAACATAGATGATATGAATATTAATTTTATGACAGCAAGCAAAAAAAAAGTAATAAAATTTGCAACCACAGATGCCTAGGCCTATAATATAAGATTTTTTAGAAGCATTCTGCCTGTTCATTGCACATAAATGAAAAGTCTGGAACCATATAAATATCTTCCATATGCTTGATTTTCGAATATTATAGGTGTTACCAGTATTTGTAAGACCAAATGAAGACATTTAAAAAGAGTCCTTGCCAAAAATGTCGATTTTTCAGGAAACAAAAAAACAATCCCCAAGCCCATGTAAATTATAACATTGAAATAAAAAAGGTAGACTCTTTCTTCAGGATATAAGAATCAGATATATGATAAACACATTTAAGTATTTAGATATTAGAGACCTATTATTGAATGTGGGAGCATGTGGGCTATTTTTATATTGAAAATAATGTAAATGAAGATTGTGATAATATTAATTCAATATTTAACATTGTATTGTAATATTAGTAAATTATCAAGAAATCACAACATATATTAATAACTTTCTTCTCCACTGCTGTTATCGGACCCTTTAATATCTACAACATGTGTATTGGTAGTTTCCGTTTCTGAAACAGGTTGGAGACTTTCAAAGAATCGGCGAATTTCTGGAGACAATAGTCCATACAGTTTTTTCAGGTCCTCCATTTTTCATTGCTTTATCTTCAAGGGTTCATTGTAAAGAGTGGCAAACATTAGTTCTTGAGGTACTGATACCCTTTTATGGATATGCACTGATCTCCATGGCCCCGAATAACTGTTCCTTACTCCTACATGTGGGGAGTCTCTGTTAACCTTATACATTCTCAGTTGCTTTAGCTTCAGTTGACATCTACAAGACTGAGCAAAATAGGGCTCCATTGTAGTCTTCATGATGTTGAGAAAATCTGGTGTATGAACCCTCTTCACTCAAAAGGTTTTGGATGAACTCTGCAGCTAGCTATTATATCATCCCACTGATTTGGAGTTTGCACAAAGACAGTTCGTTTTTTCTTTGCAATTAAGAAAAAGTCCTGATCATTTGACAAAAATGCGTGGCCCCTTATGAGGAACAAGTGAGTATCTCGTTTGAACATTCGAAAACAGTGTACTAGCATGTACAAGAATTACACCATACCAAAATTTTTATTTTAGTCTGGACAGCCGTCTGATATTATAATTAGGACTCATTTTTTAGATCATTTCTTTCTTTTAGGTGACCAAAGAGCAAAGACATGAATTCATTTTGTCCCTTCTTACCAACTGTTTCATGATAGTTAAACAATGTTACCTCATCATTTGACAAATCATGTACTCCAAAACAATAATGCTAAAGCTGACGAGAGTTGTAGATTACATTGGATCTTAGATATGGGACAGGCAAATCCTGGACGTAATCGAAACTCAATACTGTAGCTATGCCTCTACGAGCTCTTTGTCTGTATGATCGTTTCATGTCATACAGTAGAAAGCCTCTGTTTGAAAGATGTATTTGTTTCTGGTCTATGAGTTTGACATTTTTCATCATTGCCTTCACAAGCTTCTATCTGTTGGATCATGGTATCACATATAAGGTTCAGGTATCAGATCTAGGTAGTACCAAGGAAATATTAAATTTTTCTGTCAAAATATACCAGTAGATATGGTAGGATACTTGAATGTGATGTAACTCCATAAAGATATTGTGCATTTCTTTAACTGAAAGCGTTTCCAGCACGTACAATTTATGAGGATTTCTCCGTATAGAGTAATGGGACTGCCGGGGTTTTAATGAACTAATATGATGCATAATCAGCATTTCAATTTTCTTTCGAACTGCCTTGGGGCGATCAGTGTGTTTATCTCTGGAGTCAGGAGGAGATTTCTGATAGTTCAGCAATGATGCCTATACAGTACGAAGATGCTCTTTTGTTATTTTTTATTTATTTATTTATGTCTATAACAGGGCAAAGCCCCAATTACAATAGACAGTACAGATATTTGTTAAAATAAACATAGAATTGCATATAACATGAAAAAAAAAAGAGATAAAACAGATACAAATGCAAGATACAAGTGTAATTACCGTACAAATAATAATTTAAAAAAAAAACAAAGAAATAGATACTACCTAAATAAAAGACACATACCTACAGAGATATAAATAAAAAATACCAAATAAAAGTAAATTAGAAGAGTTAAGTATAGATATCATAGCCAAAAATGTAAAATTTAGCTATAATTGGCAAATTACAGATTAAATATAACACTATGTTAATATATTCAATATACAGTATTATATAGTAGGCCTAATAGGCTTAATTTATTTAAGAAATTCACTACTACAGAAATGTGCTCCAATTAGTAAGATATCTGATTATAACTATAACATGCAACTAGAATTTAACATATCATAAAACCTTTGCTGTATATAACTTTTTCTTGTACATATTGTACGATAACGAGAAATCTAAATCTTGTTTATTTGATAGATGATTGTACGTTCGAAGCATTAATAAAAGTGGAGACATTTTATGAGATTATATTTTTGATGTCTGTAAATAAAAGAGAGATCACTTTCTCAAATTTGATTTACCAATATTGAAACTAATTAGCTGCAGAAGATCAGGGTTGTCCATTAAACCATTTATGGTTTTATCCCATGCCAGCTCATAAACACATTGCAACAAACAGGCACATCTTTGGATATACCATCTGAACTTATTCTCACCTTATAATACAAGCTGCCACATATTTCCCTACGTGATTAGTATGTTATTTTTCCTGTACTTGAATTTTCTTAATAAAATCTTCCTGTCTGCCCTTTCGTTTTCTTTTCTAAAAATTTAATCCACTTCCACCATTACTAGCCATGATGTACAAGAGACTAAAATGGAATGCTCAATGCCTGTTCATTGTTGCAATGTGAAACATTTAAATATCTATTCAATTTAACGCAATGCTGCCAATAATAATTACATAATGCATAATGTACCCAATCAATCCAGTGCTGAAAACATTTCACAAAAGAACAACCCATGTCAGCTAACATGGGTAATTTTTGTTTGAAAGCAGAATGGCATGGACTATTTTTGTAGAATCGGTGTTTTTTCTTATGGCCACTGCACCTGACACAGGTCGTTTTTGGCTTTTAAACACATTTCAGATTGTGGCAAAAATACGCCTTCACGAGATGGTGCTCTTAAGTCATTTTCATTAAAAATTGACAAGGGCTGTTTTTTGTAATAATGTCATGCTCTACCAGTGACACATTCGATTCTAGCCTTCAGCTATCTCAAAAGCCGCCATTTTGGATGGAAATTTGAAATGGAAAGAGGATCATGTAGGTACTCAAAATCATGTGAAATTTTCTGAAAAAATCAAAGCCGCAATCCGTTTTGAGATATCTCTAATCATTTTCAAGTTAGGTATTTAAAGATAACTGTCATAATGACACAAACATTAGTTTATGCAACTACAGACATTTTTATAAACGTTTTTTGGTCCAAGTAATGTTTTGAACTCTATATGTAATTTAGTTAATAATTTATTCCATAAAATATAATGTTGTGATGGAATTAATCAGAATCTTATTGGAATGATAAATAGGCCTAATAGAGTACTAATTCAATTTAATGATAAATTGATTATGGTACAGTACTAAGGAGGCTTTGGAAAAGTTATTTTTTCCTGCTTTACCATTTAATTAACCTGTGACAGTTTCATAGGATTGTTGTGATTATTTGAAGCTTTCTTATAACAAATTTCTTGATTTTTATGATGGCATTATCGAAAGAGGGAAGAATTGATATCATTCTTCATTCTGGTGGGTTTAGCCACAGAAATGTTGCAGGAGACTGGACGAACAGTTCCCTGGACATTGGATTGGTTGGCGTGGACCAGTACAATGGCCAGCCAGGCCTCCAGATTTAACACTCCTTGATTTTTTCTTTTGGGGTTACATAAAGAGCTTGGTATATGAAGAGAAAATTGAGAATGTGGAACACTTGGAGAACCATATCATTGAAGCTTGTGCTAAAGTCACCCTGGAAATGCTACAAAATCTTCTCTGCAGAGGGCACGCCATTAGAGGGAACCCAAGAGGTGGAACATAAACTGAGACGATTCGATCCGACACCAGGATGGGAATCCAGTGTGGCTTAGTGGATAAAGCATCAGCACATAGAGCTGAAAACCCGGGTTCAAATCCCGGTGCCGGAGAGAATTTTTCTCCATTCCACTATTTCATTGTACGATGACGCAGAATATCTGCATGGAAACATATATACTTCGGTACATTAAATAATATATATATTGTATACTATAAATTTAATTCAGTTCATTATAACAAATTATGTTAATTCGAAATATTCCACTATAACTGCAGATTTATCACATTTATGGCACACGTAACCAGAATCATTACTAGAAAACTACTTATACTACTACTTATACATATGTTCTCTGCAATACCTTAGCCATCAGCTAAAGTCATCACAAGTTACGGTAAGTGACAGACAGACAAGAGAGATTAATCAAGATTCAAGAAAGCGAGGGCTTGAGAGATTGAAGACACTATCACCCAAAAAGAAGAAGTTTGATGTTGGTACAATTACAGACAGTACTACTGACTCAGAAAGACAGTTGAAAGCACGGTTAGACAAATTAGAGGAAGATAATAAACAAATGCAGACTCAAATGAATAGGTTAAAACTTAAAAATAAGTTGCTGACCTTGGCTTTGAGCAGGAAAAGTAAACATATACAGCAACTTGAGAACAAAATCAATGCAAATGTATAAGAGAGAGATTCCCTTGTTTTGAGAAAAAAATTTACAGATAATCAGATCAAGAACTCGTTGGGGACAAAAAAGATGTCAAAATGGACAAGAGAAGATATAAGCAGAGCCTTGACACTCCACTCAATATCGAGGAAATGCTACACGTATTTAAGACAAAGTGTAGGAATCCCCTTACCATCACTGTCAACTCTAAGGTGCTGGGTTTCCAATATGCAGGCCTGGCATATTAAGTGATGTTTTATTTATAATGCAAACTCTATGCAAGAATTTGAGAAAAAATTAACTTCTGTGTATCCTGAGGTTTGATAAAATGAATGTGGATGCAAGAGTGTGCTATGGCCAAGATGACAACAAAGTTTATGGGCCCCACAGCCAGACACAAGTTGTAATGGTTCGAGCGCTATACAGTAATTGGAAGCAGCCAATATTTTTTGATTCTGACATTCCAATGACAGGATCACTGCTAAAACAAATCATTTTAGAAGTGCAAAAGGTGGGTTTTGTTATTGTGGGAGTTCTAAGTGACATGGGTGGGAAAAACAAGAGAGTCTGCAAGAAATTGGAAGTAGATTACAAGAAAAGTTGTTCTGATAATCCCAGTGATGACACCAACCGCATCTGGGTTTTCCAAGATGTGCCACACATGATAAAATTATTGAGAAACCACTTCATTGACGATGGGTTTACTTTGCCCAGTGGAAAGGTAATTAACAAAACCATTATCGAGAATATTTTATCTATGGATGGAGGTGAAATAAGAATATGCCCAAAACTGAAATATAACCATGTCCTGCATGTGAATTATTTTCAAATCACGTTGCAAAGGCCATTAGTTACCTTTTGTCCAATGAACATGAAACATCAGAATATTTTAAACTTGTTAATGATGTTTTTGATATTTTCAATTCTAGGATTCCAGACAATGAACAAATTGCCGTTTCAAGTGGTTTTGGCAAACATTTTGAAGACCAAGAGAATATTCTAAGGAAATTTCATACCATGTGTGAAAAAATGAGAGTTGGCAAGAACACTTCATTGCTTCCTTTTCAGAAAGGTTTTATGATGTTCATTAGATATTTATTAGGTTGTTTTTCTAACCTCAGAAAATTGTATGGGCTAAGCTACATCTTATCTGCTAGATTGAACCAAGACTGCCTTGAAAATCTTTTCTCTCAAAAAAGAGCATTGGGGCGCATTTACGATCATCCCCTTCCAGTAGAATTTACAAACCGTTTGAGGCTGCTTATAATGAGCCACAACATTTCAGACATTCGGTCAATTCCTCAGCTGCTGAACTAGAAGCAGACACAAATGACTATCTTACTTCTAACCTTTTTGCAGGACTTCTACCAGACCCAGACATGACAGAGATATTGGAAATGATAGAAAATGATTCTGAAATTTCAGAAATTACTGTTGAAAACCTTCATGAAGTAAGAGTCACACAAAATGTTTCTGAATTTCCCTGTTGAGGTCTACGATATTTGGCTGGGTATATTGCCTTTCGCTGTTGTGAAGTAGATAGATCATTAGGGGATCCTGCAGACCAATTAATTAGTGTTACACCAGATGCATTACCGGTACATCAGGGCTGGATAGAAAAACTATGCAGAACACATCACAATTGCCAACCACACCTACAGAGACATCTACACAGACATGGAAATGCTGCACATCCAACCAAAAAGCCAGAAACTCAACACACTAGAACAATATGAAATATACAGACATACGAAAACACACCCCAACGATATTCTCAACACACAACTCAATTTCAAAACACATATACTCTTTGACTCTACACTACGAACGCAACCTCACAGGAAACAAGAGGCGCCAAGACCAACAACGACCAGTTCTGAAGATGATCCAAAATAGGTCGAAACATGTTAACAAGGTACGTTAAAATTTAACACAAGTAAGTTCTTATCATACATATTCCGAAGAAAAACTGTCTTGAGGAGGTCTGCTCAAACTATCAGATGAATGGCTATGCAAGTGAAACAGTTTGAAGTAGTGTTTGTAAGTGTGCATGGTGATAAATTAAACTGCTGCAACGTCATTAAGGGCATGTGTAACTTTTTCGCACAGAAGTTCTCACTTGTACATTCATTACTAATTAAAATATACACAAAGGACATTTATCCGCATTCGTTTGCTGAATACGGCAGTGAAGACTGAGCAGCGGAACTACAAAAAAAGAAGGCGCGTAAATGGCAAGCTTCTTCTAGGCGCTGACAAGAGAGAATTCATTCAAATCTTCAGAGGGGAGGAAAAGGTATGTAATATAAATACCTAAATAATAAATACTGTGTTTCAAAATATTCAGCCTATTTTCAAAAATAATTAAGTGTTCACGACTTGACATATTCATAGTCAATGAATGGCATGAGGTGGCTAGCTTTATTCTCTGACCAACTTCACCCCGTGGAGTCATGGTAATATTAAATCAGGCTGAAAGGGCTCTAGGGCCAATATGGGTCCAAAGATGTCAAACATAATATGTTTGTAACATTTAATACGGTTTATAGATTTAAGTGGGTTATGTTAATAATCAACTTAATGTTTATTATATCGAGTGTTTGAAAATCTATGATTAATCATATAGTAGTATACAGGGAGATTCACGAGGAAAGGTAAAAAATTTAGGATACGATACCTTAGGCCATTTTGAGTGAAAAAGTTCATATGAACATAGGTCCGTTTTCGAACGATGGCGGAGATAGGTGCATTTTTTGGTAAAATGTCTCACCCCAATGTGAATCAGAAGTTACCATATGCTGGTGACGTGAGACAAGGTCTCTGATGAATGACGTAACATTGGAATCTCATTGTAAGCGATGTAGACAAGAAAAGAGAAACAAATCGGGTGGTGGGGCATTACAAATGTCACAACAAATACACTATCACTTACCGGTTCACAGCAGTTCTGTCAGCTATCTGCAGTACAGTAGTTATACAGGTACAGTTATCGAAAGTGTTAAGTTCTGTTTTCCAAGATGCCTTATAAATTTTCGACTGCAGAATACGACGATATTGTGTATGTTTATGGTTTGAGCGATGGAAGTTCCTTGCGTGCCATCACTGAATATGAAAGATGCTTTCCGAACAGAAAGGTACCATATCGAAGAGTATTTACTGTCTATGGAGTTGGATGAAAGACATGGTATAGCAAAGGAACTGGGAAATGAGAGAGGTGCTGATCGACCGTATTTTGGATCGCTCCCGAGGGATTCACGCCCGAGCGCAACAGTGCATTGAAGCACAAGGAGGTACCTTTGAAAATTTGCGAAAACATCGACTCCGACTTCCAGAATATTAGGTATGTATGCATTATTTATAATGCAAACTCAATGCAAGAACTTGACAAAAAATGAACATTTATGTATCCTGAGGTTTGATAAAATGAACGTAGATGCAAGAGTGTGCTATGGCCAAGATGAGAACAAAGTTTATGTATCCCACAGCCAGGCACACGTTGTAATGGTTCGAGCGCAATGCAGTAATTGGAAGCAACCAATATTTTTTTGATTCTGACATTCCAATGACAGGATCACTGCTAAAACAAATCATTTTAGAAGTGCAAAATGTGGGTTTTGTTATTGTGGGAGTTCTAAGTGACATGGGTGGGAAAAACAAGAGAGTCTGGAAGGATTTGGAAGTAGATTATAAGAAAAGTTGTTTTGATAATCCCAGTGACGCCATTAAGCGCATCTGGGCTTTCCAAGATGTGCCACACATGATAAAATTATTCAGAAACCACTTCATTGAAGATGCTTTTACTTTGCCCAGTGAGAAGATAATTAACAAAACCATTATTTAAGAATATTTTATCTAGGGAAGGAGGTGAAATAAGAATATGCTCCAAAACTGAAACATAACCATCTAATGGTATCAGGTAGAGTCCGACAGCATGTCCGTCCTGGATGTGAATTATTTTCAAACCACGTTGCAAAGGCCATTAGTTACCTCTTGCCCAATGAACATGAAACATCAGAATATTTTAAACTTGTTAATTATGTTTTTGATATTTTCAATTCTAGGATTCCAGACAATGAACAAATTGCCGTTTCAAGTGGTTTTGGCAAACATTTTGAAGACCAAGAGAATATTCTAAGGAAATTTCATACCATGTGTGAAAAAATGAGAGTTGGCAAGAACACTTCATTGCTTCCTTTTCAGAAAGGTTTTATGATGTTCATTAGATATTTATTAGGTTGTTTTTCTGACCTCAGAAAATTGTCTGGGCTAAGCTACATCTTAACTGCTAGAATGAACCAAGACTGCCTTGAAAATCTTTTCTCTCAAATAAGGGCATTGGGAAGCATTTACGACCATCCCCTTCCAGTAGAATTTAAAAACCGTTAGAGGCTGCTTATAATGAGCCACAACATTTCAGACATTTCGTTCAATTCCTCAGCTGTTGAACTAGAAGCAGACACGAATGACTGTCTTACTTCTAACCTTTTTGCAGGACTTCTACCAGACATGACAGAGGCATTGGCAATGATAGAAAGCGATTCTGAAATTTCAGAGATTACTGTTAAAAACCTTCCTGAAGAGTCACACAAAATGTTTCTGAATTTCCCAGCTGAGGTCTACGATATTTGGCTGGCTATATTGCTTTTTGCTGTCGTGAAGTAGATAGATCATTAGGGGATCCTACAGGCCAATTAATTAGTGTTACACCAGATGCATTACCGGTACATCAGGGCTGGATAGAGGTGGCTAGCTTTATTCTCCGACCATCTTCACCCCGTGGAGTCATGGTAATTTTAAATGAGGCTGAAAGGGCTCTAGGGCCAATCTGGGTCCAAAGATGTCAAGCATAATATGAGGAATGCCTGGCTATTCGTGAGTCAGCTAAAGCTGCAGACAACACCTGAAGCCACGAAGAATTACCAAATCAAAAGAGGACTCAAAGAAAACGTGACCTGCGAAGAAATAACTACAATCTTCAGCACGAAAGCATTCAAAGTGGGTATCCCCTATGAACACCTAACCAGGGTCAACGTAGGGAATTTCTGGCCAGCAAGAATAGCCGTCAGACGCTTCCGATTTCGCCCTTTCGTACCTAATGGGATTATGAAGATTAATCCCTCGAATAACATACAAAACGAGTCCTTAAAAAGAAGGAACCAAAAGGGAAAAGGCTCACCAGGATACCTAAAAATCATGTTATGAAACATAGAAGGAATAAAAAGTGCAATGAGCACGAGCCCGGGAAACTTCCTAAAAGGGTACGACATAGCAATCCTAACGGAAACATTCTTAATCGAAAACTGGCAACAACCAGAGTTTTACAGAATATACCTCAAGGCTAGACAGGGCAAAAAACGTAGACCATACAGGGGATAACTATCCTCCTAAAACCGCACTTGAGGCCAATTATAGCAACTAAGAAACACACACTACTAATAGAACCAGAACATCTTGCAATAGTAGCCGCATATTTCCAACCGAATATGATAGCAATCGAAATAATGGACGAGCGAGGCCAAACGATCACCCAGAAAAACCAGGTCAAACCAGTAATCATCGCGGGACGTCTAAACTGCAGAACAGACACTCAAAACTATAAAACAAAGGTAGTGCTGGAAAAACTGCAAGAGGGCTTCACCTTACTAAACAAACCTACGATACCTACATACATCTCTCACAACGGGAAGAGCGCAATAGATTTGCTCTCACAAAAGGACCTATAACAGGAAACATAACTACGTCATGGACAGCAAACCACGCAGCAATGAGGAAGCATATACCTCTAGAAATAAATATCCAAGATGAATGGGAGAAGACACAGGAAAAGACAAACACAACCCCTCATAAGGAAGCTAGACATCGGGAAAGTAGAAGCCAAGATTGTGAATGCATATAGAAACTCTAATAGAAAACGCGAGGCTGGAGGAAGCCACTCAAAACTGAGGCGAAATACTCAAACAAGTCGCCAGTCTCCGTCTCAAAAGAAGAGGAAAACCGTGGTTCAATTGGGAGTGTTACAGGCTAAGGAGAGACACCTTAGATACCTTGCAACAGCTGAGACAGAATGCAAAAAACGCCTCTCTACTCCTCACATACGCTGAAAAAAGGAAGCACTATAAGAAAATAATAAAAGAAAAGCTCATTAAGGGCAGGATGTTAGTGGAGGAAACTAGGAATGACCCACATCTACCACTCCGCCCAAAGAAGCAAACACATACATACTACTTTATCATGAAAATATGGGAATCACACTTCAGCAACATACTCAACAAAGAAGGACCAACAGATGCCGGATAGGAATCACAAGAACTCACATCGCCAATAGCTACAGACTGGATGCCCCTGACCACGGAGGAAGTCGGATATGCCATCGGTAACTCCAAAAACATGAAAGCCATGGATCCAGACAGAATATACAATGAATACGTAAAAGACCAGCACACCTGTTAGCTCCGGTCCGGACAAAGTTATACAACAAATGCATAGAAACAGCCTCCATACCTGAACAATGGAGAAAATCAACTGTAAAGGTATTATATAAAGAGAAAGGAGACCCCCAAAGACCATAACAAATACAGAGGCATCGCACTGGAAAAATGCCCTTTCAAAATTTTCACCAAAATAATAACAGGAAGAATAAGTGAGGAAATAGAAGAGCACCTGCCAGAAAACCCGTTAGGGTTCAGGAAAGGAAGATCAACCCTAAATGCAATAGAACTCTTCTTAAGGCGTATCTGGGAAGCCTTGGAGGAAAAAGAGAAATATTACACTGTTTTTATAGACTTCACAAAGGCCTTCGACCTACTAGACAGACAACTAGTGAGAGCAAAACTAAAGGAGACACTAGGGGACAACAACATATGGACAAACATCATCAATACACTACAGCAGACATCTCAATAGGGCCTTCTCGGAGCACTTCTTCCTCTATCTCTTTTTTAATGTAAGAGTGGAACAAGATGTGGGAGCAGTTCATGTATCTCCGGATGAAGTTACTGACTGCGACGTTTGAATAGACATCTACCACTACAATGTTGTCTCCATCTCCGAGGAAAGAATGACCTTTTTCACCGCATATGTATGAAGAAATGAAAGCTTTCATAGGGAAAGTGAAATTTTGGGAGTCGCAAGTTTCATTGGGTAAACTGTTACTATTTTATTAATTTAAAATTGTTAGCTAATTTGAATCAAGACCAGTGTAACAAATATAATGAAGTACTGAAGAACTTGAGAAAAGAATTTGAGACCAGATTTATGTTTTGAATAGTTCTAATTTAAAATAATTGTGAATTCTGAGATGTTTTGGTTATTGTTAATTATTGAAAACATTACGAAACATATTATTTAACTATTATTGTAATTAATATATTAATATTGGCGTATCATAAGAATACGTACCTTGACATCCAACAAGTTTAATTGTAATTTAATTATTATTATTTAATTGAATTTTACTTTATTAAATATAGTATTAACTTAAAAAAAGAGAGATACCAAAAACTATTTACTAGAAATGAAGTATTGTTGTAGTTTAGTCAACTGTCCAAAGAAAGATCTGAACCCCAGAAATGATACCAACCAGGCAACACTTATGAGAAAACTAAGCCAGGAGATAATGGGGTAGGACAGCCAGTTCCTTGTGCTTAAATAATTACGTAAAATGTATGGTTCTTCATGCTTCAGATGTTTTCTTTTTACTCATTAATATATAGTTATAAAATGAATTTATTATTATTATTATTATTATTATTATTATTATTATTATTATTACTACTACTACAAACTACTTAAGAAATTTTATTCTTTCCGAAAACAACCGTCTGTTGTGACAGTACAACTCAAAAGTGCAGCTTTGTGGAATTTCTCCCGCGACAGTTGCAATTGAGCTCGATCATGCATGCGACATAAATCAGCGATTGGCTATCTTCGGGTATTGCACTTATCTCTTCAGCTGACTACGCTATCTAGACTTGCTCTCTGTAACAACTTTTATGCATTGGCCTTGAGACGCCTGCACTACAGAGTTGGAATGAAATACGCGTCTCAGATAACCTTGCCTGTCAGAACAGATAACCCAAACAAATGGAGGCCTACAGGGCGACCCACTAAGCCCCTATACTAGCAACCGAAGAAACCCTTAGGATTACCCAAAGAGGGGGAATATTCTCATGCGCATACGTGGACGATATCGTAATAGGCTCAAAGGTCATAACAAAACTGCAGGAGATAATAAACGAGTGGAAAAATGGTGCTCCAAGAACGAACTAGAAATCAATATATCAAAAAGATACAATGATCTTCAGAAACGGAGGAAGAGCCCCCAGCATCGGTGGAGATACACATAAATGAAAATAAACTGAAAATAGTACCAGAATTCAAGTATCTAGGCGTCACGCTGCAAACGAGTGCAAAGTGCTTCAAGACACAGATCACAGGAAAGGCAACCCAAGCAATAATGACAATGCATGAAATAAGAAACATCAGATCCCTCAACCTAGAAACGACAATGCTATTATTGAGAGTAAAAATTCTGCCAATACTGACATACGGCATAGAAATCATCCGGATACACTTGACAATACAGAACCTATCCACCCTGGAAAGTGTGAAAGCAAGATATGTCTTACTATGATCAAAATCAATGGAAAAATAAGCTAATAGAAAATTTGTTAGAAACAGCGTAGGTGTAACTAAAGTGAATTTATATTACAGTGATACTTTACTTAACAGACACTTCCCAATAACGGACTACTCTCAATGGCGGACATTTTAAAATTCCCCTGCAAAATAACATTGGCCCTTATGATAAAATTCTTTCAAATAGCGGAAATTCTCAATAACGGACGCGGACACTGAAATGTATCTCCCAACAACAATTAAAACTTCCAAATAACAGACAGCGTGAAAGAAAAAAAAGAAAAAGACGGTTGTAAATTAAACGAAATTCTAACGCAATTCTTTGCAACAATCATTATTGTGCGTTTGAACGTTCTTGTACTTTATTGAAGGTAAGCAGCACAGTTGTTAGTTGTGATACTGTAAGTGAGCAGTCCGTACTTTCTTAGTTTGTCAAGTTGAGTGTTCGGAAGTACAGTCACATTAAAAATGTCACAAAAACGTTAATGTTTGTCACTAAAAGAGAAAGTGGATATTGTAAAGCATAGTGAGAAGGAGAAATTAAGTGTTCGTGAGCTGGCCACAAAGTTTAATGTGAGAAAAACTCAGGTTAGTGATGATTATTTCATTTACTGCTACGATTTCTCTCTGGATGAAAACTGTAAACAATCTCACAGTCTCACTGTCTACTGTACTGCACCGTAAAATATAGTGTTGAATATGTATGAGAAATTCTAATGTATTGTATACATACTAACGATTTTCTACATAGCGGATACTTCTCAATAACAGACATTAAATTTTTCCCCGGCGGTGTCCGCTATTGGGAAGTTTCACTGTATTACTATCTTAAAGTTTAAAAGTGTTTATGGTATCAACATTAGTTTTTCTTTAAAATCTGTGGCAACAAACCCTGACCTAATGAATTGTACAACATATATAACAGTTAGGAACACTTTCACAATCCTTATGCATACATAGAATGAGACTGCGTTATGTGCCGACTGAGGGTGGCTACATACTGGAAGAACCCAGTCAACAGGGCCATATACTGAAAGTGCAGAAATCTTCTTCCTGTTAATTTCAAGGATGGTTTGTAAATATGTGGCTGTGTGTGTTCGTTGTGGAAATTGTGTGGTAATGTTTTTCTCTTCTGCCTTTCACCTCTGGAATTCGTTACCTAATGACGTCAGGGACTGCCGGACTTTATCACAATTCAAAATTAAATTCGAAAATTTTGTCTTAGTTAATGTTTTTAGGTATTGCTAGAAGTATTCATTTGTTTTTTTTTTTTCCTTTTTTATTGTAGATTAAAATTCCAAGTTTCTTGTTTATGTTAGTTAATTAGTTAGGAAACAATTAATTATGATACTTAATCACTCATTTAAAGTTTGTGTTACTGCAACCTGTGTATATTTTTGTGTGGCTTTACTTTGTTTATAATGTTTTTTTCTCTCTCTCTGTCTGTACATATTTCTTGTGTAGCTTTATTTTGTATATAGTGTATTTTTTTCCCGTTTATTTCTATTATTGTATTTGTACTCCTGGTGTTGTGGAAGAGAAGGTCTAATGGCCTTAACTACAGCAGAATAAATAAATAAATAAAAGAAAATCAGACAAGTTACTAAAATCGAACCTTAGAGGATAAGAGCATTAATAAGAAATTTTCTATGCACAAGCCAGAATTATACAGCCACTGACAGGCATAATTTTTATAAGTAATTTCCTATGATTATCAGTTTTAAATACAATATCGGTTTATTCTTTCAGAAAATATATGAATACTAACTAGAAATACAAACTTTACACAAGGCGATTTAATCTCAGTTTTTCTGATTCTGACTGCTGCACTTCCCCGATAAAAAGCGAGGGTCAGGCAGCGCGTAAATAAAACATTCTTGCTGTATTTTTGTACAAAAACTCCCAAATTTCCAGCTGAAATATACTTAGACGATAAATATAAAATATTAACGCTGAAATACGTGTAAACACGCATACCGTTTTAGCTTCTCCTCCTACGTGAAACATATTGCGCACATATTCCATTTGAAAGTTATTCCGCCTATCTAAAGAAACATATATTTAGACTTCCCGATCCCAGAAAATACCAGTTTAGGTGGGCGTGCATCTTCAGCTGACGAGAATCTCAGAAACACTTTCCACATATCTCGAACTTCAAAAGTCTTTCGCCTATGTGAATGTGAGCATGTCTGCTGAAAAATGCTGATACTGAGATACACTTTCCACTCACCTATTACCTCGCTTTACATGCAAACTTACTAAAGACTTTACTAATAAGCAAAAATGTATTTAAAAATACCCTTAAGGACTTACTAATAAACGGTAGTATATTTAAACACACTATTTAAAGGATGTGATATTTTGTTATTGAAGTGTTGTATCAGTGAAGAAGTGTGTTGTGTCAGTGAAGCTTTGTAGTTTATAATGGCAGTGCAAAGTATTTGAACAGCGAAACGTTCTTGAAGTGTTGGTGAAATCAGGATAGAATCAGTGAAATGTGTCATAGTTCCAGTTCAGTGGTTGTCAGCGAAATGAATGTAGTGCTGAAAGGTATTTGTGAAGGTATGAATATATCATATTCGTGGGTTTTAGTTCGAACTTGGGGTTAAGATCCAAATTAGATTTAATTTAAATGTTATTTTAAGTAACCGTGCTTAATTTAAATGAGGATGCTCCCTGTTATTATTATTATTATTAATAGTATTAATAATTAGTATTAGTATTATAATTAATTTATTATTAATAGTATTTTTTATTAATTGTTTATTATTATTTATCATTATTGAGTGTAATTAGTTACCAATGCCACCAGGTATATACCCATTTGCAGTGTGAATAAATAAATACATACATACATACATTATTTCACAGGCCTTCCGCCTGTGTGAATTATTGTTATTATTATCATTTTTATAATTATAAATAATTAATTATTAATTGTATTTTTTATTCATTGTTTATTATTTATCATTATTGAGTGTAATTAGTTACCAATGCCACCGGGTATATACCCATTTGCATTGTGAATGAATAAATACATACATACATTATTCCACAGCCCTTCCGCCTATGTGAATTATTATTATTACTAATTAATTATTAATTGTATTTTTTATTCATTGTTTATTATTTATCATTATTGAGCGTAATTATTTACCAATGTCACCAGGTATAGGCCCATTTGCAGTGTGAATAAATAAATACATACATACATTATTTCACAGCCCTTCCGCCTGTGTGAATAATTATTATTATTATTATTATTATTATTATTATTATTATTATTATTATTAATTGTATTTTTATTCATTGTTTATTATTTATCATTATTGAGTGTAATTAGTTACCAATGCCACCGGGTATATACCCATTTGCAGTGTGAACGAATAAATAAATGAATACATATATATATATATATATATATATATATATATACATACATACATTATTTCACAGCCCTTCCGCCTGTGTGAATGCGAACATGTTCCTTTAAGTGTCCCAGTGGTAAGAAACACTTTCCACACACATTTGAATATCTTTTACGGTGTGTGTTTGCGTAAGTTTTTAAAAATCTGTTAATCCTAAGAAAAACTGTAAACACATCTCGCATTTGAATGGCCTTTGTGAATGCGATCATGTTAGGAAATATTTACCTAATCTTAGGAACATGTGTCACTTCAGTGACCTTTTCCCTGTGAAAATACGTATTCCTTCAATTATAAAGATTGTGAGAAACACTTTTGTGTATATGTGCATGAATGTTTAATAGTGATGGTGCTGAGAAACACTTTCCACACACCTCGCATTTGAATGGCCTTTCGTCAGTGTGCAAGCGTTCATGTCTGCTTAATACTGACGAGTCTGAAAAACACTTCCCACACACTTTACATTTGAATGGCTTTTCACCTGTGTGAATGCGCAAATGTCGCTTTAAATGTGCTAACACTGAGAAACAGTTTCCACAGACATCGCACTTGAATGGCCTTTCGCCGGTGTGAATGCGTTCATGCCGCTTTAAATGTACCATTTCTGAAAAACACTTTTCACATATCTCACACTTGAATGGCCGTTCGCCTGTGTGAATTCGGACATGTCCCTTTAAGGGTCCTGATTCAGAGAAACACTTTCCACACACCTGGCATTTGAACGGCCTTTCGCCTGTGTGCATGCGAGCATGACGATTTAATTTCCAAGATGATGGGAAACACTTCCCACACACCTCACATTTCAATGGCCTTTCGCGAGTGTGAATTTTTACATGTTGGTTTAAGTGTCCCAAATGTGAGAAACACTTTTCACACTCGTCGCATTTAAATGTCTTTTCCTCTCTGTGAATGTCTTTATGTTTGTTTAAATTTGCCGAATCTGAGAGACACTTTCCACAGACGTCGCATGTGAACGACTTTTTTATTGCATGTATACGAAAATGAACTTTAAAAGATTCCGGTGTTAAAAAAACCTTGTCGCATATATTACACTTAATATCGCTAACGTTTGAACAGTCTGGTGTGTTGCTACCACATTGTGTGAATTTCTCTTCTTTACTATCAATGCTGGTGCACTCTGGTGACACATTCTTCTCAACATTATCCACAATCCTGAAATGAATATAAATATTTATTGGTCTCCACAATAATCAATGTGGTGACATTAATAAAAACACACACATACGAGCAGGTGAATTGGAAAACTGTGCTTATCTATCATAGATCATTTTCTGCTTACCATGAAGAAGATGACACAGGACAAAAATAAGTGTTTAATGAAGAGGATCCTCTTCCGATGTCAAATTACAAATTAAACGTATTGTCTTCAGAAGTTTCATAAATATTTTATTAAAAGATATAGCGTTATTTGAAATTATATTTTGGAAAGGGACAGTTTTAACAAGGTTATTTTACGCTTTATCAACATCTTAGGTTATTTAGTATCTAAATGAGATGAAGATGATAAGTCGGTGAAATGAGTCCGTGGTCCAGCACCGAAAGTTACCCAGTATTTGCTCATATTGGGTTGAGGTAAAACCCCGGAAAAAACATCAACCAAATAACTTGCCCCGACCGGGAATCGAACCCGGGCCACCTGGTTTCGTGGCCAGACGCGCTGACTGTTACTCGACAAGTGTGGACCAGTTTTAATAATAAGCTCGTCGGATTAAGTTAGTTTTGAAACAGAAAAATCAGTTTCAAATTATATTTAATTTGATTTTGATAATGTTACACAGAAAACACGTAAATAAGAATGGAACCTATTAAACAACTCTTGTCAACCTATGCGGTTTTCTCCTGGCCTAGTTGCCTGATCTGAGATGTTGATACAGTCGTAAAATAACCCAATAAAAAAAAAGTTCCCTGATAAGTGACGCTATCATGGTATCATTTGTGGGGTTGAGACCAGTCTTCGACAGTTGAGAAAACAACGAACAGCATTAAAATAAGTTCTACTTCATTGTCCTATTCACCTTCATTCAACGAATTTGCATCCATCTTTAGTTTCTGTGACTGCAAACTCTATCTGATTTTAAAGTAGGAGGCATGTAGAACTTGCATAGGTTCTGGGAATATTCAAACTTATAATGAAATTGTAATTTGTGTCTGAACAAGTTGTATTTTATTTCATGTTCGGTACCATATGACTTGTTATAAACTTTCTAAAGTTTTTTTAGCGTTTAGGCTACAATCAAGATACAGCCATTTACTTTTATCTCTAGTATGACAGATCTTGAGCTGGGTGAAGTTTCTTAATAAATTCTTTAACCACATTTCTCTCTGTTTCCTTTAGGAGAAAAGCACAGTACTTCAATTTTTCTTGCATTAAATTTTGGACACGGTATTTAGATATCCCCAACATAGGCAAGAACGTTTTGGCAAATATCTGTGTTGGCCCTTGCTTAATACTAACGTAGTTAGTACTTGTTTGGCCATATTTTACGGGAACTATTTTGAACTTTTCTCGAGATGTTCTCTGTGGAATACCGTGAGGAGTGTACTTGAAAATATAACAGTCTTCATCCACTTTGTTCGAATTCACATAAAAAGCATAACAGAAGTGTCCAATATACTGCATATCTAGAGTTCCACCCGTGAATGTGTTTACCGTCCGCATTTTGTACTATGTTCTAGTGACGAGACATTATCATATTCTTTGTTTGTTAAGAGTTTACTTCCAAACCTATCTCCTTACTCGCTTCAAGTAAAATTCCCGTGTTTTCCCTAATCATTTGTGGATATTCTTTTAAGATATTCACGTCATCCGCATAAACAAGCAGCTGATGTAACAAGTTCAATTCAAAATCCTGTTTACCTGGAGTTTACTAACGGCATATTCCACAGAAAAGTTAAAAAGTAAATGTGACAGTGCTTTAGACTGCAGTGAACTGGGAAAGCATCAGACAGAAACTGGCCTATATAGACTCTGTCGTACGTTTTACTGAGACATATTTTAATTAATCGAACTAGCTTCCTGGGAATTTACAATTTAATAAGAATATTATATAGAACTTGCCTCTTAATCCAGTCATATCCCTTCTGAAATTTATGAATAACTGACGTACTGTTCCCTTATACCTCCATTTATTCGCTAATATATGTCGGATACAAAAAAATTATGAACAATAGTCGATCTACTACGCCTAAAACACATTGATGATCCCAAATAATTTCATCTAGAGAAAGACTTAATCTTCTCAAAAGAATATTGGACAAAATGTTGTATGACATCAATAAAAGTGCTATTCCTCGAAAGTTACTAGTTAGTCTTTTCGCCATTGTTAAAGACAGGTACAATTATGGACTCTTTCTATTAGTCGGGTACAATTATTTCCTTTTCCCAAATAGCAAGTACAAGCTTATAAATTTCAAGAGCTAATGCGTTTTCACCCTCATGTATTAATTTTGCTGGAATTTGACCTATACCTGGAGACTTGTATTTCTTCACTTTTCTATCGCAATTTCAACTTCAGAAACTATGGGTTCGAGTAGAAATGTCTCAGAATGATGTATTTATATATTGTCTCAATCATATTATCTATTTGGCGTATGTACATTTAGTTGTTGTCCAAAACAGTTTTTTCATCTGCTTAAAATGGAATGAGAATCTGCAAGCAAGTCACCATTCCCATTCTTGACCGGCTTTACCCTCACCTGATGATTTTCGTTAAATTCATTTATGTCCTTATATAAAACCCTAATGTGTTCATTCAAGTAATCTATACCTTGTTTCTAAATGTACAGCTGTTTACCATCTTTCATTGAAATAATTATCTCTATGCGCCGGACTTGATTCTGTAAGAATTTCAATTTTGTGTATTTCCTTCTTTCTACTATCACTGCAAAATCATCAACACATGGTTTTTTTCTCTTAGATTCATAGTAACCTATGCTCTGCTCAGCTGCAATTTTGATATCATCCATGATATTTTCCCACACGCTAGTAATATCTAATTCCTGCTCAACTTCGTCGGAATTTCCTAAAGTGGCACTCTATTTGAAAATTCAACCTTGTTTAGTTTCCTTTTCTTTTGATTTTGAAATGCTGAATCTCCTAAGATTTACTTGTTGCTGTACTCGTTTGACTACTCATAGTCTTCCTCTCAATTTTCCAATTACCAAATAAAGATCAAAAACACAATCTGAGCCTCTGAAGGATGCAAAGTCTACTCAGTACGTCTTCGTTTATCTATCAAAATGTGATCTATTTGGTTGTATGTCAATTCATCTGGGGAAGTCGAAGCATATGTATGAATATCATTATGCGGGAATGTACTTTTGTCAATTAAGTTTTTTGATGAGGCAAAGATGACTAACATAACTCCCTTATCATCACTAGTTACGTGTAAGCTCTCTTTTCCAAGAGTCAGTTTAAAAATATTCTCCTGTCCTACTTTAGCACTGAAATCCCCCAATAAAATTTTCATGTGATATCCTGATTCAAAGTGTGTTCCAATTCCTCATAGAAGCTATCCTTCATATGATCGTCTTTCTCTTCTATAGGGGCGTGAGCATTTATAATAATGATATCGTACCACATATCCGTAAGTATTAAATTCGATAACCTGTCACAGATAAATTTCACCATTTTTACAGCTCATTTTGTTCTTTTATTAATAAAGAATCTTGTTCCTAATTGATTGTTCTTTACTTCTTCATTGTACAGCAATGACTACTGAACATGAATTAAAAAATATATATATGTTTTCCCGTAATATATTAAAAAGCAAGAAATAGACAGGGTTCTTCATAAGTAAGAAATAATTCAAATAAAACTAAAATTAATTCATTTAAAAAAAATGCTCGGACAGAACATATTTAATATTTTGAAGAGAAAATTTTACAAAATTTTCAGCCATTATTGTGCAGCATGTGCCATCATCGACTATATTTTTAAATGGCAACATTTTTTTTTTTTCTGAAAGGTCATCTCATTTAGTCACTTATTTAGTTTCATACAAAACGTATCGTTGACATGGGAACAGTTTCATTGTTCAATGTATTTTGTATGAAGAAAACTTTCATCTGTGACATAAGTCTAAAATAAAATGTTTTCAGCAGAAACTGAAAGGATTAAAATTCTGATGATGATGATGATGATGATGATGATGATGACGATAGGAGTTGGCAACAAAAGACATATGCAACAAGAGGTATGCATATCTTTTAATGAAACTCATCCAGAACAGCAACCTATTTCACAAGCAACCGAGTGTAAAATAGAAAAAAAATTCAATGAACATGGACATGTCAGGGATATAAAAAGGCTTAGATGACCGTCCACAAACGATGATGTGCAACTTAATGTTTTACTTTCAATTCAAGACAAACTACATGCTTCTCTCAAAGAATTAGAAACTGCATTTGATATCTCGAAAGCAACTGCCTGGAGAATATTGCATCGACATAAATACCATCCTTATAAAGTCCATCCAATGCAGTAGTTGATGAAAGATGACTTATATAGAATGTCAGTTCTGTGAGACAATGATTGATCTCTGCGATAGCAATCGACTTTGTATGAAAATATGTCTTTTTCTGATGAAGCTTCATTCTCTCTCAAGGAAAAGTAAACAGACAAAATTGCTGGTATTGGTTAACCAAGAATTCACACTGGATGGTAGAAACAAAGACACAACATCCTCAAAAAGTAAATGTGTAGACAGGAATCGTGGGAACAAGAATTATAGATCCTTATTTCTTTGACGAGACACGAGAGACTGCTATTTGGAATTCTTGTGTGAAGTTCTAATACCATCCCTTACTGTCTTGTATCCAATTTATGAATATCCAGACGTTCCTAATGATTCAATTTGGTATCAACAAGATAGTGTTTTCCCTCATTATGCTGTCCATGTTCGAGAATATCTGGAAGATGTTTTTCCAAATAGATAGATCGGAAGAGGATTTATACAGTGACCTCAGGATCACCAGATCTCTCTCCACTTGATTACTTTTTATGGGTATTTTTGAAATGTAGAGTCTTTGATACGAGGTCTGCTAATATGAAAGAGTTAAAAATAAGAATCAGGAAAGAATGCAGAGATATATCACCAGCAGTGACTGAAAATGTTCAACAAGAATTCACTGCCTGATTGTAAATGTGGAGCATTTTGAACACCTTATTAAATTATTAGAATTTCAGTCATTGCAGTAGTTGGTCAAATTGTAGAGAAAATACGTGAAACAAGCCACTCTTCCCATAGCAACCAAACGTTTTGTATAAAACAAATGAAACAAAATAAGATATCAATCTTTCAGAAAAAAAAATTTATGTTGCCATTTAAAAATATTGTAGATGATGTCACATTATGTATAATAATGGCTGAAAATTTTGTTTCCTTTTTTTTTTAATTTTCCTTTAAAATATTAAATCTGACGCATCCGAGCATTTTCTAAAAAATGAGTTAATTTCAGTTTTATTTGCATTGTTCCTTACTTATGAAAAATTCTGTTTATAAAAAAAAATTATACAGTTCCTAGTTTTAGTGCTGTTCCTAATAAGTCATTTATTCTTTTATTGCAAATAAAGTTCTCTGATTTTTCTTTATAATTTCTTTACAATTTAAACTAATGTCAAATAATCCGCAATTGTTTACATATACGTAACTAGATTTTATAACATTTTATTCCAACAAAATAATCTATACGGTATGTGACTAAAAATTAAAAGATGTCCAGGAAAATGCCAGATATGTTTTCATTGTTATACTAGAGCTCTCCTTGTAGCAGTGTCTAAATCTATTTCCTGCACGCTGAATTTGATAAAATATTACACACTATTCCTAAGTGTGTGGAAGGGCATGGTATTGAAATTAAAGACACAGGAGCCATGCTAGCACAATGGATGTAAATTCAAGGAGAAAATTATGGAAATATTGGTGACACTAACAATTCGCGAAACAGATGCGAAAACAAAAATGTAGAGACGCAGTAGGTGGGACATTTGAAAATATACTAAAAAATACACTCACCTATCAGGAAACACTTCATCGCCCTCTGAAGATACTTGGACTTTCTCTTCCTGCTGAACACTGCTCAGGTCGAGAAAATCTTCCTAGAAAAGTCAGCAAATAAGGATGAGATGACCATCTGGATCATAGGTTCCTGAAGATTACTTATGAACCAGTCACTAGAGAAAACTGTTAAAATATCTTGAAAATGCGTAGGATTTACAGTATGGACTAGTGGAAACTGGATGTGATCACTGGGAGAGCTGTATGACCACCCGGCCCACCTAAAATACTTACTTTACTTATACATAAAATTCTTCGTGCGTGAATGAAAAACATAGCCATATTTCTTGAATGTGATGGGGTTTTCAGTGTCGCCAACACTTCTCTCATAATACTACACACCTAATGTAACCTTTCACATAATACAACACACCTAACCAAACCTAATTTAACTAGTCACATAATATACACATAATCTAACCTACCTATCCTGTCACATATTACTAAACACCTGTAGTAACATCTCTTCACGTTTAGCATCATTTCGCTTGCAAATGTTGAAGAAGTGGAATGCGATGGCGACTGACTCTTGTTTTGATTCTTCATAATTACATTAATACATTCAGTTCGTTAAGGGTGTGTTTTGTGCATTAATCAATGTTAATGCAATATAATTATATATACATATACTTATTTGTTTGATATACAACCTAAAACTATCATAATTGGTGACTTTAACGTCCACTCCCAACTTTGGGGCTACGATAATGTAAACCAACCTGGAAAAATGATCATGGACCTCCTAAATACTACAACCACAGAACTTGTCTACAGAAAAGAAGATTCCCCCTACTTTCATTCATTATTCTGGTTCTGGTACAAATCTAGACTTATTACAAGTAACATCAGATATCCATCACGAAACCAAGAAAAAAATAATTGAAGACCCTGGATCTGGCCATAGAATCATCACTGCCTCTATTCATCTCCACCAAAACCGAAGAAAAGAACCCTACAATAACAAAACAACAATGAACTTTAAGAAAGCGAATTGGAAACTATTTACAACAGAACTCGACGAACACCTCAAGGTCAACACACCACTAATGGAAAATACAAACTCAGATAGATTGAACAAATATTTCTGTGAATATCTTCTTAAAATTGCAAAAAAGCACATTCCACGAGGCAAATCAAAAAATACACCCCATTCTGGACAGAAAAACTGAATTTATTGAAACAAGATAGAGATAAAGCAAGAATCAAAGCAGAACATAGCAGAACACCATACGATACTCAACATTGGAGGAAGAAGACTGCCATTCTTAAAAAAGCAATCATAACAGCAAAAAAGAAATGTTTCAATAAATTTATTGAAAATATTAATTACAGAACCGATAGCGCTAAAACATATAAATTTCTGAAGAATATTTCCAATACACAAGAAAATACTAGCCAGCCTATTATTCATAATAACAAAACACTAACAGATAGTAGAGATATAGCAAACGCATTTAATAAACAGTACTCAAACTCTCACAGATTACATCCCAATACCAAAAAAACTGACAAATTTATCAAAAGAGAATTACATAAAAATAATAAAAACAATATTACTAGTACAAAACCTGAAATATTTCATCAAAATTTTACATCCAAAGAATTAACTCTAGCTTTACAAAATTTAAAAACCAAGAAATCTCCTAGCCTCGATAACATTCATTCCGAATTTTTTAAACATCTGGGGGAAAAAGCCAAGTCTGTACTTTTATCCATTTTCAATTTATCATGGAACACCTTAGTTCCTGCAGCTTGGAAAAAAGCAATCATTGTACCAATTCACAAAAAAGGGAAACCTGCTCATGATGTTAATAGTTATCGACCAATAGCACAATTAAGCATGATAGCAAAAACCATGGAGTCCATGATCTCCAACAGATTAACTTGGTATTTAGAATCCCAAAATCTTTTATTGTTCAAGAATTAAAACAGAAAATCAATATCCCGAATTTAAAAGAAAACCTACAAATTAAACCAAACCCTTTAACTCTATTAAATATGGAATATAATCTAAATTTAACAGAAGAAATACTGAAATCAGAAGTAAACACTGAAATACTAAAACAATTGTCTTTAGAGACAATTAATATTAGATACCCTCCACAAAACTGGCTTCATTTATACACTGACTGATCCTTGATCTCCAGAGAACAAGGTGCCGGTGCAGGTGTTACATGCTGTCTCTTCTCACTTTATAGATCTCTTGGGTATGGAACAACAAGTTTTGATGGAGAAATCATTGCAATACTAAGAGAAAGTCTCAGGAAACTTCTATGCCACATCAGTAAATTTAAAAATGCAGTTATATTGTCAGACTCCAAAGTAGCTATTCTATCAATAGTCCCTAAACACACACCTTCATCTCAAACAGCAGAAATAACTAAAATGCTCTCTCAATTAATATCACTCAATAAAAGAATTGTATTCCAATGGATACCATCCCATTGTGGAATCCTGGGAAAAGAGAATGCGGATGCTTTAGCAAACAAGGGCAGCACTGCTACTTACAGATCTGTTACTAAATCTACATATTACTCTGTGAAAAGATTTATTAAATCTACATACTTAGACTTCAACAAACAACATTTGATAACACAATCCCAAGGGAAAAAATGGAACTCTCTGCATCAAAATCCACAGTTAATTCCCGATTTACCACGAAAATCGTCTGTAGCTGCATTTAGATTGGCAAAAGGCCATGATTGTTTGGCCAAACACCTGCATAGAATTGGAATATATCAGTCCCCTAACTGTCCATTGTGCAACTCAAACCAAGAAATGGATTCGGAACACCTCAAAATCTGTCCTTCAGTGGCTGGTCATGATAATATCTTTAAAAAATATTGGAGTGCAAGAGGTCAAATGACTTTACTGTCAAACGCCTAGCATTAGTAAACAACAACATATATACATATGAGCCGTTCAGAGCAAAAGTGGTGTAAGTCAAAATTGGGTAATGAGGTTTAAAGTAAAATTTCTGTAAAATACAGCGCAAAGTAGCAGTTAATATGTCCTTCGTGCTATCCACTGACTACTAACAGTTTAAATAATTTGAATACTAATTGCTACTTTGAGCTGTATTTTACAGAATGTTTACTTTAATCCTCATTACCCATTTCTGACTTACACCACTTCTGCTCTGAATGGCTCATATAGTGCAATAAAAATTGAATTGTGTTGTGCTTGTAATAAAAGTGTTGAAAATTGCTTTAAAGTGCCGCATTGGCAATGATAAAAGTGTGCAATATTCGTTCAGTGGTGGGTGGATGCTCTATCTTGAATCGTACGTTTCCCATGTCAGAAACCTAACTTTTCAAACCAAATAAATCCAGTCTGATTTTTCAGTAAGGTTGTAATGACTTCTATACAAAATCGAATTGACTCCCACAAACTGTCCTCAAATTACATCCTTCAAGTATTATTTAAATTCAGACGATTTGCCTGTACTGAAAGACATTGGAATCAAGTTTAAACCTTGAAAATATGTGCATGAAATGTGTAATTAATCTGAAAAGTTATCAGAATTTCCTACAACATTTGATGCATATGAACAGTAAAAATGTATTTACTGACATATTAATAAATTTCACAGTATGCATCATTGTTCAAAGTTTCATTTTCTCAAAATGCAGATTCCTGGGCCTTATTCAGCATAACTACAAAATAATGTGTAATACAGATAGCTCCAGCTTACTGAAAAGATTCACATCTCAAAATAGATTGAAGGGTGGAACCTGAAATTTGTAGTCATTGTGGAAGTTTGTAAAATATTAAGAAACAATAGTTTCGTGAGAGACAAAGAAAGTTAGAGCAGACGAAAGTCTGTAGTAAATGGTGTTAATGCTGATTTTATAACCGAAAGTACAGAAAATTATAAAAAATATTCTGAATGAGGAATATTTATTATGAATGAAGTTGCGAGGGAACAGCAGAAGAGCTACTCAACAATATGGCGTATTTTCACAGATTTGTTTGGAACAAAATAAACCCAACTCTGTTACAAAGCACCAGCAGCATCTTTTGTGTAAAATTACTTCTTGACACAGAAAACTTCTAAGTCCCTCGTGAGTTTTGAATAAACATATATCAGTTTGAACCTATCGTGAATTTCTAGCACAGTAATTGCTACACCAGCACCACAAAAACAACTTGGAGAGTTTAAATGAAATCCTGTCCCTAGGCATAATAACCTTCTCCATACATTCGAGATAATTCTCTGTTACTTACGATTAATACATATTTGCGAAGTATTATACTACACTGCTCAAAAAAGTCTAAGGGACAATTAGAACTTGCGCCACATTTCTTTTTATACTACATTTCTGATTATGACATAGGTAAAATACTTATTCCTTGGCGTTGCCAAGACAACAATTCGAACAAATTAATCATTTCTTTTATAGATTTTTATAGATATTATACCGTTGGTCTTCATGTTTGGTTCTCAGATGTAACATTTTTTAAGATATCCTCTTATTTTCTTACTGGAATCATAGAAAGTCATTTTATTTAATCATGGAACATCGTCATTTCACAACTTCTGAAATCCTCGGAGCTGTTGGAATGATAAAAGGTGGTCAAAGCCAGGCTCATGTTGAAAGTGTTGAACACATCACGGAGTGTTATTTTTTTTTATTTTATTTATTTTTTGTGTTATTTTACGACGCTGTATCAACATCTAGGTCATTTAGCGTCTGAATGAAAAGAAGGTGATAATGCCGGTAAAATGAGTCCGGGGTCCAGCACTGAAAGTTACCCAGCATTTGCTCGTCGGAGTGTATTAACTGATTATGGCTACGTTACCAAATCCCAGGTGAGGTAAGGAACGTCATCAAGGCTGAGGAAGGAAAACAACAGCACGGCAGGAACGATTTCTGGTTCTGCGCACTAAGCGTCAGTGGACTATCACTGTCTGGCATTTGTATCTGTCCTCCAGTACACTCATGGAGTTGTTGTAAGTGACAGAACTATAAGAAACCGACTTCATGAAGCATCACTCTTCTCTCGACACCCTCTCAGAGTACAGTAGAACCCCGATTTTCCGTCACTCTATTAACCAATTGGTGGATTATCCGACTCTCTTTCTCTCTCGCTTTTTTTTTTTTTTTTTTTTTTTTTTTTTTTTTTTTGCTGCAGAAAATAATTAGTGCGAATTTCTTCTACAAAATGTTTTTTACAAACTTTTACCCTGATACAGTATGGTCTACTTTTCAAGGGACCTAAATTCTATGCAAAATGCCTTCCACAGGTGTCAAATTTTCTTTGTTTTGTTACGAAAATTAATGCAAGTAATTGAGTGGTTTGAGAAAAAAGAAACTGCGGTTCATCTCGCATCAGAGTACAAAACAGAAATTACAACTGTGCACGATTTAATTAAAAACAAATATAAAGTGTAATAAGTATGTAAATCTACAACATGAGGCCTGGACTATTCTTATATTTTCACAGACAGTCGTCACAAGGTGTTTCCTTGGCTCTTGCAAATCCGTCATTGAAAATCAGACTTAAATTAGTGAACTTCTGATCCACTACCTGCGATATTAAAAACACATGGAGGAAATTAGGAAACTGTATTATGCACTTAATTTATGAAAATGTTACATGGTACGGATTATCCGATTTTTTCGGTTAACCATTCACACCACATCCTTCATTACCACGGATAATAGAGGTTCTACTGTACCAGCCTTTCGGAGAAACAATCAGGCAGCGAGTCTAACATGGGCAGAACAAGATGTCAATTGGGGTTATAAAGAATGGGCTTTCTGATGAGTCTAGATTCTGCTTTCACCCCAATGGAAGCATATCAGGATTTGACATCAACCTGAGTCAGCAGAAAGTCTTTGTCATGTTCAGGAAGTCCATAGCTGCGGAGGTGGTGTTGGCAGAAGTAATGAACAGAAGAACACGGCTCGTTTTCCAGGAAGGGACAATGAATCATAATGTGTACTTAAATTCTGTCCTGCAACCAATTGTGAGACCATTTGCTAATGCCCTGGAAGAAAGTTTCATTCTTCTCTCGCTAGTGGTTTTATATTTTATTTTATCAGTCTTAGTATTTATTTTATTATTGTAAATATTTTTGTTTTATCACTATTATTATTATTATTATTAATATTATTATTATTAATGAATTATTTTGTATTACAAACTTTGTACTGTATCATTTCTGTCACTATTATTATTATTATTATTATTATTATTATTATTATTGTTACTATTATTTGTATCACCAGCATTATTATTTGATCCCTGTAAAATTTATGTAGACTACTGGACTGTACCCGAGCACGAGCATATGCTCATTTCGGGTATCTATTCATATGTATTCATTTCACATGTAAATTGTAAATAAATTTGAATTTATGCATGACAATGCCCATGCTCATACTGCTCAAGCGATTTGTGAATGGTTTCAGCAAGGGGAGATTTCTGTACTGTCTTTGTCTGCTCAGTCCCTGGATCTTAATGCCGTAGAATATGCATGGGGTCAACTTCAGAGGGCTGTAACACCACGTATGGAGAATATAGAGAACGCTGGAAACTTCTATACTGCTCTAATTCAGACTTGGGATAATCTTCTGCAAGCAGACATTGAACATCTGATTTCAAGCATGCTGAGTCGATGCGAAGCAGTGTTAGATTCACGAAGAGGTGATACTCGTTACTAGCAATTTGATTGATTTCAATCTGTATGGAATTATTCAGTGTTTTCCTGTCAAAATGTTTATAATATTATACTCAACATGCAGCATTTCAGTTATTGTTTAGTTTTCAACATAAAAAATAAAAATAATCATTTAAATGTACTTGATTTATTTGCTAGCAAAAGTAATTTATTTCTCATATCAAGTAATATGCATTTCACTCCTATGAATAATAAACTGAAGCAAATAATGTACTTGTCCCTTAGATTTTTTTGAGCAGTGTATTTCAAATCTAAAAATTAAAGGCGTCCAAGTTTAGAAACATTGGAAACAAGAAAACAGTTAATATTGCATACTGTTAATGGATTTGACATAATTAAAATTGCACTACCTGTATATCTGTATACTCATAGTGAACAACTTACATCAACTTCAGATTTCACGACTGGAAACATAGTAGGCACTGGAGTGTCTTCAACTTTTATCTCTGATTTGATTTCATAACTCTGGTCCACACATTCTGTCTCTTCCAGATGGGATAAATTCACTTCCTACAAAACAGAGAGATCATGAATGATTTTAATTAATAGTTTTAAACTTTACTTCATTAGTAACAGTCGTTAATCTGATTGTACATGGTCGTTATCGGCTAACTCAACACAGGCAACAAAATAGAAAAGAAAATTGAAGACAAAAAGGGAACAAGAGCTTAGGGGCATAAGAATGACTGATAATGGGCCAGAAGAATGTAAGTTACATACTAAACAATGTATGCAATTGCCTTTTCGAATATGATATATTCTTAATCTTTACTCAGAATAACAAATAGCCTATAAGCCTATTATCCTCTGGCACTTTTAAACAAATAAAAAAAAACAGAGAGACTTTTCACTTTACCTGCGATGAAGCCTTATTGTCTTCTATTTTGTATGTGTTATGTGCTTCTAAGTCCAACGGATCTATTTTAAGTTCCATCTTGATTACATCCATCACAACTGAAAAAAGAGGTTATGTATAGAGTGATTTACAGATGCTGCGTTGAAAAACTTTCATTACAAGTTGCTATGATCTAATTCGCATGACACTTCTCCATACTCATCTTCTTTCACAACAGCCCTACCAAGACCCTGGAATTCGCTATCTGCTAAGAGTATGCTGAAAAGTAATGCCTCCTCCTTTTTTGTCGCAGTGAATATAGTTAAAAATATTAATGATAGTACATTGTATTCAGTGAACTTTCTGTTTTCAGTGACGCAAGTTTCGTATCTCTGCTAGTAGAGAACTCTGAATTATAGCCTGAAACATGGCGGCGTGTACCAGCACTATGTCAGTGCATGTGAAGCAGCGAGCAATGATCGAGTTTCAACAGCAGAAAATGTGCCCCCGATAGACATTCATTGGAGATTGAAGGCCGTTTATCGTGATCAATGTGTCGACATCAGTACGCGCGACGTTGGTCTGCTCGTGCTCGTAATGAACCTGGTGCAACTTATACTTGTGTGACAAAGGACGCAGTGGAAGACACTTATTGCAACTGATGACGCTTATTGGAATCATGTCAATGAACTCATTACAGCGAATCGTAGAATAACGCAGGAACACCAATCAATCCAGTGTGGTATATCAAGGAAGTGTGTGCAGGCAATAATTGCAGAACTGGGATTCCGGAAAATTTGCGCACGATGGATGCCTCGAATGCTCCTTTCTCACATGAAACAGAAGAGATTGGACATTTGCCAACAACTGCTTCCACGCTAAGAATGGGAAGGCGATGAATTCTTAAAGAACATTGTCACAGGTGACAAAATCTAGGTACATCACTTCGATTCCGGAAACAAGAGGTCATCAATGCAGTTCCGCCACAAAGGATCACCAGCGAATAGGGATTATAAAGAATGGACACTTCGCGTCGGTACCTTTGATGTAGCCGGACTGATTTCAATGACCTGCAAGCCAGCTAAAGCGTCAGATTATGCTTTCTCCCTAGAGTTGGCGCTGACATCACACCAGCTAGCAGTCGACACAGCGGAAATATAACATACATAATTAATACATCTAGGTACATTATGTACTCAAATAAAATAAATGGGATCCATAGAATAATAAATCCTTCATTAACTGCAATGTCTAGACTCTAGAGTTCCTTTATAATCAGAGTTGAGCCCAACAACAATTAAAATATATAATGATTTGATAGCGCTGAAAATGGAAAAACAAAACTCTTACGAGAAGTAAAACCATATACCTATATTATATTATTATACAAATATTAAACGAATTCGATACTTAATTTTATAATGTATTATATTATTTTATAATATAATGTATTATATCTGAAGTATAAAATATTATTATTACAACTAGTTTGTCACTGAGAAATAAGGAAAAGCTGTTAACTTGAATTTATTTGAAGCAAAGCGTTACTGGATTATGCAATAAGGTAGGCGATTTTTGGATCCTGTGCCTTAACTCTATTTTCAATTATTATCTTAGCGTAGGCTCGATTACACTAACCTCTAGCGCTTGAAAGTGGAACTAGCCGCTGGCGCACAGATAAACAAAACACAGGAACATTCGCTCAGTGTCCATTCTTTATAATCCCTATTCACTGGGATCACCTGCACCAAAAAGTTATTACTTGTCAATTTACAAACTTTCTAATTGTCATTTATACAGGTGGCTTCAAGTAATGTAAACTATAACCTACAAATAATGCATCCTACTTATAAATTAGAATGAACTGTAAAATTCTGAAACGGAAGTAGGACTGAAGTGATAAATACAACGAAAGTAAAAATTGGCAATACACGCAATCACAATTACCTCTATGAAGTATTAAAATGAAAACAGAGCAAATTCCTTTTTCAGAATGTAGAGTACAGGATTCCAGCAAGACGAACAGCTTGCTCTGCGATCAAGGGAGCCGTGAACACGGCCATCAATCTAGAAGTATACTACGAAACCTACATAGATCCAATAATAATAATAATAATAATAATGATAGAGGAAGTGTGCCTGTTCTAGGTTTAATTACATTGGACAACAAAATTTTTTTTTCAATGTTTCCTGCACTTCATGAGTCAATTCTTCCTAATTTTGGGTTGAGAAAAACGAATATGATAATAAAAATTTTTTCTTAGCTCTAGTTTCTGTGATATACAATATGTGGAAGTATTTCAGTTTAACTGATTAAGAGAAAACAACACATTTTAATTACATATGCCAACAACATTGAAAGTGCATTTAATTTTTTTTTAAATGGCAGTTACATTCTAAGAGTTCTAAATTTATGGAAGAATACCTGGCAGATGGTTGGGTCTGAAGAGAATCATGTGTGGCTGCATGAGATCGTCGTCTTTTAGATTGCCTCTTTTGAGTTCCGGAGCATCCCTACGCAAAGACCAGCAGTAATCCGCAAGCATTATTTCATTCCAACGGCCCTTATATCTTTGTTTCACAACAGAAATATCGTGATGGAACCTTCCTCCGTGTTCATCACTGAAAGCTCCACAACTAGGAGGGAAAAAGTGTAGGTGGGAATGGAGAAAATGGATTTTAATGGACATGTTGCATCCGAGTTGATGGTATTTTTGCAGGAGCACCGTCACCAACTGAGCGTAGTTATCATCTCTTTTTAACAATCCATGAATAACTCCCTTGAAGACTTCTCAATCTTCCTTTTCTTTCCCCTCCAAAACTTGGTCAAATGCAGGATCCTTTAAAAGTTCTCGAATTTGTGGCCCGTCAAAAATACCTTCTTTGACTTTGGCATCACTTAATTTCGGAAATTTCTCTCTTACATACTTAAAGGCCTATCCTTCTTGGTTCATACCTGTGATACAATTTTTTATCAAACCCAGCTTAATATGAAGGGGTGGAAGAAGAACATCTTTTGGGTCCACGAGAGGCTCGGCAACAACATTTTTCTCGCTAGGTTATGATTTCTAGCAGGCCAGTCTGCTTGAATATAATGTGATTTCCTATCCCTGCTGTCCCACATACATAAAAAGCAGCAATATTTTGTGTACCCCAGTTGCATTCCTAAGAGTACAGCAATGACTTTTAGATCACCACAGATTTTAAAGTTGTGTTCATGATATTCAATTGATTTGAAGAGGGCTGTCATATTGCATAAGTCTCCTTCATGTGACCTCCATGACCAAAAGGAATAGAAGTAATACAGCTTTCAAACTAAGCTTGGAGGAGTCTATGAATAGCCTCCATTCAGTTGGATCATGGTTCAAATTCAAACATTTCATCAAGCCATTAATGTCGCAGCAAACAAGATTGTTTTTCTTCTAAAAAATTGGGAAGCAGATCCCTGTGACATTGTCTGTACTGTGAGACCCTGCCACCACGTTCGAGAAGATTCCATTGCTGTAGTCTAGACCCTAGAATTTCTGCCTTCTCCTTTGACAGGTCAAAGTCTCTAATGAGATCACTCAATTCCGCTTGACTCAGTCTGTGCGGTTTATCATCTTTTTTCCTCAAAATCAGGGTCATGGGATGTGGAAGGCTTGTTGGGTTCTTCTTCTTGTTCCACACAGTCTTCATTTTCTACTTCAAACACCAATTTTCGTGGCATTTTTACAAATTTTACACTTTAAAAACACTTCCGAACCAGAAATGCTGCATTAATTACAGCAGAAATAATATGTAATTCACAGTCACAGCAACAATATCTATGTTTGTAACTGACAAACAGCTGAAGAACATTCGTGTTTTGTTGACAGGTGTGCCAACTCCCAAAACAAAATTTCCCCCAAACTGAAAATGTTGAGTCTAAAAACTGAAATGTCACTTTATCTCCAAAGCAACAGCTGATCTGTCATTTTTATGGTGATTTTGAATTCAGTAGGTGGAAATACATAAGAATTAGCTATTTTTGAGCCCGAAACATTTTCATTGTTGACCAGTGTTATTATAGAAATGCAAAATATTTAACAATGGTTTTAATTTCTACAATAAAATATAGTCTACTTCATTCTTGAATACACTCTTTTAACAAATGTTAGGCTAATATGTGAGTCTGGTGTATGGAGACATGTTTTACTGACTGTATAATTATTCCATATTTAATTTGCACTTCAGTTACTCGTACTAAGTTCTTCATACTTGTATTGTACAATCACTGATGAACTATTAAGTTATTTAAATTAAATAAATAACGACTTCACAATAATCAGGTTCTATAACACCATAATTCAAATTGTTAAAAGTGATGTCGCTATTTATTTAATTTAAATAACCTAGTATCGGTAGTTCATCACTACATTGTCTAACATTTACTAATTATATAATATTATAATACTTGTGTTATATTGTAATTGTAACTTTAATTGTATTCAGGGTATTCTAGTTTTAATCTCCTGGAAGAGGAAAAGAAAATACGTTATTTCTACTAGGCTACATACTAAATAATTTATTTAAAATTTCTAAATAATTTTGAAATCTCTGTCTTCCTTTCCTTGCTGTCTATCTTATATTTTATTTTATACTCTATTTTACAAAATACAGTTATATTTTATCTGACCTAGACTAAATCTGGGGCAATTCCTAATGAAAAAATAGGAGTACCGGTAATTGCTGGTCCATTTACTTCAAAACAGTAATATAGGCTATTGACAGATATGAAATGAAGAAAACGAAAGAGCTGGTTTGAGACATAATGGCAGGGCATGAAACTAGTAATATTCCGGAAGAAACTGTAATAGAAATGACACATGAACACAACACACAACAATGTAGTATACAAATACAATGTGAAATTGGTACTGAGGTGTTCAGAAATTATTCTTCATTGCCCATGCTCCAGTCTGTTAGTGATTCAGATTCCGGTGGTGATGATGTGGCTGACAGCTTTCAGCACTGATATGTATGTAAGTTAACACATTAATAATAATAATCCGTGACGCTACAGCCCGTGAAGGGTCTAGACCGACCAGCCGGCTGCTCACCTCACGCCCACATGTCGAAGCAGAGGTGGACGATCATCCAACCAGAATGGAGGTATCGTGTGGTTAGCACGATGATCCCCCCAGCCGTTATAGCTGGCATACGCAACCGGATTTCGCTACCTATCGTAGCTCCCCAAGTGCATCACGATGCTGGGTGGCACTGGTCCCATACACTGGCCGAAATTTCATGATAAAGTTTCTTCCCCCATGAGGACTCGAACCAGCGGGCATTCCGTAACGCGAGTCCTAGGCAGGATGCCTTAGACCATGACGCCACAGCGCAGGACTAACATATTAATACTGTAATATATTTTTTCACTTAATATTATGATTGAGTGTTAAGTCAATTAGAGTATTTTGAAACCAGCTTAATTTCCACTAGTTTCTGGAAAAACGCGTCTTATTGAATTCTTGACACAAAATTCTTGACTCCTATAAATGTACAACAATTTATCCAACTTGTAAATTGAATAATTTCAAGGGAAAAATTGTTCCGGGGCCGGGTATCGATCCCGGGACCTCTGGTTGAACGTACCAGCGCTCTACCACTGAGCTACCCGGGAACTCCACCCGACACCGTCTCAACTTTTCCCTTTATATCCACACAACTCGCGTGGGCTGACGAAACGCCAGAGACCCACAACAAGTGCACACACTCTCTGTGTGACTTGGAATTGTGGTTTTCTGTTGACGTACACAGTAACGTATATATTATGCAAATCTAGTCTTTCAGGTGAAGCTCCCTGTAAAGCAGATTTGAATAATTTCAAGGGAAAAATTGTTCCGGGGCATAATATATACGTTACTGTGTACGTTAACAGAAAACCACAATTCCAAGTCACACAGAGATTGTGTGCACTCGTTGTGGATCTCTGGCGTTTCGTCAGCCCACGCGAGTTGTGTGGATATAAAGGGAAAAGTTGAGATGTTATCGGGTGGAGTTCCCGGGTAGCTCAGTGGTAGCTGGTACGTTCAACCAAGAGGTCCCGGGATCGATACCCGGCCCCGGAACAATTTTTCCCTTGAAATTATTCAAATCTGCTTTACAAGGAGCTTCACCTGAAAGACTAGATTTGCAACTTGTAAATTGTTTATAAGCCACATAGCGCCAGGCGTTTCTAGTAAAAGTAGACGTTATTTTGCATTAATTTTTGTCTTTATGACTAAATTATCCCTTGCCATATGTATGATTTCTTAGTCCAAAATAATTAATTTACTGAAAGAAGGATGTAATGTGATACAAAAATATGTATCAGTTTTAAGTGTTTTAACATTTTTCACTTCCACGAAGCAAACATATTCATCACTAGACATTTCCCTGCAGTGATCGCATTTGCACCAGCTCTGCCTGTTGTTATAACACTATCTAATTCACTTTCGGTATCATAATTTTCAGAATCAAATTTTTACGATTCAGACTGATAAGGTTTTAAGTCATAGAAAGCCATTTCATATACGTGAAAGAAATGTTAATCCCATGAGTAATAATGTGCTTTCAAGACAAGGCAGTGAGCGAAGGAGCATTATGACGTCAGTGACTTTTGTTTGCGTGTATAGCGCACACCCCGTTTCACCAATTGACCTCACACTTGAACAGAAGATCATTGTATTTCATAATAAATCATAATCTACTCCAACTAAATTTCGATTTTTATCTAGTGATCCCTTTAATACTGTAGAAAGATACAGATTATGACGTACAGCTGGAAAAAACGACACTTTTCTAGTTCCGACATTAACCAATGGAGAACACTTGTATCATTTTTCTGTTCGGCCAGTCTGTAGCCTATATCCACAGTGCTGCAATCCTCTGCGCTGAAAAATTATTATTAGCCATCACACAAATCGTATTTCAAGATAACAACAAATCTTGATACATGAGTCGTAGCTATAGCAGAACATATTATCAGCTCCAAAATGTTAAATAATGCCGCTCTTTTGATCGATTCATGAAAAGCAATACAAGCGATCGCCTAAAGGAATGGTTCCCAAAGTGTGCTACGGCGATCCCTGGGGATCCGCTAACAATTATCGGGGGATCTGCAGTTGGTATATACACATTTTGAACAGGATCGGATTTCGGTATAGTGCCGCCCCTATGCAGTGCTAACATTTGCTGACGCCCAACTACCACAGTTTATAAGCAACTATTATACAGGTCATGTTTAGTTTAAATTAGTTTTAAATGAAATTCTACAATTCACAACGCAATAAATTACTGGAATCAAAATACCTGCAACTTACTTGTAAATTATAGAGATTTCCTTCGCACTTTCTTCGGAGACGCTAAATAACCTAGATGTTGATACAGCGTCGTAAAATAACCCAATGAAATTTAAAAAAAAAAAAAGCATTGCTGATCACATCGAAGTCGATCTGACGAGGCACATCAGACTAGATGCAAAGAAACATATTCCAACTTATTCATAGTTGAAACAAAATTGATTTGTGAAAGGCAGGCTATTCTACATTTTTAAGCATTAGTTTTGATAATATAATAATAATAATAATAATAATAATAATAATAATAATAAACATTTCAAGCAAGAATCACCTTTACTTTTTAACTTTGCTCTAGAGTATGCCATTAGGAAAGTCCAGGATAACAGAGAGGGTTTGGAATTGAACAGGTTACATCAGCTGCTTGTCTATGCGGATGACGTGAATATGTTAGGAAATATCCACAAACGATTAGGGAAAACACGGGAATCATACTGGAAGCAAGTAAAGAGATAGGTTTGGAAGTAAATCCCGAAAAGACAAAGTATATGATTATGTCTCGTGACGAGAATATTGTACGAAATGGAAATATAAAAATTGAAAATTTATCGTTTGAAGAGGTGGAAAAATTCAAATACCTGGGAGCAACAGTAACAAATATAAATGATTCTCGGGAGGAAATTAAACACTGAATAAATATGGGAAATGCCTGTTATTATTCGGTTGAGAAGCTTCTATCATCCAGTCTGTTGTCAAAAAATCTGAATGTTAGAAACAGTTATATTACCGGTTGTTCTTTATGGTTGTGAAACTTTGACTCTCACTTTGAGAGAGGAACATGGGTTAAGGGTGTTTGAGAATAAGGTCTTTAGGAAAATATTTGGGGCTAAGAGGGATGAAGTTACAGGAGAATGGAGAAAGTTACACAACACAGAACTGTACGCATTGTATTCTTCATCTGACATAATTAGGAACATTAAATCCAGACGTTTGAGAGGGTCATGGCATGTAGCACGTAATGGGCGAATCCATAAATGCATATAGAGTGTTATTAGGGAGGCCGGAGGGAAAAAGATCTTTGGGGAGGCTGAGACATAGATGGGAAGATATTAAAATGGATTTGAGGGAGGTGGGATATGATGATAGAGAATGGATTAATCTTGCTAAGGATGGGACCCATGGCGGGCTTATGTGAGGGTGGCAATGAACCTCCGGGTTCCTTAAAAGCCAGTAAGTAATAAATATGTCTACACCCTAGGGTAGCGAATTTCCGAGTAACTGTAACTTTCATTCCTAAATATGTCTACATCCCACATTAGCAAATTTGCAAATAACTGTAATATTCATTTCTAAAGATGTCTACACGCCACCATATCGAACGTCTGCGTGACCGTGTGTATGAATTTAGCCAAGCAAGAAAACTTTCTCGCTTCTCGTCGATTCCGTAACTCTTTGCTGCCGCGACATATAAGAATATCAGGAATGCAGAGCGAAAAATTAAAAAAAAAAAAAAAAAAAAAAGAATTGTATTTGTATTTTTATTTCTATCGCATTTGACATGCAATGTCCCATATACTGTACCTTTTTACCTTATCCTTAAACGTGAAACATATTCGCAGATATCACATGTGAAAGGCATTTCGCGTGTGGGAAGAACCTTACTTTTTTTTTTCTTTTTTAACACTTTCCGATTCCGTATCTCTTTCCACATACGTAGCACTTAAATATTCTCCCTCTCGAATGTAAGCGAGCATGATTGAGTTGACGGCAATTCCAGAAACACTTTCCCCAAATATCATATTTGAATGTCCCTTACACTATGTGTAGGCGGAGATGACTGTAGAAATGTCCCGCTTGTAAAAGCCAGCTTCTACAGGCATCGCATTTGAATGCCTTTAACCTGTGTGAATGCGTACATGTTTCTTTACGTGTCCCAGTTGTGAGAAACACTTTCCACACGTATCGCACTTGAATGGCTTTTCACCTGTGTGAGTACGTACATGTCGCTTTAAATGTCCTAATTGTGAGAAATACTTTCTACAGTCTTCGCATTTGAATGGTCTTTCGCCCGTATGTACGCGTACATGCCTTTGAATGGCCTTTCGCCAGTGTGCATACGTGCATGTATGATTAAATGTCCCGAAACTGAGAAACACTTTCCACACACTTCGCATTTGAATGGTCTCTCGCCTGTGTGTATACGTGCATGTATGTTTAAATGCCCTGAAACTGAGAAACACTTTCCACACACATCGCATTTGAATGGCATTTGGCCTGTGTGCATGCGTGCATGTCGCTTTAAATGTCCTAATTGTGAGAAATCCTTTCTACAGTACTCGCATTTGAATGGCCTTTCGCCTGTATGTACGCGTGCATGCCTGTTCAAAGCTGCCGATGATGAGAAACACTTTCTACACTCCGTGCATTTGAATGGTCTTTCGCCTGTATGCATACGTCTATGTATGGTTAAATGACCTGAAACTGAAAAACACTTTCCACACACATCGCATTTGAATCGCATTTGGCCTGTGTGTGTGCGTGCATGTCTGTTTAAATATGCCCATGCTGTAAAACACATTCCACACTCGTTGCATTTGAATGTATATTCGCTTTTGTGTATGCGTGCATGTCTCCTAAAATCCCATGATCTTCTGAAAGACTTCCCACACACTTCGCAACGAAATAGCATCCCACCTGTGTGTAGGAGCGCATGCCTCTTCAAACCACTCAATTTCAAGAAACACTTTCCACAGACATCGCATTTGAATGATTTTTTCCTTTTATGTATATGAAAATGAATGTTCAAAGATTCTCGTGTTAGAACCTCGTTGGATGTATTACACTTGATAGAATTAAGGCTTACGTCACTAATGTTTGAACATCCAGGTCTGTTGTTATCACACTGTGTCAATTTTTCATCTTCATTATTAATGCGGACATGTTCTTGTGACACATTCTTCTTAACATTATGCACAACGCTGAAACGAATATAAGAATTTGTTGGTCTCTACTATACAGAGTATTTAAAAAAAAGTATCGAATATTTTAGGAGGTGATAGTATGCATCAAAACAAGCCAAAAATATTCAATAAACATGTGTCTTACAGCACATTTTTTCTGAAATCTGAACACTTATTTATAGGAGGTGTTCAATGTGCCGTCCATTTATGGCAATGAATTTTTCTGACCTACAATACAGCAGATTACCAGATAATCATACCATAGTTGAACCCCTGGCATGGAATACTGAAAACAAAAGTTTGGTTGCAGATATGAGCAGGGTTCAGCAGAGATGGTGTTGTGAATTTTCGTAATCAGCATCTGTGGGCTGAAGGAAATTCTCATACAGTTGAAGAAATAAGGCATCAGCACCCATTCTCAATCAATGTATCGGCACACGTTCTTAACGATAGGTTAAGGGTCATACATGCTACAACAGATATTAACTGGGGCTCGTTATCGAGACTTTCTTATTAACGTATTGCTGCCTTGCTGGAGTATGTGCTATGTCAGCAAAGACTACAGATGTGGTTCCTGCATGATGGCACAGCAGCACATTTTTTCCGCAATGAGCGTGAACATCTGACGCTGACATTTCAGGACCCCTGGATTGACTGGGGAGGCCCCACACCTTGGCCTGCTCGTTCCCCAAACGTAAATCCCCTAGACTTTTGGTTATCAAGAAATGGCATGAAATCGGAATACTTATTCATAGGAGGTGTTCAATGTCCCGTCCATTTATGGCAATGAATTTTTCTGACCTACAATACGGCAGATTACCAGATAATCGTACTGTAGTTGACATTCCTGGCATGGAATACTGAAAACAAAAGTTTGGTTGCGGATATGAGCGGGGTTCAGCACAGAAGTGTTGTGAATTTTCGTAATCAGGATGTGTGGGCTGATGAAAATTCCCATACAGTTGAAGAAATAAGGCATCAGTATCGATTCTCAATCAATGTATGGGCAGGTGTTTTTGACGATAGATTAAGGCCATACGTCCTACCACAGAGATTAACTGGGGCTCATTATTAAGACTTTCTTATTAACGTATTGTCTGACTTGTTTGAGTATGTGCTATGTCAGCAAAGACTACGAATGTGGTTCATGCATGATGGCACACCAGCACATTTTTTCCGCAATGAGCGTGAACACCTGACGCTGACATATCAGGACCACTGGATTGATTGGGGAGGCCTCACACCTTGGCCTGCTCGTTCCCCAAACCTAAATCCTCTAGACTTTTGGTTATCAAGAACAACCAGGTCAATTTCAAAGAGTGCGTGATTCCTTACGCCGAAGGGCAGAGGAATGCACTGCCATGAATGGACGTCACATTAAGCACCTCCTATGAACAAGTGTTCAGATCTCAGAAAGTATGTGTTGTAGGACCCATGTTTATTAGACATTATTCTCTTCTTTTGATGCATGCTACCACCTTCTAAAATATTGGATAGGCTACTTTTTTTTACACCCTGTATAATCAATGTGATGAAAAGGAAACATATACACGTACGCATGTTTGCGTGCACGCGCAAAGACACACATTAAAGCACATGTGGGAACATATGGCAATGAGCTGGCATACGTGTTGGCAAAACAAGAGGTATGAAGAAATGACACTGAGTTGTACTATAACAAAATTGCCAAAAAAGCGCCGTACTCTAGCAATTGGAAGAGGAGGGCACCACATATGGTAGAATGAATGAAGCACGACAATGAAAGGTGGAACAACAAAAACATTCTTCCCAAATGTAATAAACAGACTAAAAACTCATACATATCACTCCTAATATCGCAGCAATTATAAGAGTACATGAGAAAACAAGGGCCTATCTAAAGAATTTTAAAATAATTGAAAATTCCATTTGTGTTTGTGATATAGGTGAAGACAGAGTTGAACATTTATTCGAATGTCCTATCCTAGAGAACAAAAAGCAAAATCTGAAAATAAGAGTATTCGAAAGAATGGCCAGTGGACAAAAGTGTATTAGTACAAAATTATTTAAAACCTTTTATGCATTTTATCAATTAAAATCATTTTGAAGAACTTTAAAAACAGATACTTCAAATCTAACACAGTGAATTAAATATCTAAGTCATCAGAAACAATATTAGTCAGAAACCCAGCACTAGTGTGTAAATGTGTAGATATATATATATATATATATATATATATATATATATATATTTTAAATTTAGTACACATATTCGGCATGCTTCGTTACTCGTGTGTAACACTACATGCCTATCTAAACATTTAACAATCATTATTAAATACTTAGCCTAGCCTAACATGTCCTTTCGTTCTCTATAATTATATGATTCAGTTTCTCAAAGTCTATTGAATTAACAAATTGTATGAAACTGTTTCTATAGTTCTTTATTAACATATTTTTTGATACTGGCCAGTTTTCCCATTTTAGAGCACTATTCACTAGTTTCAGGAAAATGGAGAAAGTTACACAACACAGAACTGCAAGCATTGTATTCTTCACCTGACATAATTAGGAACATTAAATCCAGACGTTTGAGATGGGCAGGACATGTAGCACGTATGGGGGAATGCAGAAATGCATATAGAGTGTTAGTTGGGAGGTCGGAGGGAAAAAGATCTTTAGGGAGGCCGAGACGTAGAAGGGAAGATAATATTAAAATGGATTTGAGGGAAGTGGGATATGATGATAGAGAATGGTTTAATCTTGCTCAGGATAGGGACCAATGGCGGGCTTATGTGAGGGCGGCAATGAACCTCTGGGTTCCTTAAAAGCCAGTAAGTAAGTTATTGCAAAAAAGGTAGTCAAAGTTGATATTGGTCTCAGGAGATTACAGATGTATTTTATGTATATCCCGATAAATACTGACAACGAGTAAAGCCATCTGCAATTAATATCATGCAGGTTGAGCCAGCGAACGAGACGGACGTATTGTGTACTGCTCCGCACCAGTCATGGGTCCTCAGAACAACTCGTCTAGCACTGTATGCTGCAAGCGCTGTAAAGCTAAGCTGGTGAATGGTTTGAAATGTTCTGATTGCGAAAACAGTTACCATCCTAGTTGTGCAAAGTCAATTAATTCTATTCAATTTATTGATGAAGAAACCATAAAGTGCTGCAAAAATAGTGAAGCTAGTGAAACTGTAAGTATACTTGAACACAGTTCAGAAAATTCAGTGGATTTTGACGAAGATTTCCAGAATGCTCTATCAGAGCTTTCTGATTCTGATAATAAAATTGATGTGCGCATTTTCAATTACGTGATTAAACAAAAGGACGAAATAATTAAGCAGAAGGACATAATTATTAGTGAGCTTCAAGACAAAATCAAGTTGTTAGTGAAACAAGCGGAAATGCCTGCAAAATCAAAGATTGTTTACGTAATTACTAATAGTAGTGAATTCGACGACTTTGATCAGTGCACGTCAGCAAATAAAGAACAAACTAATATTATTAAACTTGATAAATTGGAAAGTGTTGCTTCTACGAGTGCGAACTTAAATAATGTATGCACATCTATCGAGTCGGGAAATGAGTTAACTGATAAATCGAGGTTAAAAACATGTGAGGTTATACGAAATGACGAATGTAAGATACAAGATAGTTCAGAACAATCTATATCTGTTCGGACCAATACAAATTTGTATAGTGATATAGTTAAAGGAGCTCTAGATCGACCTAATACTGATAAAGTTGTTCATAGTCATGTAAGAGATGACTATAATAATTCGAGCAATGAGTGGAATACTGTTCAACCGAAGAAACGTACAAATTCTCGTGTTCAAATAGTGGGTAATAATAAGTGTAGTGGCATAAAAACAGTACCTAAATGTGTTGATCTACATGTATATAGAATAGACCCTGACATTACCGTAACTGATATAAAGAGAATGTTAATTTCAAAATTTCCAGAAGTAATATGTGAACAATTGTTCGGAAGAAATACAAAACAATATTCTTCCTTTAAGGTCACAATTTATGAGAGTAATTTTAGAAATGCCATGAATCCTTCAATATGGCCGTATGGCGCATGTATCGGCAAGTTTTTTCACATTCGTCAGAGGTTGCCTCCAAAAGAGTGATATTTGACCCGGATTTATTGTTACTTAATATTCGTGGTATTTCTTCAAATAAGATTAACGATATTGAGATTGATTTTTTATCTGATGCCAGTAATTTAAAATTCTTATGTTTCACTGAAGTTTGGGTCACTTCAGATTCCATTCAATCATGTAATTTTAATAACTTTACCTTGTCTACTTTTTACTGTCGGGATGAAGTTTTACATGGTGGAGTTGCTATTTGGACTAAGTTGGGACTGGACACATGTGTTATCGATTTAAATGCTTTTTGCATTGATAAACATATTGAAATTTGTGGTCTAAAATGGTTAATTAATGGTGTTTCTTATATTATTTTGGTTTGTTATAGATCACCTAGTGGTAAACTTAATATATTCTTCGATGGTATTTACAATGTTTTACATAGTTTATATACACCAACTGTAAATATCATTTTATGTGGAGATTTTAACTTGAATTGTTATCAGCCCTCAAAAGATTTTATTGATTTTAGTAACTTATCTGTCTTTGGCCTTACGCATAGAGTTCAATGGCCTACGCGTGTTTCCGAAAATAGCGCTACTACGATCGATAACATTTTTACCAAGGTTGATGCTAGGGACACCTGCTGTGTCATTGACAATACGTTTTCTGATCATCGTACTATTTTATATGAATTTTATTGTAATGATGTATTTAGAAATAATTCTGTATATCCTAAAAGAATTTTTAATTTAACCAATTGTGAGAAATTTTTAAATATGGTGGCTGGAGAGGATTGGATAGATGTCTTTGAACTATCACATTTCTATCATAAATTTAGTTATTTTTATAATGTATTATTTTAACATATGTTTTCCTGTCAAATTCTGTAAATCTTCTGAATCCCCTAGATACTGGGTTAACAACGAAGTTAAATATTCAAGCATGTATCTTAAGAAATTATTTTTTCTATCTAAAGTTTATCCGGAATGTGATATTGTTTATAAAAATGCTAAGCGTAACCATAGAATATTGGTTAATAACACCAAACGACATTACTACAGTAATATGTTGGATAATGCACTGAATAAAGGTAGTATGGCTTGGAAAATAATCAGAAAGGTAACAAATCGTCAAAATATACATGAAAATATTTCTCTGAAAATTGATGATGTTATCACGAAAAATCCTCAAGATATAGTTGATAATTTCAACAAAATTTTTAAAGATGCACCAGCACAAGTTATCTCTCACTTAAATGGTTCTAATTTTGAACACAATGCTAGTAATTTTAAGTTTACTGACAAATCCATGTATTTGAGTGAGTTTTCAGAGTCCGAAGTTCATAAAATTATAAAAACTAAACTCAAACGTAAATTCTCATCCGGCCCTGATGAGTTTCCTTCTATGTTAATTATTACAGGTAGTGAGTTTATAATTAAACCACTTACATACCTTATTAACATGTCTTTTTGTTCAGGTATATTTCCAAATGAATTAAAACTTAATAAAGTTATTCCAGTCTTTAAAAAATCTGATAAATTGAAAGTGGAAAATTATAGACCCATTGCAATTGGTAATACTATTTCTAAGGTTTTTGAATATTGCATGCTAGACAGACTACTCAAGTACCTGGATCGTTTTAATATTTTAGTCAATAATCAGCTTGGTTTCAGACCCTCAAAGTCCACCAATACTGCAATCTATAGCGTATTCAATGAAATTACGTCTGCTCTTGATAATGGTAAGCCTCCTGTTGGAATTTTTTGCGATCTTAGCAGAGCTTTCGACTGTGTGAATCATAACCTTCTTCTGGTTAAGCTTGAAAGATATGGTATTCGAGGGATAGTTTTAAAATGGTTTGCCTCTTATCTTCAAAACAGATATCAATATGTGGAAATACTACACAAGGATCATAAAATAAATAATTTTACACATAAATATAGATCCAAGAATGTACATATTGATGTGGGTGTTCCTCAGGGCTCTGTTCTGGGCCCTGTATTGTTTCTTTTATATGTAAACGATTTACCCATGTATGTAAGAAATCATTTTATGTGTATGTATGCTGATGATACTTCTGTCATTGTAAAAGATGGAGAGGAACTGGATTTAGAGACAACCTGTTGTGACCTGTTAAAAGATCTCAAAACATGGTTTGATAGCAATCTGCTTCACTTAAATGTTAATAAGACCGGATATATTTACTTTCACAATTCTCAAAAGAGAAATTTGAAGGACATCAATATTTCTATTCAAGATCAATACTTATGTAAATGGGAAACTACTAAATTCTTGGGCGTTACATTTGATGATTGTTTGTCTTGGAGACCCCATTGCACAAGTTTAATTTCTAAGCTCAATAGCATTTGTTATCAAATCAGAATTTTGAGGACGATAATAAATCACGATGTATTAATGTCTTATTATTTCGCACACGTCGAGTCAAGGCTTTCATATGGTATTTGTTTTTGGGGATCTGGAACCATGCTGAATGATATATTTATTGCTCAAAAGCGTATTGTCAGATGCATAGCGGGTGTTGACAGTAGGACCTCTTGTAGGGAACATTTTTACAATATAATATTCTTACTGTTTATGGTTTATAAATTTTTAATGTTTTACTACTAATTTATAAAAATCTGTCTGATTTTCATCAAAATTGTGATTTCCATACCTACGACACTCGTAACAAAAATAGTTTAACTATTCCAGTTCACCACCTTGCAAACACTAGTAGAACATATATGGTCTTTGGTATTAAAATATACAACAGTTTGCCTGATGACATCAAATATACAAAAAATTCTCTGAAATTTAAGAATTATATAAAAACGAAATTAATAAAATTGTGTCCCTACAGTCTTGAGGATGCACGCATGGGCCGTTGAAATGAATAATGTTTTTTTTTTTATATTTGACTTATTTTACATTAAATTGTAATTGTATATATTTGACCATGTCTATGCATACATTATGCCATCGACAATAAAGTTCTATCTATCATATCTGCCAACAAACTTATTGCCACATCCAAGTCGTGACTACTGAGCAATGCAGTTATTAGTGTAGCAGACGGGGAAGGATGAAGGCAAGTGTCCAGCGCCTTAAATCTGGGCCAAATCAAATAAGGGAGTAGACCCCCACAGAAAATCCTTGGTCCTCCTAAGTAAGGGGGTTGTACGTTGGACTAACAACTCAACTATGTAAAAAAATGTATAGTTACAAATATATCACAAAATAAGCGTCAGGTGGAAGCATTGTGTGAAATCGACATCAGAGTGCTCCATTGGAGTTAAATCGCTCGCTTGAACTCGGTCGAGTGTAGCACCCTCGACTGAGATACAATCGGTCGTGATATGCTCGTAATAAATAGAAGCACAGTACAAGGTTATCTCACCGACATGTCTTATCTTATATGGAAGGCGACAGATAAGATACACATATTTTTGCTTACACGGTAAAAATAAGGCTTTATTTTCTGCGTTTATGACAAACGTCTAATGGAATGTACCAAAACAGTAACATGGAATTATAAATAATATAGTATGAAAAACTTCCATATACAGTTATAACTGTTAATTAATAATTATTCAATATTTGATTTACCACATATATAATATGATAGGACCTATCATATTATATATGTGGTAAATCTTCCGCCTATATACTGTGACAATGTAGAAATGTTATACAAAATATTACTGATATAGCGGTAGATTAATAATAATATTATTAGTACAGAGATAACGTCACAGAAAATATAACAAAACGAATAATCATGCTGCACAACTGTTACAGACGCAAAGATTGATACACTATTTGTTAGAGATTATTATTATTACTAGAAAACTTGATACGGTTCTTGCATTATCATGATTGTGTTCTCCGTTTATAATAATTACATTCACATCCAATAAGATCTATCAGCTGTGGCAAAAACAAAATCACTGCTATGTGTAAAAAAAAAAAAAAAAAAAAAAAAAAAAACATTTATCTACAACATTTATATTACATTTTAAAGCAAGTTTTGTAGTTGTACTACGGAGAGGTTAGTTAAACACTGCAAAGTTTTGAAATGATAAACATCTATGATGTTACTACACAGTTCATCACTGTAACAAGAACGAATGTCTAACGCTTGGCTTATACCATTCAAGGATTTATCGCTCGTAACAATTTTACCCATCATGCATGTGCCCTACCTATCGGATTATGCTATGAACTACTTGGCGCTCAAGTGAAAACGTCTGATGCAGACCTCTGGTTAATTTTTTTTTATTTTATTGGGTTATTTTACGACGCTGTATCAACATCTAGGTTATTTAGCGTCTGAATGAAATGAAGGTGATAATGCCGGTGAAATGAGTCCAGGATCCAGCACCGAAAGTTACCCAGCAATTGCTCATATTGGGTTGAGGGAAAACCCCGGAAAAAACCTCAACCAGGTAACTTGCCCCGACCAGGATTCCAACCCGGGCCACCTGGTTTCGCGGCCAGACGCGCTGACCGTTACTCCACAGGTGTGGACCCTCTGGTTGACATGCTCCATAATGTCCTTTAATTAATCGATTGTAATGGAAAAAACTGCATCTGTAAATCACTGGAAATCCTTTAACAAAACCTAGTTCACAGCACACCACCTTTTTTACCACTCTCGACTTGTTTGATAGCATTAACGTCCTTACCTTACAGTATCGAAAGTTCCCTTTTTTGCTCTTAATCCATAGTTGTTGTTTGCCAAAGCTCAAGACGTAATTTAATCCATTTCCTTGCGGGTGTCTCAGTGGGTATGTTGTAAGTTATATTGATATATCAGCTTCTATATACTTAATTGTTGTGGAACTTATTAGATGGGTTTTTATTCATTACAGGGTTTGGATCCTTGCAAATAGTACACTGGGGTGATGAACATATGTTTATGATGTTAGAGTCTTAGAGTCTTTTAATATAACGTTTCAGGGTTTATCTTGACTGCTATCATGTAGTTCTCTGAATTTTGCCTCAAATATATAATTAATCCCCAATCTTACATTATGAAAGGGAACATTTGTTTGGGGGCTCTCTATAATTTTTTTATCTTTTTTTGCCAAGGAGTCTGCTATCACATGTCCTTGGATTTTAGGTATCCATTGAAATGTCATTTTTTTTTTTTTTTTTTTAGAATTTTAACAGTATTCTGAATTTCATTAATTTTTTTCACTTTTAGACTCAATTTACATAAAATTACTTGTACGATTGATTTGGAATCATTTAAAATCATCATCTAGTTCAAAATTTTATGTGAGTTGGGAGTTATCTAAGAGCTAGAAACTAAAGAATTTGTTCTAAAATCCAGCACCTGGATTACCATTTTTGTCTGTAAGTGATCCATCTCTGTAAATATGAATCCACTCTGTTTCAGGGCATCCTGTTTGAATACCTTCAATGCAGTTTGGTTTGCATCTCGTTTACCTCGCATATTTTGTGTTCATTCAAATTCAAATCTAACTGTAAAATATAATAGTGCATGATTTGGAAGTGGGAGTATTTATAATTTATTTGGAAGTTCTATATCATATTTCTTTTGGATTCTTTTAATCTTTTTAGAAAGATTCTTCTTGAGATTCCAGATAAGGTTTTTTATCCTAATAAGATACCCAATAGTCATTGTTTGAAAGTGTCCCTACTAGTTACTCAAACAGTGTAATACTTGGTTTTTCTATTTCTTTCATAATGGCGATATAATGGTTAACTATCTGCATGGTTGTCATTGGAGTAGATATATCACCTGTTATTAATCTTAATTACTATTTCTAATTCTTGTCAATGTTGCTGTAAGAAAGAACTCTGCTTCCTCTTTTCTTAGAATTCCAGTTCTTTGTTGTAAAATGCACTGTTCACAGTAAATGAAAACAGGATTGGTTTCCAATGATATTACTGGTTGCCAGCAAGTTTCTCCCAACAGTCAGGACCGGATTTAGGTATAGTGCCGTCCCTAGGCAGTGCCAAGATTTCCCGCCCCTCAACTAACACAAGCAGCTATTTAGTTTAAATTAGTTTTAAATGAAATGTTAAAATTCAGAAAACAATAAATTACCAGTACTAGAATCAAAATACATGCATCTTATTTGTGAATTATAAAGATTTCCTTCGCACTTTCTTCACAAAAAAAAAAGCATTCATGATGTCATCAAAGTCGATGTGAAGCACATCAGACTCGATGCAAAGAAATATACTCATACCTATTCAGTGTTGAAACAAAATTGATTTGTAAAAGGCTAGCTGTGGTTTATTTTTAAGCATGGTTTTGTTGGTGATATAATATTACGAGTATTTCTTACTTCGATAGAAAGTATAAAATAAATTGAAACACAAAGTCCAACTCTTTGCTGAAGAAACCTTTCATATCGAATTCTCTAGTGCACATGCTGGAAAGTGATTAAATAGTATTTTTGACGATATATTATATTGCAAATGTAACTGAGAGTTCTGGTTACTATTCAGAGCTATAATATAATAAACACATCCAATGTGATTTTCAAAAATGCATTCTTGTTTACACAAGCACTTAAATTTAAGCACCTTCATAGTATAAGAACGTGGTACTGGCATTACAATATAACTATGCAGCTGCACACTTTTCTTTTACACTCGCCACGACCACGACAGTGCAATAACAATATCCGACTTCCACAAGGTGTTCAAGAACAAACTTCAGAAAAGATTTACCAACAAGTCTTTTAAAAACAAATTTCACTGTAAAATGCAAACGGAAAAAAGGGAAAACAAATAGGAAGAGAAAGAGAGAGAAACTGCCACCCCATTGAAAATTGCCACCCTAGAAAACTGCCTAGACTGCCTAGACCTAAATCCGGCATTGCCAACAGTCTCTGTTTAATGTATGTGATTGTACATTAAAAGAGATCATGGATCCCAAAGGACAGCAAAAGAATAAAGCAGTAAAAATAGATGTTACTTGTCATGTTAGGGGAGACTGTTGTACCTTTAGTATAGTGTACCTCTGAACATTTTTTTTATTTTTTTATTTTTGCTGCTACCTAGAGGACTCAAACTGAAGTAGATTGTAGAGAAAGGCGCTAAGTAGCTCTGATCGTAGTTTCAGTTTGATTTATTACAAAGTGTGAGTTCTGTGCACAAAAGAATTTTTTTTAGTACCAAAAGTAAACATTTCGTTCATTGATATATGATTTCTACCACAAAACCAAATTGTATTTGTTACTATCCATCAAGTACAGTGTGTTCCCTACCATCTGGTGAGTAATAACATATTTTAATATCCATGATTTATTCGAATCTCTAGTTTTGGTATCCATATTTGTTTAAACGTGCACCCTCTTGTACCTTTGAACACACAATATCTTGTACTATGGAACATGTTCCAAGGTACATGATACTATCGGTCTTTGTTTTTCTTTTATTTTAAGATCATGTCACGAAGTAAGTCTGAAGTTAAGAGAATCACAATTGATCCGGATTCCTTGAAGAAAGCTGTTGAAGCAGTTATTGCTCCTCCAGGAATTAAAATCTCAATCAGAAAAACCTGCTCTGGTTTAGGATTGAAAATACATTTTAAATATGATTGTCAGTTCTTACAGCTATATTCCCACCTATATTCCATGTGTTCCAACCTACAAGAGGGTATGTTCCAAAGTACATGAACCTGTTGTACCTTTGAACATATTACATATCCATTTTATTTTTTTCCATGCTTAATAGATCTGTAAAAAAGGAAAATACATACAGAATGTTGTAAAGGAATCTTCAATAATTATTTCAAGCATTTTTTCATTTAAAAATTTCATTTCCCAAAATTCAACAAAATAAAATGTGAAAAGTGTTTAAAGGTACAACAGTCTCCCCAATGATAATTTTAGTGAATCATATTATTTCTGCACAAAAACCTATGGAGCCGACAATATAATTAACCACACAAATATAGTATATACAACACAGTGTCATACATTATAAAATGTATGTCCTTCGTCATTAAATGAAGCTGTAAAAAACTGGAAGAAAAGCAAAACCACCACAATACACTCACCTCTCAGAGATCACTTCATCCCCCTCTGAAGATACTTCCACTTTCTGTTCCTCCTGAACTCTGTCCAGATAGAACAACTCTTGCTGAAAAAAAAAAAAATCGAAGAGAGCTCTAATTCACAGCTTGAAATCAATTTCAACCTCAAAAATATGTGCATGTGATTCATACAGATTCTGCAAAATGCGTAACCACAAATTGCTACACTGCTGTAAATAAACGTTAAAGTTTACATATTGAAACATTAATTACTTCGTATACATCATTGGTGAAAGTTTTATTTCCTGGAAATGCAGAATCTCTAATACGACTTATTCTTTTCATGTAAGGGAGCAGAATTTAAGGGGAGACTGTACTTCTATATATTACAACGTTAAATTTCTCGATTTTGGGTGCACTTTTCTCCGAAGTTATAAAAGATGCAAATGTAAAAAAAAATACGGCATATGTAAAAAAAACACACGCACGCACGCGCGCGCGCACACACACACACTCGGTTGAATAAATTTTCAATTCCACTGAGCGGTTGACAAGAAAAAGTGTTTTTCATTGATAACATTTCTTGCATTAAGAATTACTACGAATTAATTTTTTTATTTTTGCTGAAGATAGAAATAATCTTAATTCTTTTAACCTACTGTGTAAAATGCCATCACATTGATATTGTATATTAATTTCAACCTTCTGGATACAATATTTTCTGAGAAAAGTGCACCAATGTCACAAAAATAAGAAAGTGCAAAAAATGATGTCAATCATATCATGCAATGTTAAATTCCTCAATTCCTTCAGGCTGAAGAAGCACTTTCTGAAAGAAACGGATTTCACAGGTCGATTTATTGCTACAGAAACAGAAGGAATCCGTTTCAAACAGCATTTATTCTGAGGATGGACTGAACTCATTTTGATTCAACATTCCTCAATGTGCTTACAAAGGTAGGAGATCGACACTGTATTTACATATTAAAATAGTGGAAGTGTAAAATGGAAGATATCAGCGCGAAGATTGAATATCTGATACGGGATAGTGAGCAAATGAAAGAGGAATTTAACGTTCTTCAAGGTGGAAGAAGAGGATCATGAATACGAAGTGGATACTTATGAGACTGTATGTAACGTGTGCAATAAGATTTTTGGTATCGATGTGAGATTAGGCCATACTGAACAGACTTACAGAATTGGGAAAGGATGATTCAGACCTATTTTAATAACATTCGTAAGCATGAGAAGAAGAGAAATAATTTTAACAAAATTAAGGAACATGAAAGTAAGGGTTGTTGAAAGAAGCAGACGCAAATCACTAATACTGTTCATGAAAGCAGCTAGAAATAAGGGACATTTTACTAAAATATATGAAGACAAGCTGAAAGTCAACAGGAGGTACTATGACCTGGAGTTTTGTAAGGAGAACGTAAATCATCCGGAATTTGGATTAAATAACATGGCAGAGAAACATCAGAGGCAGATGGACAAACACGCGCAGCGGGAATCGAAAGCAGAAGAGGAGAATGAAATCAAGCGAACAGAGCAACCGTCTTCAAAGGACAACATTGGAGTGACTGTAGAATATGTCGTGAACCAGGGGATGTGCAAGGTAGAAACTAAAGAGAATAAAAATTTCGCAAAACACAATATGGAAAATCAAGAAATGTTGGAGAAGCAATGGTTTGGTTTAATACAGAGTAAAGGGATGAAACAACTGTTACAATCCGAACGTGACGGGAAGCATGGAACGAAAAATGATGAATCAAGAGTCGGAGCAAGAAAGCAATACACACAGAAAGAAGGCATCGAACCAAGAAGCAAAAAACAGAACACCAAGCAAAATTTTACCAAGCTAGCAGGCAATGAGAAGCACACTTCAAATAAGAGTAGAATAAAGGATACAGCTGCAGAGAAGTATGTGAAAGATAAGAAAAAGAAAGGTTTCATTTGTGTAATAATGAATGAGTCTAGTGAAGAAGGGTGAGCTATTGACGGACATGAAACAAGTGAGGGGATAATAGACGAAAGAAGAAGGGAAGAAGGGAAGGGAATCCAGAGTTGGGAATAATAGGAGAATCTTCTAAGGTGAAAATGGAGAGTATAAGGAAAGGAGTCTTTGCGAGTGCAAGTCCGAGTGTAAGTTACGAAAGAGAGTGCGACGAAGAAAGGAAAGAAGTCGAGAATATAACAGACAACGAGAGCGCAAAGGATCCAAGTCCAGCAAACGTAGGAGATATTGATAGGGCACTAAAGATATGCGAAAAATTAGAGGAAACTTGTATAAAAGTTCACAGAGTTATGTGATAGTTGAAGAAACAAGTAAGAGTAAACAAAGACGTGTAAAGTGTAATAAGTGAACTAGAGGAGAAATTTTAGTTTGTGGTATTGGATGCGGTCAAAAATGTGAGGATTAGATCATTTAGTGTATCTGAAGTGGAACTGTGAATAAGTAGTGAAGTGTTAATGAGAAGATGAATAGAATAAATCAGTGAGAAGAAAAGCAATAAAGGTAGTGAGACTAATAAGAGTTAGAAATAGTAAGTAAATAATATTTAGGGTTGCACGTATTCGAGAGAGGAAGAATATGGGAAGTGGAGGAGGTATAAAGTGAGTGCAAGTAGTGAGAGTGAACCATAACAGTTATCCTATAAAGTGAAAAACAGTGATAAGTGAATTGAACAAGTATAGGCAACCAACAAAAAAAACTCAGTGCGCAGAAACCAGCAGGCATGACTGTCTCGCACAGATGATGTATGCTCCCATTCCTAGCATGCTCTCGAGCCTACTGCAGGGGGGTAAGAGGGGTATAGCATGTGCGACGCGAGGAGTTCGAGCTGAGTTTTGCTTGTAGGATACCTACAATAGCAAGGAAGTATTACAAACATTAGAACATTGGAACAATAAATGAGACAAATAAATATAATACAGTAATGTAGATGATAAAGTAGAAAAAATAGTGAATACTAGTCAGAGATAAAAAAAAAGCTTTAAGATAAACAAAAAAATTAGAGATAACAGTAATGAAAGATGACAATGATAGTAGTAGAGATGGATGAGTAGATGTAGACGAGAATGTTTGTAAATAAGAGAAAGGTAGTATTGCATAGTATTTGGGGATGGGATTGAGGGAAGATAAAGAATGTGAAGAGTTGAAAATGCTGTACATCAGAAAGGATGAAGAAATAGACAGAAATAAGGTTTAACTTTATGTAATTGGAAGATATGGGGAGATATAGATGACAGGAGAAATATATTAGGATATGTGATTGAATGTAATAAAGGGTAGTGGTGGACCGTATGCAGAAATGTGAGGGAAACCACTATATGAAAGCCATATGATGATCATGAATATGAATATTAAAATAGCAGATGGAGGAAGACAAATTAGAAAATTTTAATTTTCATGGTATAAGAAATATCCCTGGCTAACAAGGTGATATGAGACAAATAAGTTACACTGCCTTATCTGTATTCTGTTTGGGAGTGAAAGTGAGTGGTCATCATCTTCTTGTGGGGTCTATATCACAAAATATTTTGATAGAAAAGCTGATAAAGATGTACTCTATAAAAGTATACAAGGTAAGCCGATTTTTTCAGCCTAGCCAGTATTTACACGTTAGCTTCGCCACTGTCATTAACACTATTAGAAATTGTTACTGGTAATAGCTCTGATAAATTTAAAATGGACTGCCAGTATATCTGTATATTGATAGTGAATCACTTACATCAACTTCAGATTTGACCATAGGTAGGCTAATAGGCACTGACGTGTTGTCTTCAACCTTTATCTCTGTTTTAATATCATAACTCTGGTCCACACATTCTGTCTTCATGGCCGCCACTTCCAGATGCGATAAATTCCATTCCTACAAAACATAAAGACATCATGAATAATTTTATTGAGTTATTTTAAATTTGACGTCATGTCCGTCAATCTGGTTCTGCATGACAGTTAATTAACTCCCTGAACTCAGGCGACAAATTAAAAAAAAAAAAAAAAAGAAAATTTAACAGAGAACAGGATTGAGCCCTTAGCCACACAGGAAACTATTGGTAATAGGCGAGGTGTTCTTTCTGGAAAAATGTACACACTGTAATATATGTAAATGAACCTCACCTCTATTCTACACCATGGGTGCAATTTTTTTTTTTCGAACAATATTATATATTGTGATATGTCCCACAGGGGTCTAATTTAGGTCCTCTCTTCTTCTTACTATTTATCGATGATCTACCAAAACATATACAACATTCCAATTGCTTATTATACGCAGATGATGTTAAATTATTTAAAGAAATTACAAATGAATCTGACTCAGCTGAGCTACAACAAGATATTAATAGTATTTTTAGGTGGAGCATTGTTAACAAACTCAACTTTAATATTAAAAAATGCTCACACATTACCTTCACTCGTAATACTAACTCTCTGGATTACACGTATAGCATAAATAACACAAAATTAGAAAGGGTCACTTCAGTAAATGATTTAGGAATGGTAATCTCTCATGACCTATCCTTTTTAACACATATAAAAGAAATTGCGAATAGAGCCTTCAAACTGGTAGGTTTCATCTACAGAAACTCAAAAGATTTCAGGAATGTTGAAACTGTCTTAAAAATATATAATAGTTTAATACGAAGTAAATTAGAGTACGCATCTATAGTTTGGAACCCTCACGATCACTCGCAATCGGTCATTCTAGAGAGAGTACAGAATAAAATCCTAAAACTGCTATATGTGAAAAAACATTCATGTTACAACATATTCCAATCTTATGAATCCATGCTGGTTGAATTTAATGTGCCATCTCTCAGTAGTTGCAGGATAAGAGCACAACAACTGTATTTGTTCAAAACCATAAATGGCTTAATAGACAACCCTGATCTTCTACATATAATTAGTTTCAATATTGGCAAATCAAATTTGAGAAAGCGATCTCTCTTTTATTTACAGACAACAAAAACACTATCTCATAAAATGTCTCCACTTTTATTAATGCTTCGAACTTACAATCATCTATCAAATAAACAGGATTTAGATTTTTCGTTATCGTACAATATGTACAAGAAAAAGTATTGTAAAGCATTACTTGAAACACATGTCTGTGTTGGTGAGTTTTTTTAATAAATTAATTGAGCCTATTGGGCCTGCTGTGTAGTGCTGTATACTGAATTTATTAACATGGTGTTGTATTTGCTCTGCAATTTGCCAATTATAGCTACGTCTACATTTTGCATTTTTGGCTGTGATGTCTGTACTTGGCTCTTTTTGATTTGTTTTTATTTGGTGTTTTTCATTTATATCTGTATGTGTCTTTTATTTAGGTGGTATCTATTTTTTTTTTCTCTTTTCCATTTTTAATTTGTAATTACACTTGTATCTGTTTTACCTCTTTTTTCGTGTTGTATGCAATTCTATGTTTTTTTTATCTGTACTGTCTATTGTAATTGGGGCTTTTCCCTGTTATGGACATAAATAGATAGATAAATAAATAAATAAATAAATAAATAAATAAATTACTCAGGGCAGTACCAAATTCGAATTATAAAGCACATTAGAAGGACCAAATCCTGAAAGTGTTGAAGTTCATGGCTGTTAAACGTACAACATGCAAATATTTTCACTTTTATAAACCACATGAAAATATTGAGCTATATCTGAACATTATACTGGTATTCATAGTCGACACTTTCGATTAAAGTAGCATTGAGAGACCTCACGTGCCTGCTTTCTAAGCAGATTCCATAATAACATTGGGTTTAAAATGATTTTGATTTTCGTTGACTACCTGTATTTTGAGATAAGATTTATCCGGATGTTCATATAATCATTACTATTTTGATAACATATATTTTCAGGTGGAGAAGTTCAAATATCTTGGAGCAACAGTAACAAATATAAATGATACTCGGGAGGAAATTAAACACAGAATAAATATGGGAAATGCCTGTTATTATTCTGTTGAGAAAATTTTATCATCCAGTATGCTGTCAAAAAATCTGAAAGTTAGAATTTATAAAACAGTTATATTACCGGTTGTTCTTTATGGTTGTGAAACTTGGACTCTCACTTTGAGAGAGGAACATAGGTTAAGGGTGTGTGAGAATAAGGCGCTTAGGGGCTAAGAGGGATGAAGTTACAGGAGAATGGAGAAAGTTACACAACACAGATCTGCACGCCTTGTATTCTTCACCTGACATAATTAGGAACATTAAATCCAGACATTTGAGATGGGCAGGGCATGTAGCACGTATGGGAGAATCCAGAAATGCATATAGAGTGTTAGTTGGGAGGCCGGAGGGAAAAAGACCTTTAGGGAGGCCAAGACGTAGATGCGAAGATAATATTAAAATGGATTTGAGGGAGGTGGGGTATGATGATAGAGAATGGATTAATCTTGCTCAGGATAGGGACCTATGGCAGGCTTATGGGAGGGCAGAATTGAACCTCCGGGTTCCTTAAAAGTCAGTAAGTAAGTAAGTACCTATATTTTCATGCCGGTAAGCAATACATCTGATATGACTGCTTCTGCTGAGATACTGTCTCTAGTTCATGTGCAATCATAACCTCACCATGAAAAGAGATCTCATACCATTAGGCCTAATTTGTTTTGCGTTGTAGAAAAATTTTTTCATTCAAAATATTCCTGAAGAGCAGACAATAATGGAAACAAGAAGGAAAATTTCAGTATACGGATTCCTCACTGACAATTATATCTTAAAATACTAAAAAGAACAGATCTGTCTGCGTTTGTCAACTGTGCATCATCATGTTTACGGAAAGGCACTTTTCAATGCCAATAATTTATTTTGTGTGCACAAGGTTGGAATTTTGAAGTAAGAGAGAAAGGACGGATTCCGTGTTCTGAAATTTATCCACAAAACCTAACTTAACGATTTAAATCAATCAAAAAGATATGTACAAAACCTAACCTAACTATATAAATTAATGGATCAGCTACGTACTGTACAAAACCTAACCTTAGTAAGTATACTTACTTACTTACAAATGGCTTTTAAGGAACCCGAAGGTTCATTGCCGCCCTCACATAAGCCCGCCAGCGGTCCCTATCCTGTGCAAGATTAATCCAGTCTCTATCATCATACCCCACCTCCCTCAAATCCATTTTAATATTATCCTCCCATCTACGTCTCGGCCTCCCTAAAGGTCTTTTTCCCTCCGGTCTCCCAACTAACACTCTATATGCATTTCTGGATTCGCCCATACGTGCTACATGCCCTGCCCATCTCAAACGTCTGGATTTAATGTTCCTAATTATGTCAGGTGAAGAATACAATGCGTGCAGTTCTGTGTTGTGTAACTTTCTCCATTCTCCTGTAACTTCATCCCGCTTAGCCCCAAATATTTTCCTTAGCACCTTATTCTCAAACACCCTGAACCTATGTTCCTCTCTCAGAGTGAGAGTCCAAGTTTCACAACCATACAGAAGAACCGGTAATATAACTGTTTTATAAATTCTAACTTTCAGATTTTTGGACAGCAGACTGGATGATAAGAGCTTCTCAACTGAATAATAACACGCATTTCCCATATTTATTCTGCGTTTAATTTCCTCCCGAGTGTCATTTATATTTGTTACTGTTGCTCCAAGATATTTGAATTTTTCCACCTCTTCGAAGGATAAATCTCCAATTTTTATATTTCCATTTCGTACAATAGGGATACGTAACAAGCTGTTTTTTACGGTGATGGGTTGTTAGCCCTTCGCCCAACCCCCAAGCTGGAGGACCACCCCTTATCGGCTGTCCACGACTGCTTATTCAATATATTCGCAGCTACCCTCCATATCTGGAGGCCGTCTCCTCTATCCGCAACCTGAGGACGCGCCATGCCGTGGTGATAGGGACCCACAATACATGGCCTTAGTAAGTATATAACTACAAAAATTTCACCAGCAGTATCACTGCCTATTTAATAAAATATTATATATCAGAACTGACTGAAATAATCTAAACTATCAACAACAAAAACGAAAAACTGAAACAAAACAACTTTAAAAATATATTTTCTTTCTCGCACAGTCAATTAGGCTCCCAACTCAAATCACATGGGCTATAATCTGTGGGTTACACATTAATTTGTTATTGTTTGTTCACTTGTTTTGAAAGGCATTGTGGAACTTCTGTTACCAACTAAATTATAACTCACTAGGATGGTATCACAGTCTAATACTTACAGTCACGCAACTCATACGTATAAAATATGCCAACATTTGACAGCTGGCGCGACAGTAGCCCTCTAGTGGCAGGCAAGTTAACAGTGTGCACACGACATTATGATAACACATCAGAAAACGGGTTTTGCGTAATTTATTTTATATTTTTATGCTATACAGTAAGTGTATATGTTCTTATTAATTTTACTTTAGAATCCTAGAAGAATTTCACACGCAGTTAATCTACAAGTTTCAGAAGCTGGGAATAAACGTAATTCTTTCTGCTCCTTACAACTGAATCTTGGCCCTGATCACGTATAATGCTTCGAAATAATATAATTGTTCGTACGTGGACGGTTAATTCAATTAATTCCTAAATATATTTATGAATCATTGGAACTCTATATTTACTGTGAGAAGAGTCAAAATTAGTAGCTTCAAAATTGTAGGCCATATCTCGTACTAGTGGTGAACTCCTCTCCCTATTTCCTGAGAAATTAACTATTTTCCATACCACAAATTGGGGTAAACTCGGTCGCTGAGGTAAACTTGAAAATAAAAAAGAGGAGGATTTAAACCTTAATATGGCATTGATTTATGAAGTTCATTATTTTTCCATTTCTTAAGAACCGGTATTTCCTTTATTATTTTGAGTCACAAATAGTGCTGATATTATGGTGTAAATTTTTATGGCAAGTTTACCGCATTTTACATTACATTTCCAGTTTTCACACATAAGCTTAATTTTAACTTAACCTGCCTATATAATACATAATTTACATGCACTTACTGTTAATATGACGTAGGTGAAAACAAATAAATGAACACACAATTTTGTTCAAAAAATTGTAACTTCAATATTAACTCCGAAAATGTAGGCCTAATTTTATTTTCAGAGCAGAAGTGGTGTAAGTCAAAAATGGGTAATGAGGGTTAAAGTAAACATTCTGTAAAATACAGCGCAAAGTAGCAGTTAATATTGAATTTATTTAAACTATTAGTAGTCACTGAATAGCACGAAGGATATATTAATTGCTACTTTGCGCTGTATTTTACAGAATTTTTACTTTAACCCTCATTACCTAATTTTGACTTACACCATTTCTGCTCTGAACGGCTCAAATAATCACTGGGAATGTAAAATCAACACCAATAACAGTTAACAGTCATGCAAATTATTACAGAAAAGATTGCTTTTTATATTAAATTTAAAAAGGCTCTTTTATTTCTTGAGAACTTAATACGTCTGCCACATGAATCTACAGCAACTCACCAGAAATTTTATCGACACAGTCCGGATTTATTCAAGAAGTGAATATTTCGCAAAAGGATTACAATACTCCATGAATTCTTGAAAAATTAACACCATGATCCCTACTTGAATGCAATATAACATTCAACTTCTGAAAAATATAAAGAAATAAACACGAATACAAAAATTATGAAATTACTTGCATTAAAAACTCTAGATACATTATCCAAAATCGGAATGGTTACACATTTACACATATGATCTCTGCAAAAAAAATAATATACTGTAACAGGTATCTACTTTGACATACAAATAGGTAACTGATAACTAATAAATGTTTTATAGAACACAATATGTAGGCTACCTACAACGTGGATTATTGGTTATGACTGATTTATGATTTTCTCTTAGTCTTTAGGGAATCTGAAAAACGACAAATTCGGAGATTTAAACTTGTTACTGCAATTTTCGTCATTGCACACATTGCCTTTGTTCCGACGCATGATTAAAACGTTTATAACATCTCGCATCCCTTTAAAGCACGTGCTGGCTGAACGAGATTGTATCAACCCTATTACCAGTGCCTTGCCTGCCGCTTGGGCGCTAGTGTCGCGAATGTTGGCAAAAAAAGTGTTGAAGTTGCGCGACTGTAAGTATTAGACTGTGATGGTATTCAAAGTCGACACTTTCGATTGTACATCCACATTTGTATTGTGCAATGTTATGAAACAGTACCACTGATAGGGGTCCCAACTATATTTCCTATACATACAAGTACAAAATGCTTATAACTCATTGTCTTAATTTTTATATCTCCACCAGTATCAATGTTGTCATTTATGACAAAAATAATTCGATTAATGCTTGCTCACTCTTGCATTTGGTCTTTAATACTGAAATCTACATTTATTCCTTCTAAGCTCCTTCAGCTCTTTCACTAAACTGTCACTGTTTTATTTGTAAATAAGTAGATACTTGTCAATATGTTCAATGATATTTTTTAAACTATGATTTTTTTAACGATGCTCGCAACTGCTGAGGTTATATCAGTGTCACAGGTGTGCCAGAATTTTGTCCCTCAGGAGTTCTTTTATATGCCAGTAAATCTACTGACATGAGTCTGTCGCATTTCAGCACACTTAACTGAGCACACTTAACTGCCATCGACCTGGCAGGGATCGAACACACCTCAGGCAGAGAAGACAAGCACTATACCGACTGCGCCACCTAGACCGATATATTATATTCCATCAATGCCGATTAACAAACAGAAATGAGTTTACGGTTGTGGGACATCACAGAGCATCTTGGTTAACTTTATTATTAAATCTTAGAAATTATAATTATTCAAAACAAAATGTATGTTGCTTGTATAACCAAGATACAGAGCATAAGCTCACTGACATGAAATTCGAAATTGATCTAACTTAAGTTTACTACAGAGGTGTCAAACAGAACTACAGCTGTCTTGCGATATTTTACTCAACTATTTAGGTGACTATTGATTTAAGATAATCCTCTACTTGTAAACTTATAAATCCTATTACTTAAAGACAGGAAAAATGTCTTATGTTTCACAAAACATAAGAAAGACATAGTGGCAAGACCAGCAACTTCGGACTTCTACAGTTTAATTGTGTAATAAAAATAACAATAATAATCTTCGGAAAACGTATTATGTGTCTTTCTCGTGTTAAATTTTACATTACCTAGTTAACATGTTTCAGCCTGTTATCGGCCACCTTCAGAACTGGTTGTTGCTGGTCTTGGCGTCTTTCGTTTGTTCTTGCTGTGGGGGTGTGTTTGTGTAGTGTAACGTGGAGTCAAAGAGTGTGTGTGTTCTGAAATTGAGTTGTGTGTTGAGAATTTCATTTGGATGTGTTTTTGTGTGCCTATATATTTCGTATTGTTCTAGTATAATGTACGTATAAGATGTATAATAAAGACAAGACGAATCAAGATGTATAATAATAATCTATGGGGCAAAGTTCCTAATAGTGCCAATGCCTAAGCGCTGACAGCTAGCCTTATGTGAACTTACCCATAGAAGAGGTGGAAGATTCTATAAAAAGTGCTGAGGTTAAGGTGTAGTCAGAAAATTGATAGCCTGTGCAGTTCAAGCTCGTTTTTGAGAGTAATGAACCATCATAAACCATTGAGTCATATGCTGGTTTTATACTCACCTTATTCGTAATTGCTGTCTGTTTTTTCCATCGTGCTTTTGCCATAGTCTGTGGTGTATTTCTTTGGTTTTTAATGGTGACTTATCGTACATTGGAAATACACGACTTATCCTCTTTACAAATTCCCTACATTGTTAACCATGTGGTATGTTGATGAACTGTATTAACAGGGATTATTTAAGTGACAGCTCTCAACATTTAAGTAATACAAAATATGGCAAATAATATTATTACATCATATCTCTATTTATTAAGTCAATAAAATAATTCAATTTTTTTATTTAAATTTTACGTCTCACAGATTCATTCCATTCCAGTAAATTAATCTCAATGGCAGCTTTTTTAAATTTTATTAGGCACTAGTAGGTGTTTGAAGAAGAGAGTCTGAAGTGGAGAAAACATAGGGGGCATTACCTCTCCAACAAATACAAAATTACATTCTGATTTAGACTAACGAAGCAATTTCTACTCACCTTACAACTATTCCAGGAAGTGGCATTTAACCTTGCATCGTCCAATCAATGTGAACAAATACCTAATATTAAGTGAAATAGTTTCAAGTCAAACTTTCAAATCGGTTTATAGTGCAATGCTACAGTGTGTGACTATAAATAGAACGATTCTCTGATCACACGTCGGCAATTGCATGTAAGGTAATGTAACATAAAAAAACGTACTGGAATTAAATGTGAAAGGATAAAGTACGTACGGAACAGGTCAAGCAAGATAAAGAATAGATAAAATAATAACAAAAAGGAGATAATGGAGAGACATAGGGAGCTAAAAGATAGACTAGAGTGCAAAAACCACTCATTTTCATGTGACAACAAAAGCAGCATATGTAAGGCAACTGAGTATTATGGTTAATTACCTTTTCGAGACCTGATTATACTAAAAACTGTTCCTCTGCAATTCTCGATCATGATGCCAGGTCAGGACCATTCCCACAGAATAGCAAAACTTCATATGAAAATTTCATCCTACATGGAATGGACACTCGAACCAACATGTATTTCATATCAACAGTCCAAACCATGGTGACTGAAGGTAAGCGCTCACTTACTGGAACAGATTCAAACGGCGCATTCGGAGTTTTATTCTTTGCATTGTTTTAAATGGAGTATCGCTCACTTGGCAGTATAGCCTCTGTCCACATGACCGGATTCCCATCGCGAATTCTGGGCAGAAAATTCTAAACGGAATTCCTTACGGTCAAAGCTTGAAATAAAGAATATCATGGCAAATATATCGATTGCAAGGCTCCAATCGCGATAATATTGAAGGTACAATGAAATGAATAACGCGAACCTTATTTTATTATGTTCAACAGTATGAAGAGCTCTACAATAGATCTATATGAAATTAGAATTACATATGAGGTTAGTTGAGGACGCTAGAGTTTTCGTCCAGAGCCAGCCTGACTATCAAAGCTAGGCTCTGGACGAAAACTCGAGCGTGCCAACTAACCTCACTGTAGCAATATGGAGAAAGAACATGATGAGACTGGAAAAATACTAAATTAACCAGGTAGGCCTACGTACATCATAGTTTATTTCAATTACAGAGCTATTCATTTTATTTCCAGGTTCAGTTCAAACACTCCAATGAAATAATCCGCTCTAACTGCAAATTACAACACTATTTTATTTTTAATTCGGAAATGCGGATAAGTGAACGATACTATAATAAAAAACCGGAACGCAAAGAACGAATTTTTTTCCGGTAAGTGGGCGATTACCTTTATATCATACAGCTATGGCGTGGGACTCTAATTTAGTCTACTGAATGTGAAGTGTGAAAGATATTTTTCACTAGCACTGTTAGAGAAAAACATGAACAAAGCACATTCTAAGTCTATGCAATTTACCTCTGATAAAGTGTTATTCCCTCCGATTTCATAAATGTTATCCTGTGGTCGTAGGCACAATGGGTCAACTTCAGGTTCCTTCTTGATCACATCCATCACAACTGAAAGGAAAGGTTGCATAATTGAGAAAAACTGAGCAGAAAGAAAAAAATTAATTCAATTTGCGGTTGAACAAGCGTTGAGCCACTGCCATCGTGATCTAGCACTGCCATCGTGGTCTAGATCACGATGGCAGTGGTTGAGCTCCCATTGTGTCTACCATCTTACATATCGTACCAACATAACTTACGTGACATTATTTTCACGCTAGTTTCCAATGTTTAGCGGGAATTTTAAAATATATATTTTGTCCACATAGTTCTTATTATGATGTACTGGTTTGCAGTTATGTTTCATATATATATATATATATATATATATATATATATATATATATATATATATATATATATATATATATATATATTTCCACCAAGACAGTTCTTATTGTGATGTACAGGTTTGCAGTTAAGTTTTCGTACTACCAAACAATAAGGGAGTGTCAATCATTGTGGATCGGTTTTCATACCCCAGGGCGGTATGTAGAGGTAAGATTAGATTAGGTTAAGTTAGTTTTGGCTTTTGTTATCCTTGGATATACGAATATGTGACAGGTTAGCTTAGTTTAGACTTTCATTATGCGTTGCATATACGAAACTGTTACAGGTTAGGTTAGGGTGGTTTAGGATTTTTTATGCCGTCTGTGACAGGTTAGGTTTGTTTAGGCATCCTCGAATTTACGAATATGTGACGAGTTAGATTAGGTTAGGTAAAGTTACGTTAGGTTAGTTAGGCTTCTATTATACCTTGCATATAGAGGTTAGGTTAGGGTACTTTTGGCTTTTTTATGTCTTGCATATACGAATCCGTGACGGTCTATGTTAGGTTAGTTTAGGCTTTTATTATGTCTTGCATAAACGAATCTGTGCCAGCTTAGGTTAGTTTAGACTTGTATTATGCCTCGCATATACGAAACTGTGACAGGTTAGGTTACGTTAGTTTAGGCTTTTGTTGTTCTTGCATATACGAATCTGTGACGAGTTAGGTTAGGTTAGTTTAGGCTCTTATTATGCCTTGCATATACGAAAATGTGACAGGTTAGGTTAGGGTAGTTTAGTATTTTGTTATGTCCTGCATACATGAATCTTGTAACAGATTAGTTTAGGTTTGTTTAAGCTTTTGTTTACTAAGTTTTTTTTTTTTTCAAAGAGTCTGGATGCCGTTACAAGAACCAACCTAGGATTGCAGGGCCGAAACATGTGAAAATTGTTAAATATAAGATTGGGCTTAGAAAATTTTAGGCTGGTGGTCGTGTTATTGAGGGCTCTTGGGATTTGGATAAGCTCTTAAGCTATGGTTCCGCTACGGCTATCATCGCTGAGCGAAAAATGCTGACGATGATTGCTCAGTGCTCAACGTCGACTATGCGGTTTCCTTTAACAGCGAACATCGCCGTCTTTGCTGTAGAAAATAATCGATTTCTAAGAAACGACAATCAATCGATCGAGGACATCGCAGATTAATATTGTCTCCAGCTGTTTAACAAAGAACTTGAGAGTTTACAAATTCTAAAATGGCTTTAAGAAAGGAAAAAATAATGACTGTATTACTTCTTGCGGAAGAAGATGATCGAATGAAATGTATGTGCACCAATAGACAGTGACTACAAACCAATGATATGTTCAAAAACCAGATATACATAAGGATGTTTCAGTGCGCTAATGTATATATTTATTGATCAAATTAAATTCAAAGAATATTTTATATTTAGCATAGAGCAGTTTAATTTTATTTTATCTTTAATTGAAAGTGATGTGAAGAGAAATCCTACCTCATTTGTTGAAAAACCAATATGTCCAGCAGAGAAATTGTCTCTTACTTTAAGATAAATGCAATTATTATGTTAGAACAATTATTCATGTTTATTAAATTCTATAATTTTTAGAAATATGTAATCTCCCTCCGTCTGCTTGTTATAAATATAATACTCGAGAGGTCCAGGAGCAATAGTAGGGAACTGACAACTTCACAGTAATACCACAGTCTAGTATATAGCCTACAGTCACGAAGCTCAATACGTAGTAAATATGCAAACATTAGATGCTCACCACTAGGATCGATAATATCGCCTCATTACAGGCAATGCAAAATAGTACCGGCACAGTCTATTGTTTCCAGCACCCTCAAAACTCAAGCTTCGTGACTGTATATAGTAGACTGTGGTAATATCGTCCTGGGTATCTCGCATGTTATGTTGGTAATTATTAACAAGTGAGATAGGGCTACAACAGTGCAACGAATTTTATACGGAATTGAAAATCTTTCTGGCTGCGAACTAAAACTACGTGTATATCAATATATGTACCTACATCTCACAGAAGTCAGTGAACGGAAAGAATATTGTGCCCTCTTTGCTATAGTTTTTCTGGAAATATATCTTTATTTTACGAGCTAGCAAACCATGGCAACAAAATAAATTACGCTGTTCATTATCAATTTTAGTGGTTACAATATTCAAGCTACCGCCAAGCGATTCAACTGGAATCTAGTGACAAGACACACTTAATTTGAATTGTAAAATAGTCTCAAGTAGGCTAATAAATTATGAAGGTTGAAATTTCATGCAAAAGATACTCTTGATACCCCATTCATACGTCCCTGCTTTAAAAACACTCAGTTCAACATTTTTATAAACTCTGTCATTAAAAAGTTCATTTTTAATATTGTTTTTCTAATGTATTCGCATATTTTGAAAACAAGATACTTTACCACTCTTCTCTATAATTTCACTAACTTCCTTCCATAACATGTCTTTTTATGGGCATCTCTATATCCTTTCGAACCCATATCATACAGGGCAGGATGACTGGAAACAAATTTAATTAAAATATCGTCATTTATTGTTGAGAAGTTTCTAAATACACGTTTTGAAGCCATATTTCTTTATTGTCATTCTTTTGTTTTCTAAATGAACGACGATCATCGCTCTCAATTTGAAGCTAAATCAATCCAGAGCGATGAACGCCAACGCACATCGCTGCAGCCAGCGATGAACGTCATGTGAACCTCGTAAAGAAACCAGCTCCATATATTTACTCGTAGAGCTAATCGAGCGGAATTGTTCGCTCGACGACGATCGCCGTAGCGGAACCATAGCATTATAGAAGACGTGAAGGCACTCTATCCCGGCAGTGTATGATAGTGATCTCAACATTTTAGTATAGAGCTCAATCGTCGCCTTTGGCTCAATACTGTACGATGATAGCCATTGAGTGGAGCAACAGTCTAGTACATAGTCATGAAGCTGGAGATGATTTTTTTTTTTTTTTTGCATATCTCGTGATACAATGCTCGAAGCGGTTAGCAACTGAGAGTACTAGGAACAATAGACTGTGCGATAGTAGCGATCTTAGTGGCTAGCAACTAAAATTCAACTGTCATTGGTTGCATATTCCCTAGTATTGAGCTTCGTAACTGTACGTATGTACCACAGATTACATGTATGCACTAGATTGTGGTGGGGCGCCCTACAAAACTTGTTTTGATTTTTTGTTTTTCATGTTGGCAGTTCGAGTGTGTCGTGTAACGTAATGGCGGGGTTTGAAATAATGTTACATTGTGATAGGCTATTTGTGTGTTTATTCTATTATTATTTGTTCTAGTTGAGTGTTTTACAGCGGCTGTTTAATTAATAAAAGTTCTGTGTTCTTCACATTATATCGCATAGTATGTTTCATATCCCCACGTTCGTTTTCTTCACTACAAAACTACAACGTTTCCACTTACATTACGACGGAAGTCTGATTTTACAGGTAATCTGCTATTTATTTCCAAAATTATTTTCTTCACCTAAAATAATTACCAATAGATTCAAAGTTTTAAAATACATTTCCACAAAAAAAAAGTCTCTTAGAAATTCGACCATTTCACTTCCAAAAGCAACGGAAGTAGCTCAACGCCCGTTATTCCCAATTTGCTATGACATGCCTTCTTATAACATAAATTTCCAAACCTATCTGTAACTAGTAATAATGCTACACGTCCATATGTTCATGTTTAGTATGGGTATAATTATGGCGAAAAATCTACTACATTTAGTTTATGTAGGTCCTACAGACAATATAGTCTACTGTAGATATAGTATTTAAATCACAATGTCTTTACTATTTTTGGGGCTAATTAAAATGTCTGTTCTAATACATTCATATCATAGCTGCCACGTTTCTCTGCGCTAGAACAACAGAGTCAGTTACGCTTATATGGTATGCAATGAAACATTATGGAGTTTTTTTGTGGAAGGTAAGGTCCAACTCCGGTATCTCCCCACCGTTGTTTACGAGATAATCTCGTAAGCAACGCTCCCCACACAACTCACGGAACTGATGTCTGACTTGCATTGATTAAATGAGAGGATAGAAAAGTAACATGAGGCTGAATATTATGTGACAAGGTTAATGGATTGAATGAGGGTGTATTCAAGTGACGTGAGGCCAAGGAATGTGAAAAGGTTTTAATGATTTAAATAGTCCGTACGTTCTCACTACCGTCCGTAGTGCAAGGAGATTTAAAAAGTTATATTTACTTACCGTACGCATACCTGTTTTCATTCCTCAGTGTTAAAACTTTAGCCACTTTTAATATTACAGCACAGACCAATATTTTATATTCCTAACAATGTAACTTGATATATTAAGAAATAAAATCGCACAATGAGCAAGCGTAATGCAACTTCGTAATTCATATTACTTAATGTTCAGTAAGACGTGGATCTGGAATGCCGTGCTACATTTTCTTGACGAATTCTCAAAAGCCTTTAACCAAAGACGTTATAATTGTATACTACACTCACACAGAGCGCTGGTGTGCTGTCCAAAATTGAAACCAGTCTGCGCATGTTTACGCCGCCATGCTACTGGTAGAAATAGAGCGGTAAACACGATTGTCATACTTGTCCTTTGTTTTCTCTCGGGTGTTTTTAGTGAACAGTGTGAAAGTAATGGCAATAGAATTTTGAAAGATGATATATTATCGCCGCGGACTCATGCTTAACATGTCGGCATCATACAATAACGTGCGGTGTGCTTTTAAAACATAATTTTGCCGCCCGATTGTTGCTCTGTAGGTTTCACTCTATGCGTCACGTTGTCACGTCTACTTCCACGATAAGAATAAGCACTAGTTTGTTATGTTGGCTTTCTTAACTCTTAATAATAACTCTTTAATAATAATTTTTAATCACATACCTTAATGTTCGTCCTCAGCACAAGACATTGCAACCTCGGTTTTAGTCCACATGGATTAGACAAGTAAGTGTCATTTAATAATGGAAGAAATTGAAAACAATAATACAATTAAATTTGAAAGACCTGCCGAATGTTAGTGCATGAGGCCGCTCAAAAACCTGCCGAATGTAACCATGAGAGCGTGGCGATAATACCATCCCTGTTTAATTTTCCAAGCCATTTGCAAAAGGTACGATATAATATTATCTCTGTTGTAACAATATTAATATAATTAAAATCAATCAGTAGTTTACGACAATAAAGAATACTTATCAGACTGTAGAGAAATCACACTGAGTGAATTATTTAGACTTACACATCATATGTTACAATATTAGTGGAAAGATAAATTTTTGTTTTTATTATGTAAATGAATTTATCTGCAAGATTATAAACTTTCATTCAAGATCCATATATGGATAAATAAATATACAGATAAATAAATAAATAAATAGCTATAATAGCTAAGCCTTCTTTGTGAACTTATGATTCAGAGTTCACCTATAAATAACTCTTTTACATTTTGCCGGACATATATTTTATTAACAAAAGCAAGGAATGGCATCTTATTATTATTATTACATATGTGCATACAAATTATGTACCATCACTCCGCAAGCAATGATAATATATCTATTTTATTTATTTAAAATAAAAATACAATATGTAAAAAATCCACACATAAAAAATGTGGTTTTTTTATCTTGCATAAAGTGATTGTTTAGTTTTTAGGTCTTCAAATTACCTATTGTTTGCAATGTATTAGGTACCGATACTTTTTATAATTGATAGCATTCCCTTTATTAATTGAAGATTTTTTTTATTGATCGATCAGCGCATTTAGCGCTATACAGATCAATTGAAGAATGAATTCAATGTAATTTGGCTACCTTCGCACATTATATTTTGTCAGATTACTTATGTCCTGTGGCCTAGAAGTATCGGTAATATAATTTTCGATTCTCTAAAACTTAACAACAGGTCTATACTGATCATCACATATTTATTTCACTTAAGAATTTGATTATAATAAGAACTTGTGTAATCAAGGTGCATACATTTATGTCTTGTGATCTAAGAGTAATGTATGTTAATATAATTTTAGATTCTCTGAAACCTAACAATATGCTGATTAACGTAAAATTATACAAGCTATAATGTGTATTGTGTAGGCCTATTTATGGATGTATGAGTATGTTTTCTATAAATTGCTGCGTACGTATTTTCTTTTCTTTAATGTTCTAACGCATATCAATGAAACTTTGAATATGTTTATTTCGTCCTAATTTTACATTAAATGTCGAAAATGGCCATAATCTGTCAATTTTAGATCATCACAGCGTTAATTTGCGTGATTTACGTATTGCTATTGTGCGTCTGCTCTCCAACAATATGGCGGCAAGCGCAGCGTTCAATTTGCCCCTGTTTCCTTGTTTCGCGCAGCCGAGACTGTAGGGGCTTGCCTTTAACAGATAACTTGAACCACTCCGATTGTAGTTTTTGTGTCCAAGGAAAAAAAATAAATAAAAAGATTTCTATAAAAATAATTACTATTTTAGAAACCAATTTTCTTGAGTCTGCAACAAAGATAATGCCTTCAAATTAGTTTCTTTTGAGCCTAAGACTACCAGAAATGAAATGCCATATCAGTTATTTGCTGTTGAAATACTTCGTTGCAGGGATGTGACAAACGGTTATTTTCTTGTAACTGTTATAACTGTCTCCGTTACTTTTGTTCAGTAGTTATAAATAACGGTTACAATTTCCTGCCGGAGACAAAATAGCAGAAGTTATATTTAACGGTTAAATAACTAGCAGAGGCACACAAGCAGTTAGTTATCCACGAACAAGTTATATTTGGATGTTAAATAACTTATACGGTTAAATAACTAGCAGAGGCATAGAAGCAGTTAGTTACCCACGAACAAGTTATATTTGAATGTTAAATAACTTACTGTTAAATAACTTACATAATGATTGAAAACGTTGACAAGTACATTATTTTGTAACAGAAATACTGTACCATAAAATATTGGTTTGATTGAACTTCAAAAGTAAAAATATTAACAGAGAGGACAGTAGTGAAGATTTCAACACTCGTAACAAACACATAATAATAATAATAATAATAATAATAATAATAATAATAATAATAATAATCATCATCATCAATACGCCACAGAACCGACGTTATTTAACAAACACAATCATGAATCATATTATACCTCAAATATTATGTACATTATGAATTTATTTATTATAATAAATACGCATATAGCGTAGATCAGTGATTTTCAACCAGAGGTCCGCGGCCACCTGAGTATCCGCACAGCTATTAATGGGGGATCGCGAACAAAATAATAATAATAATAATAATAATAATAATCATCATCATCATCATCATCAATACGCCACAGAACCGACTGCTATTTAACAAACACAATCATGAATCATAATATACCTCAAATATTATGTACATTATGAATTTATTTATTATAATAAATACGCATATAGCTTAGATCAGTGATTTTCAATCAGAGGTCCGCGGCCACCTGAGTATCCGCACAGCTATTAATGGGGGATCCCGAACAAAATAATAATAATAATAATAATAATAATAATAATAATAATAATAATAATAATAGTAAAAATAATAATAATCATCATCATCACCAATACGCCACAGAACCGACTGTTATTTAACAAACACAATCATGAATTATATTATACCTCAAATATTATATATATTATGAATTTATTTATTATAATAAATACGCATGTAGCGTAGATCAGTGATTTTCAACCAGAGGTCCGCGGCCACCTGAGTATCCGCACAGCTATTAATGGGGGATCGCGAACAAAATAATAATAATAATAATAATAATAATAATAATAATAATAATAAATAACTCTTGATCTTCAAAATAGCTCCACCGATGCGATGATTTCTCAAACAGAATAGCACAAACTGGAACCTGTCCCTTATTTCACAGATTTGCCGATAGTTTAATTGTCATTAAACTGGACAAGTGGGAGATTGTAAGCTACTTCTTTCACAAGTGACAATGTCATTCATTACAAGTCTCTTACAGCTTCCTCACTGCTAATGGTGATGTAATTCGTGATTTATTTTGGCTTTGGCTGTAGTGAATGACAAAAGGGCAATTTTTTCCTATTAAATTATCCACGAAATCTCGGAAATCATAATAAGCTGTAGAGAGTCTCCAACAAGTAGTGCAAAAGCCACTAAATTTCTGTATTTTCAATCGATCGCTTTAGCAGAATGCAGAATAATAGCTCATTACCTAAATTAGAAAAATGCGTTTGATTGATTTTTTCCTTGCGAGTTATTTTAACAAAGATCTTGTAACCAATATAAATATTTAACAAAGGGCTCGCGCGAGCCTTTGCGAGTGCCCTCCAGCACATCCCTGGCTGTGGTACAATGTTGGTGACTTCAGAACGGGGGGATAGTAACTGAATAGTATGGATTCGTGTCACATAGTTTCATTTTAATATTAGACAGGTTTTCTGAAATGTACCTTGTTATCAGTTTACTTTTTGTATTTATTCAGTGCTAACATATATTTTTTAAATTTTCTTTTGAGATTTAGGAAGCCAAAGCCTCTCCCTGACCTACCCACTTGCTTACGCCCGTGAAAGCATTGTAAAAGGATAAGATATGACGACTTTATAGAAGTGTAGACAAAGTCTAAGAAATTATTTAAAGTAGTTTTATCGGTACCTATATAAACAAGCTCCAATTTTCTCCCCCCCTCCCACGATATTGAAAGGCTAGATCCACCTATGAAATTAGTAGGCCCCTAATGCGACAAATCATGCAATAATAGTTTATTTTAAATATTTGAAAACTTTATATTATTACGAAGGACATCAATAGCTTATGATCAGGGAACGGATTTATATGGACTGAAAATATATGAAATATGTAAATATATATGTAGTTATTTTTACCAAAATATGGAATTAAATATGGATTTTTACCAAAATATGGAATTAAATATGGACTTAAAATTATAAAAAAATGACTATGTACGTTAAATATTGGTACATTTTAATCAAACTAAACAAAAAATATAATGGACGTACCTTATCTTCCAATGTAGTTTCAACAAAACACAATTTTTATTGTCTGTTACCATAACAATAGGTTACAAACATTTCTTTCAAGTGCTGAAAAGTGAATCTTCTTCTATTGTCTCTGAGGATAGATTTATACTGACTAAAAGAGCGTTCGACGTCACAAGAAGTAACTGGTACATAATTCAATTTCACAATGTCTGCTGGGGATAAGTCCAAGTTAATCTTCACTGTTGATTCACCACTCATCACAGCAACAACCTTTTGTAGTTCTTCATATCCAGGGTTTTTTGAAAGTACAGTGTCCACCTTAGCTCTTACTGCATCTGCAACTTTACCTCTACCACGATTCAGTTGTTCCACAGTACTATTTATAATTTCAAAACTTTCAGATAGTGAAAGGTGCCTATTTTGGAGACTTTTGAGCGTTTTTATGATGCATGAAAATGTATGCTGAATGTGAGCTAAGTCATTCTTCACACTTATGTCACAGGTAACTGTTTTCGCAGTATCAATTGAGACTGCATCTTCAGAGTCCAATGCAAGGAGAACATTGTTAATAGAGTCTATATGTTCGGCATAATATTCAACTGCTTCTAGCCATGTACCCCATCTAGTTAAAATTGGCTTTGGTGGCAATGGAATTTCAGGGTACATTTCTTTCAACACGTTAACTCTACTGGGAGCTTTGAGAAATACTTTTTTCACTGATGAAATCAACAAATCTACTTTAGGGAAATTGTCTCTGACCACTTCTGCCACACGATGAAATGCATGCGCCACACAAGTAAAATGAGTCAATTTAGGATATACAACAGATAATGCTTGTCCAGCTTTGACCATATAAGGGGCAGCATCGCTAATAAAGAATAACACATTATCGTACATAATACCCTTTGGCCACAGGATACCCATAGCTTCGTTGAACAGTTTAACTATAGTTTTGTTATTGCACTTTTCTAGAACATCACAATGTAAAAGAATTCGTTCAGAATATTGTTCACTTAACAAACCGATAACTACATTACCAACAAGTCTACCTTCTTTGTCGGGAGTCTCATCAATGGAAACCCAAATTGAACTATCTTTAATTTCATCTCTTATCTTCTGTATTGTCTCATCGTAGATGGATGGAGCATACGTCTTCCTAAGTGTTGACTCATCCGGGATTGTATGTTGAGTATATTTTTCAAGGAATTCCCTGAAGACCTTATTCTTTAGTTTGTAGAGAGGAATATCAGCAGAGATGAGAGAACGGCACAGGTCGATGTTAAACTCAGATCTTACATTCGATGTTGTTGGTTGTGTTAAAAACAATTGTCTCTGCTTGGAATTTAGTTGTTTGTTGGCCTGATGTTTACTAGTTGTAATGTGTTGTTGCACCAGGAACTTTTGTGTAGATGATACTGCACACTGACACAAATTACAAAATAATATTTTATTGTCAGTTGATAAACCATCTTCTTTAAATTCTGAAATGTAACTTGTTAGTTTTGATTTTAAATTGACTGAATGACGTACTTTTGGCATATTTACCGTCTTTATAGTATGATTTACAAAACTGAACCTATGTGTACTCTGACTGGCATTTAACTGTTGAGCTGCACAACTGAAGTCTGTTAAAAATTTTAAATTAAATTAATACAGTTTTGTAACTTACTTTCCCATTGTTGATAGGACTGCTAATTTTCAAATAACTCTGATGTTAAAGGGATTACTGAACATGTGTTTAAATCTCTATTGTTGAAATGTATTTTTAAAAGTTAATGGAATTTTGTTTTGTTTTATTGTTAAACCTAATATAATATGGACTGTTTTATATGAAATATGGAAAATATATGGAAATTAACGAAAATATGTACTAAACTCTAAAATATGGAAAAATATGGAAAATAAAAGTAGGATTTTTCAACCCTACACATTGTGAAACATAAAGATAATGCAAAATATAAATTATATTAGCTTTATAAGTAAATATGTATTTACATATAAATCCTTTCCCTGCTTATGATATATAACAAACTAAATTGATTTATTCATCATGACTAGCTTTTGTGATGGTTTAGCTTGCATATACACATTCCACTTCTGGTAGAAATATTTTATTAAGAGAATAGCCCTTTTTAATACATTTTCTTACAGATTTAATAACAGTAACATTGTGAAATATCACATTTTCGGCTCTGATCAAAACCGTGCTCTGAATGCTGTGCTTTAGGGAACGGACTTAGTTGATATTTTTGAAACCAGATGGTGAAACACATTAGTAATGCCGCGCTATCTCGTGGACCGGTTGAATACTACGTAATGACGTTATTTTAACTATTTTCTTTTGCAGAAGTTAAATCCAAAGACGTTAAATCCAGACGAAAGTAACAGTGTAACAGCGAGTAACTAGTTATTTCGTGTCCAAGTTATTTTTGTAACCGTTACAATTACAATTAAGTTAAGTAACTGTTACAAAGTAACTGCTACGTTATTTTTCGCCCATCCCTACTTCGTTGGCAAGAACACTAACTAAAATCTTATAATGTTTTATTTCACTGCCTGTATTAAAAATCTCTGCTTTCTTAACACTAATAATACCTGAACTAAAAATCAACATCTCATGCACGGATCGTTATGGGTAGTGTGCGAATTTTCAATAATTTAAGTGGAGGGATTCAGCTGATATCTTATTTGTAATATCATGGAAGAGGAAAAAAACTGATAAGCTGTGAAAACTTATAACGCATATACGGGTAACGAATTTAATAAAGATTTAAATGTAATAAATGTATTTTTCATCTCACCAGGGAAACTCGGTGCTGGACCCCGGACTCATTTCACCGGCATTATCACCTTCATCTCATTCCGACGCTAAATAACCAAAGATATTGATAAAGCGTAGTAAATAACCTACTAAAATAAAAATAAAATAAAATAAAAATAACAATTCATCTCACCAGAATGTTCCGTATTGTCGGCATAAAGTCCAATTTTGGTGATTTTGAGTTATTTATACCACTATAAGGTATTTTTTCTGCTCAATCGGTTGGTAAAATCCATTAAGTCCTGAAATAATAACTAAACGGGCTACCGAAGAATTCTCATTTTTACAATAGTCGCGACGCTGTTATTCCCGGCGTGACTCCTCCTCTTTGCTTACGCCTTAGGAAGTGAAGGCTCTATAAAGTCTAGGTAGGTAGTATCGTTCGCCATTTTTGTTCTATTGTTGCCGAACTACCATACGAGGAATCTATTTGCCACACCGTCAAGCATTATCATATCGTAGCTCCTATGATAATAAATCAAACGCACTGTAATTCAGCAAATAATTGTGAGGCAAATAACGTCCTCCTGTGCTTTCTGCGAACGCCAACGAAAGAGCCAAAATGGCGGGCGATTATATTAAGTATTTATCGAGCCTTAAGAAATGAATAACGTCTTCATGAGCGAATCACAAGACGCACACGTTTCAATGTAGCCGACCTGCAACGCGATTGGCTGCCGGAAATTAGAGCGACGGGACTATAAGTCACAAATCAAGAGATGTTTGACAGAAGAAATCCATTATTGGACTTCGTGTAAATTCCCAAATTCTTTGTTAAACAGCTGGAGACAATCGATATTAATCTGTGATGCCCTCTATCGACTCATTGTCGAAAATTGTTGAAAATTTTAGGCTGGCAGTCGTGTTATTGAGGGCTCTTGGGATATGGGTAAGCTCTTAAGCTATGGTTCCGCTATGGCGATCATCGCCGAGCGAGCAATGCTGACGATCATCGCTCAATGCTCAACGTCGGCTATGCGGTTTCTAAACAGCGAACATCGCCGTCTTTGCTGTAGAAAATAATCGGTTTCTAAGAAACTACAACACTGTTCTTGGTTAATTCCATTTGTGACTTACACGACATTTGACACAGTTGAAGGAAGTGAAAATGTAACTACATAAATTGTATTTAATTAAAATTTTATTTCAAGGTCTTAAACTATTCATCAAAAAGTTATTTTTTGCTCATATGGATAGAAATGGTTAATATAATATGTGAAGAACATTATAAGAAAAAACAGATTGTGACTTACGCTACATGAAAAAGACAGGTAGTTCTGCGTCAACATAAACTTTTCTGAAAATCACGCTACATGAAAAAGAAAGGTAGTTCTGCGCCACCATAAACTATTCTGAAAATCACGCTACATGAAAAAGACAGTTCTGCGCCAAAATAAACTTTTCTGGAAATCACGCTACATGAAAAAGACAGGTAGTTCTGCGTCAACTTAACTTTTCTGAAAATCACGCTACATGAAAAAGACAGGTAGTTCTGCACCAACATAAACTATTCTGAAAATCACGCTACATGAAAAAGACAGTTCTGCGCCAAAATAAACTTTTCTGGAAATCACGCTACATGAAAAAGACAGGTAGTTCTGGTTCAACATAAACTTTTCTGAAAATCACGCTACATGAAAAAGACAGTTCTGCGCCAACATAAACTATTTTGAAAATCACGCTACATGAAAGACAGGTAGTTCTGCGCCGACATAAACTATTCTGAAAATCACGCTACATGAAAAAGACAGGTAGTTCTGCTTCAACATAAACTTTTCTGAAAATCACGCTACATGAAAAAGACAGGTAGTTCTGCTTCAACATAAACTTTTCTGAAAAACATGCTACATGAAAAAGACAGGTAGTTCTGCGCCAACATAAACTCTTCTGAAAATAACGCTACATGAAAAAGACAGTTCTGCGCCAAAATAAACTTTTCTGGAAATCACGCTACATGAAAAAGATAGGTAGTTCTGCTTCAACATAAACTTTTCTGAAAATCACGTTACATGAAAAAGACAGGTAGTTCTGCTTCAACATAAACTTTTCTGAAAATCATGCTACATGAAAAAGACAGGTAGTTCTGCGCCAACATAAACTCTTCTGAAAATCACGCTACATGAAAAAGACAGTTCTGCGCCAAAATAAACTTTTCTGGAAATCACGCTACATGAAAAAGACAGGTAATTCTACGTCAACATAAACTATTCTGAAAATCAAGCTACATGAAAAAGACAGGTAGTTCTGCTTCAACATAAACTTTTCTGAAAATCATGCTACATGAAAAAGACAGGTAGTTCTGCGCCAACATAAACTCTTCTGAAAATCACGCTACATGAAAAGGACAGTTCTGCGCCAAAATTAACTTTCCTGGAAATCACGCTACATGAAAAAGACAGGTAATTCTGCGTCAACATAAACTATTCTGAAAATCACGCTACATGAAAAAGACAGGTAGTTCTGCGTCAACATAAACTTTTCTGAAAATCTGCTCTACTACTATAGTTACATGGATGATGATGTGATATATCAGTGGTTATAATTAAACTGACGATGATCAGCCTGGTACAGCACGAACTGTAATCATCGTAGAAGTATGAAACTTCGTAGATATGCTAATTAAGTAATGAGCTTGCGAATTATAAAAAAAATAGTTCCATATCTTGCCACCAGGTGAAAATATGGTGCTGTAAGCAGTCAGAGTGTGGCATGGCTTTATTTATTTTATTGGGTTATTTTACGACGCTGTATCAACATCTAAGTTATTTAGCGTCTGAATGAAATGAAGGTGATAATGCCCGTGAAATGAGTCCGGGGTCCAGCACCGAAAGTTACCCAGCATTTGCTCGTATTGGGTTGAGGGAAAACCCCGGAAAAAACCTCAACCAGGTAACTTGCCCCGACAGGGATTCGAACCCGGGCCACCTGGTTTCGCAGCCAGACGCGCTGACCGTTACTGCACAGGCGTAGACTGTGGCATAGAGGCAGGAAAGATCAATCACATGATAACGGTGGTTCTGGCAAGTTTATTAAAAACTATGATTACAAACACTGTTCAACATGGCCTCCCACCTCAGCAACATGTTGCATCCGTAACACGACAGTTTCTTGCAACGTATCTGGTGAAATCAGAGCGACATGTTATATGCTAGCCTTTAGATCAGGCAGAGTTCGGATATGTCCCTGATAGGCACGATCTTTCAAATATCCCCACAACCAAAAGTCACATGGATTTAGGTCGGGGTATCTTGAAGGCCACACATCTGAAATTGCCTAGAGATGATGTGGTTGTTACTGAAAGTTTCTCGCAGCAAATCTTTCACCTGGCGAGCGACATGTGGTGTTGACCCATCTTGCATGAAAGTAATGGTGTGGTGACAGTTGCGTCCTTGCAAAGCTGGAATCACAATTTGCACAAGCAAGTCCCTATAACGTGCAGATGTCACTGTTCACCTAACAGGCCCGCGAGGTGTTCATGTGTTTGATCTTTTCTGCCTCTTTCCTACGCTCATACCATGTTTGAATGCTTACAGCTCCATATTTTCACCTGGTTGCAAGACTTGGAACTAATTATTTTTTACTAATTCGCGAGCGTATCGCTTAATTAGCATATCTACGAGGTTTCACACTCCTACGATCATTACTGTTAGTGCTGTGCCATGCTGGACACGGTCAATTTAATTATAACCACCTGATATGTTAAAGTACAAGACACAGACTGTGTAGTGTGTACATACACACCATGTTCTGCTTAGAGGGATCGAGAAATAAATGCTCACCATTTAAAATCTGATTAAGATATTGTTTTGCTTTACATCTCACAAGGTGCAGAAACTGTCCAAGTTTATGTACCAATGGTTTAAAAACAGTTTTTTTTATAACTTACAAATAAATGGTGTGGATTGCACCAATTTCAATATTCTGCCCCACCTCATAAGGCTAAAGTCTAGATAGAGGTGGTTCGAACTCCATGTTGCTAATTTCATATCAACTAGTAACAGGCCTTGTGGCATGGCTTACCCGACCTCAAACCTTTGGACTTGAAAATGCGTGCAGAGCTCGAGGGAAATGTCTGCAAGTAAAGGCACTTCACTGTCAAAGATTGAAGTGGTGCTTGGAGGCAGGAATGGCAGAATTTCTAATTTAAAACATCCGTATTGCAATAACTCATTGGCCGAAAGTTTTTGAGCATTAGCGTAAATAAGGTGGGCAATTCTGATAACAAGTGATGTGCTGTGTGTGAATAATGTGTAGGTATTACATATTAAAAACGAATTTATAATCTATCTTCAACGATATATATTATTATCGTCCATAAAATTGCAGATATTAGTATTCTATGAGTAAAATAAGTGTAAAAATAATAAAATATACAATTTTCTGGAAATAATGTACGTCCAACTAAAACTGAATTTGTATTGTTACTGTCTCAATGTCTAAAATTGTGTATTGTGTAAACACTTATTTTTTTTAAATCTGTGATAACAAACCCTGGCCTAATGAACTTTGCAATATATGGCGAGGAAACACTTTCACAATATTTTCACTCATGAATCAAGGTATATATAAAATAAGGTTGAGTACCGGCTATCTGAGTGCGACTGCGTACAGCGAGAATCCAGACGTCAAGGCTGTGTAATGGATGTGTAGGTAGGTACATGTAGTTAGACTGAGGGGCGATTTGTCAACAAATGGCTGTATGTACGTGCGTTACTAGATGCGTTCATTGTGTCGAATTGTGTGCTAATTGTTACTGTTCTTCCATTAAAAGAAAATATCAAACAAGAAATTGAGAGTGTCACCGCAATAGCAGTCTAACCTTCCTCATTAAAAAAAATTAAATATTGAGCCTTATGTTGATTTTGACGTGAACTATCTTCCTACGAAGTGGAATAGACCAATCCATCATTATGTAGCTTGTTAGGAAGTATGTAATTTTTTCCCTAAAATAATATCACTTATAAATATATACAACTTTAACTTGTTTTTTCTACATTAAAAAAGTGGCTTAGACCATTGTAGAGCTGACTCCCTCAATATCAAAATATCACAGCTGATGTGCTTATGAGAGTTAACAGGAAATATCCTATGCTGATGCCGGGAAAGTAATGCTCCTGTGAAGGCATTATTTTCAAATGTTCTTGCCTACTGTAATCAGTTTTAATTACAATATCATTTTCGGTTTCAGTAAATATATAAACAGTAAAATAAAAATTCTAAGCTTACGCACAGTAACTCTTATCACACTTTTTCCAGTTGCAGCTGCAGGACTTCCCTAATACGGAGCCGCACTCAAGAGGTTCATAACTAAAAAAATCCTCAATGTACAGAATGTGCCAGAATTCACCATCGGATAGTTTATATTGAAATAAAGCATTAGGCTGAGAGGGATATTTTTTCGTTTCATATACTGTTTGTGGCAATAGTTTGTCACTTTTCCGATAGAGTGAGTGAAGTTTCATGTTTTGGTTACAAGTCAGATCTTTTCCGGCACGCGCGTTTGTTAGTTGATTGTCGTCTATATGAAACATTGTGCTGTAAGCAATATACAGGTTGTTTCCGAGGTGATGTTACAAACTTTCAGGGATGATGACGAAGGGCACATGCACCAATTTGAGAGGAACCATGGTCCGGAAATGACTGAGTCGAAAGGTATAAGCAAAATTTGTTGTGTGGAAATGGAATTGTAATTTGGCACCACGTGCCCTCCTCCCCTTAACCTTTGGAACAATCGTGGAAAGATGGCATGGGTCAGATGTCTCCTACGTGGGTACTTGTCCCGATACAATCTGTGAGCTTGTCTACTGTTACCATCGGCTCATCCGTATTCGAAAATTAGGTCTGCTTATTCCGCTCTCGTGTACTCCTTCATTTTACTAGGATTGATAGACTGGACACTGCAACTTGTACACATACACTGCTGTCTACAAATGTACATATCAGGACCGACCATGTCCGTTACACATTACGCTATCTGCATTGCTTTAGTGTAGTTTCCTGTCCCCATCCCTCAGACAGCGCACTGAATGGAATACTGTAAGTATACAACGTAAACAACGTCAGATGAATACAGTATGTGTAAGATGTACAGATAAATACACATTAAGAAGGTATACAGAGGAATGAAATTATTTCATTTCCACCCAACTATTTTTGCTTGTACCTTTCGATTCGCTCATTTCCGGATCAGGGTTCCTTATCTCAAATTGATACATGTGCGCTTCGCCATTATCCCTGAAAGTTTGTAATGCCACCTCGGAAACATTCTGTATACAATTGAGGAATGTTGCATCGGTAGTGTGTGGGTTCATGAAAAACAACGAACTGGTGAAACATACGAAGAAATCAGAGAAAACTTATTTCACCTCTTTAAATAAAGCAGCTCCAATTGAAGCCAATCTTCGGAAACTCTATGTTGTTTTTTAGTTGGTTATTTAAAGACGCTGTATCAACTACGAGGTTATTTAGCGTCGATTAGATTGGTGATAGCGAGATGGTATTTGGCGAGATGAAGCCGAGAATTCCCCATAGATTACATGGCATTCACCTTACGGTTCGGGAAAACCTCGGAAAAAACCCAACCAGGTAATCAGCCCAAATAGGGATCGAACCCGCGGCCCGAGGGCAACTTCAGATCGGCAGGCAGGCGCCTTAACCGACTGAGCCACGCCGGTGGCTTTCTATTTATTCAGTTGAAGAAGCGAAGAGAGAGATTTTTCGAATCTTCAATACGATTACTCCCAAAATGTTCAGGTGGGCAAGCAAACGCACATGAGCATGCCGCAATGTTAGGCGTTTGACGATGACAACTTAAGTTTTTTTTTTTCCTTTTTTTTGCATATTTGCATCCATTAATACTGGCGAGTTCAATACATAACGTTTTTAAGTAGCTTGTGGTATTACTGTATTATTTAATGAACTAATATATTACAAACCCGATCATGACTTATGGCCCATTCGGTACATATGTATTACAAATGTCCTAAATTTCCAGCACAATATTAAAAAGACAATAAATATAAATTAGCGTTGGTCTAAGTGTAAACACATATGCCTTATTAGCCTATCCTTCCTCGTGAAACATTTCCCACAGATATCACATTTGAAAGGCCCTTCGGCTGTGTGTAGGAGTTTATGTCTTCTTAGACTTCCCACTTCCACATAATTTTTTCCACATTCACTGCATTTAAAAGATGGTCTCTCGCCAGTGTGTAGGCGGCAATGACTCTTGAGGTTACCCGATTCTGCGAAACACTTTCCACAGATATCGCACTTAAACGGCCTTTCGCCAGTGTGTATGCGTGCATGCCTATTTAAAACTGCCTTTAATGAGAAACACATACCACATACGTCGCATTTAAATGGTCTCTCACCAGTATGAAGGCGGGCATGAATCTTGAGATATCCATGTACCGGGAAAAACTTCCCACAGACATTGCATTTGAATGGCCTTTCGCCTGTGTGTTTGCGTACGTGTTTCTTTAAAACTTTCGAATCTAAGAAACACTTTTCACAGAAATTACATCTGAATGGCCTTTCGCCTGTGTGTAAACGTGCATGTCTGTTTAAAACTGCCGAATCTGAGAAACACTTACTACACACCTCGCATTTGAATGGACTATCCTCTGTATGCATGCGTGTATGTACCTTCAAATTCCATGATCTTGTGAAAGACTTCCCACAGACATCGCATTTGAATAACTTTTTGCTTGTATGTATGTGAAAGTGAAGTTTCAGAGATTCCGGTGTTACAAAAACCTCGTTGCATATAGTACACTTGGTAGGATTATAGCTTATGTCACTAATATTTGAATAGTCTTGTCTGTTGCTACCACACTGTGTCAATATGCCTTCTTCATGATCAGTGCCGTTATGTTCTTGTGGAACATTCTTCTCAACATTATCCACAATGCTGAAACAAATATAAAAATTTATCGGTTTCCTTCAAAATATAGTAAGCATTATACAGAATGTAACTGAATGACTTTCAAAATTTAGGGGGATATATTTATTTATTCTGGTAGAGTTAAGGCCATGAGGCCTTCTCTTCCACACTACCAGAAGTAAAGTACATAATGAAACAATGACAAAAATAGGAAAGCCATACTTAAATATAAAAATAATTTTCATGCACATTAATAAGCTTACATGGGCTATAATGAAATATTAACTGAACATGATACATAATTAAGTGATTTACAATTCATATCCTAATTCTACTTCATGATAGACCTAAATGACAACTTATATACACACAGAATAACCTATAAAAATCGGCTAACACTCACAAATCAATTTCATGTAAAAGTGTGTAATTCTTAATTTAAATAGATTAACCGTTCGGCAAGGAGTTCCATAGGCGACAAACTGACACCATGAAAGAGGATGAATAGAAAGAGGTACGGTGACGAGGAATGGATAATAAGGCCTGATGTTGATTCTGTAACGTTGTAAGATATTCAAAGCGGATATAAAGGGTGATATGGTGAAGAGATTTTTTCCTACGAACCCATAACCTGAAATGAGAATTGGAGTATCTATCAAGCATTGTGAGATGTTACTTTCCCTGTTCCTTGTGATGGGAACTTTCTACTCATTCAGTAGGTTAAATAAAACATCAGAGTAGTCTGAAGTACTTCACTGACTCACATTTATAATAAATGTTCAAACTGAAGACCACCAATTTCGTTACATAGCGTGCAATGATGAATCATGTTTTGTCTTACTCTCTGGTAGATTCCACGATCCCCTCTCGATATCGAAAACTATAAATGTGAGCTTAGAAGGGAAGTATCACATCCTGCATGCCGAAACCTGGCTCGAAACTTTAGTGACATAACTGACATGCTACGAGAAGAACACGTGCAAAACATTATCTGCCTGTTTCCACCGCAAGGCCCCGAAATTGAAGCTGGAATCCTTTTGTGGTCGGACGCTGGACATCCCTGTCTCATTGGCGAGTGGAGTAGAATGCGTGTATGTATGTATGTATGCATTTATGTATGTATTTTATTTCGTCCTAATGATCATACAGGATGATGTTGGACACGTCAAAGAAATTAAAACTAGAAACAGTTCTAAAACTAATACATATTTGCAAAATAATACTGATATATACAGAGTGAGTCAGAACTTTCTCCGCACTAGTGGAATAAGCGACAGCATGCTAGATACGGAGAATGGAGTGGTACCACTGGCTACGCTAGTGGAATAAACGAGAGCGCGCTAGGTACGGAGAATGAATATGACATCATTATGAAGCGAAAATCCTAAATTTGGCAATAATATAAAAATAATATTGAAATACCAATATACTTACCTACTCTACAGAAGATGTTGAAAATGTCTTTCATTTTCTTGAAGACATAGGTCTACCCACTTCATCGTATTTTCAAAAGCCTTATTCAAAGTTTCCTTTGTCACTGAATTGAAAAAGTTTGTTTGTTATTACATATTTTAATCCATCGATCGTCGTAGGATTGGTCTGGTACACTTCAGATCTCCCCAGAAGAAATAGTCAGGAGACGTTAGTTCGGGGGATCGCAGCTGGCACAATTATTATTCCGCGAAAACCTCTTCTAAAAATTGCAGAGATCGATTAGATGTATGAGCTTCACACCATGTTATTCAAAGAAACAGCTATTTAATTAAATTTCATTTAATTGTGCAGTAAAAGGAAACAATATGTCTGAGCAATAAACTTCAGAGTTTACTTTGTCTTTAAAAAATGTCCTAAAGGCCTAATGTGTGCTCATGATATGGACACCATACCCCAATTTTCTGGGATGCAATGGTGTTTAATGTATTGCATAATGGTTTTCGTAGGATCAGACCCGTGTATTCTGGGAATTTACGTAACCTGAAAGATGAAAGCAAGCTTCGTTTGAAAAGAATTTCCTGTTTAACACGTCAGCACCATGACGACAAATAAATCTTTGAAACCAAACACAATAATTTAGTCTTTTCTAATTATCTGTGGGTTTTAGTTCATGCACGACCGATACCTTGAAAGACTGTAATCCTAGGTCATCCTTTAATGCTCTACACTTATGTCACTTTACTGTGTCAATTTTCTAACCGATTTGTTAAGGCTTTTTAATATTTGATTAGAAATATTTAACAGTTTTTCTTTCATTAAAACTGTGGATCTCCCACACCGTGGAGCATCTTGCACGGAGCCTGTCTGGAGAGATTTATTTAACAGATCACGCACTGTATCCCGATGAGGTAAATTAGAGTTTGAGAAACGTTCTCTAAATTTATGTTTCACTTTTTTAGTGTATTTGTCACCTTCTCGAAAAATATATTCCATTAAAAAACTCATTATTTAAATGAAAACATTTTACAGAATGAATGCACTTGCTGGCTGCAGGGTTTGTGTATAACCTTGACGAGGATGTGCTGGTATTGTTTGAGTGGCTACCTGCTAAGGCTAGGGAGAAATACCAATCTACACCAGAATATAAGAGTGTCTGCCACTGCGGAAAAAGTTCTGACTCTCTGTGTATAACAACATAGTGTATAATACTGACAAATGATTGAACACTACCACTAAAATTGTCAAATCTTCACACAATAAACCTAAAATTAATAATTATCTATGAAACCTTTATCATCCACTATTAATAAATATATACGTACAACTTAACAACATTTAATAACTGTAAATACTAACATTCAAGATATTCTTGTACTGAATAAAAACAACCATCCATAAGAAATTTCTTTAATTCTTTTTTTAATTTAACCTCAGCATTTAAGTGTTTAATAGACCTGGATAATTTATTAAATAGAAGACAGAAGTGACTGGTATCGAATGAATGTTGAAACAATTCTTTTTATACATAGGTTTTTTATGTTCTGTGGGATGTGTCGATATATTTTCTACCTATTTCTTCCATAAATACAGTTGTCGCTCTGATGTAACGCGACGGAAATTCCTGCGAATGTATGATATTGAATGGCACTTTTTACCACCTTCATTCAGCCAGAATTGCACAGCTTTCCTCTTGTAGTCCATGCTGACACCTACATTTCCAATTTTTACAGGGCTTGCGACACAGCCTTAACTAGGCGATTTGCAGGGAGACTAACTGTTCGTATCACTGGCTTCTGGGGATTCACTGTCTGACTCAAATATCGAACTCAGGCCTGCAACATTATTTGTGGCAGGAGCAAGGCTCTTCCGATCGATATCATTATCACTTGCTTCACATACATCGAGAGTTTTCCTCATACCGGTTCACTCTTATACAACTACTTATTTTCAGTCAGTTCAGTAATAAACTGGGCTATTTTCTTTTCTTTCGTGTTTATGTTCCCCAAAGACGAAACACCATTTTTACGGAAAGTGGCGAACTCGAGTATATTAATCGGATTTACGTCTTGCTCCGTGGAACTCACTGTGACAGTTCTAATTTTTACACAACCCTCAACATCGTACTGGATACATTTAACATTAACCCTGTAGCCGTTGGCTTGTATTACTGACCTTGACTCATGTGCTTTCGTTCGCTGCTGGTTGCCACCGCTCCACTGGCTTGCACACAGGAAGGGCTGTTCATTCCAACCTGTAGCGACTAGTATCCACTTGCCTATTGCTTATATGCATAATTCCGGGTTTATTTCGGGACCTTGCAGTGGAAACAGGCGGCTAATATTTTTCACATGGTCTTCTCGTAGCACATCAGTTATTTCACCGAAGTTTCGAGGCAAGTTTCGGCATTCAGGGTGTGATACTTCCCCTGTTAGCAAGCCAATTTACTGTTTCTACTGGTGTTGCATATGGAATAACCTTCACATACCTCTACAGTAAAAAGTCAAGAAGCCACCGGTGTGGCTCAGTCGGTTAAGCCGCTTGCCTGCAGGTTGCGCTCGGCCGCAGGTTCGACCCCCGCTGGGACTGATTACCTGGTTGGGTTTTTTCCGAGGTTTTCCATAACCGTAAGGTGAATATCAGGTAATCTATGGCGAATCCTCGGCCTCATGTTGCCAAATATCATCTCGCTATTACCTACTTCATCGACGCTGCATAACCTCGTAATTGAGACAGCGTCGTTCAATAATCAACTAAAAAGAACAAATCGGGGGGGGGGTTAGGAGAGCGCACAGGCCAAGGGACTGGACATACCGTTCCAATTACTCATTTGCCTGAATATACTATGATATGAGGACCAGGCGCTTTAAGTGTGATAGATCAGCATTATGCTGGTGTCACACACTAACATGCAATTGCAAGGGAATGTCCTCGAGAAGTTTAGGCAAGGTATGCTGTACAAAATACAATTCTCATTTTTGGTCATTAGTTCATGGTGAAAAATTCTTCACCACATCACTCTACATCTCTTCAAATTTTGAAAAAAAAAATCTTTCAGTCACATCATGTATGTATGGTCCCTACGAGACACACACATACATAAATATATCGAAGGATCCAGATTGCAACATCAGGTAATAACACAGGGGAATCAAAAAAGCGTTTTTCTTCATGCTTTGTCTTTTAGACCTGTTCTTGGGGTTATTTAGGTGCCGATTCACAAAATGGCATTGAATAGTAACAACTCTAGTTTCTTACATATTGTTGTATTTATGTAATTAATACAATAGGTTACAATTCAGCATATGTCTCCCCTTTATAAGGTTGTAACTATCTCTTTCGGGCAGGAAGCTGTTTGGACTAGAGATACAAGTAGAAGGAATAAATTATATATATATATATATATATCGTCGTTGTTCCTGCAATAACTCCTATGTGACATATTTATCGATTTTCAGATTTTTGCTCTGTTAAATAACTTAAATAGTGATACAGCAAATAATAAAATCTCCTATATGTAATTATATTTCTTTGTTTCGAAAATAGAAGAATTCACAATATGGCTGACATAGGATGAATAAATGTGTTTTTTCTTTCTACTCAAAAATGTTATATATTTGCACATAGGAGTTACTGCAGGAACAACGACGATATGATGATTTGTATGAATGCAAGACTACTCTTAACAGTTGTCTTCATTTTATCAGTAAAATAAAATAAACTCTCTAGCATTTATTGTCCTCATAACTCCCTTCGTCCATGATTTCCGAGGTCATTCTTATTAAATGGACAAAATAATCCTTGCCATAACAGGTTGCAAGTTAACGTCATACGTGATCATTTTAATGAAGTAATGAAAAAATGATAATGTGAAGACTTGCACCCCACACTCACCTATCAGGCAAAATCTCATTCTCTTCTGCCGCGCCTTCCAGTTTCAGCTCGTCCTTTACTGTGCCCAAATCACACACCTCTTCCTGAAAATGAAGTCACGAAAGTTCAGAGAGATGGTGTAGGTTTACATGAAGAGCGCATCAATTCTTCATGACATAGGCCTGCATTTAAATCCTACCGAGTCCAAGTACAAAACTGAGTAGCAAACGATATTCCTTGGAGGTAATATTTCAAAGGTTTCCAATATACTTCGATTTTAACTATTATTTCAAGACAAATAGATAAGGAAATATATCTTTACTCAATCATTAACTTAAATGCAGCCTAACTCAATCCAAGATGTCTACGGATGTTATTGTGTGAGCACAATATTAAACATTAAACCATGCTTTCTATTAAACATTCCATATTTGACATTTCGTAGATATTTTTGCTATATTTCATCTAAAACTTTTTATATCCCCGAACCAAGAGTTGTAAATACAACATTTAACTCTTGCGCACATTTCGGTGAAATATTAATAAATATCGAAACTCAATTTTATACCAAATTGGAATAGGAGTAAAGACAGGCGAACTATAAGGGAAGAGGGTGCAATTATAATGTAATTAAAGAATTACATAAGAATATTTGAAATGAAACTAATGTAAATATAATTAATGTTGTGATGGCATTGTACATAGGAATGAGGGCCAACAGTACATGAAACAGCTGTCGATAATAAATATGCGTACTTCATATTCATAAATATTTATATTCATTCACATTTATAAAACACATATGGACTAAAAGAAGAAAAATGGTGTTACTGACACTGTAAACCTAATTACGTATCCCAGTTCAGTATGACTTACATGAATAATTTATTCTGCATAAAGTTACATTTCCTCCTTTTGTCTGGTTTTAGTGTTCGTAAAGCCTTTATACTGTAACAATTTAAAAAACTGCCTAACTGAATGAAAATATCGACATATTTTTAAAAGAGTTTTTGCGGCAGTAATATTTTCTGGATCTCCTAAATTATTCCTGGGAACTCTCAATCTTTAGTTGAACGCTCTATCACTGAGTTATCACTACCTGCTTTTAATGTGTCTGTTATACTTTTGTTACGTCATACTACTTTTCACCAATAAAACAGTACGAAAGGATGTTTTTCAACCAATCATGGCTGTTTATCGCTACAATTTTATCGCTTTCCTAGCAATTGTTTGTTTTATCACTTCCCTAGCATTTGTTTCTTTTTTTGTCAACATTTCAAATAGCAAATTCATTACAGTACTATAAAACATGCTTTCTGCTCGTCATTTGTTTCCCGCATAGATATTCAACTGAAAATGGCGGCTCCATTCAAACATTTTGGTGAAGCTAGCATTAGTGAAGTATAATTTTATTAAGTCAATTAATAGGTACATATTTTATTGTATTACAGTACTTCATTTCTTCTAATCTTTATATACTGTTTCTGTTTTTATCACCTCCCTATCATTTGTTACTTTGTTTGCCAACATTTCAAACTGCAAATTGTTCACGGTACTATAAATCATACTTTGCGATCGTCATTTGTTTACCCTATACATAGTCAACTGAAAATGGCGGCTCCGTTCAAAAGTTTTGGTGAAGCTAAAATTAGCGGAAAAGAATTTTAATGAGTCAATTAATATTTTATTGTATTGGAGTACTTTATTTCGTATAATATTTATATTGGTTCTTCAAATCGTATAATAGTGAATTAAATCCCATGCGAGTTTTGATTTCCTCTGGATACTTTTTTTCTGTTTTTATCACCTCCCTATCATTTGGAGAAGTTGGGGGCATTATCTCTATAGCTTTCCAGCATGGACGAATGGCTGTCTAAAACACAGTTACAACACATGTTGAAAGTTATTATATTTTGTTCGAAGGTTGCAACACTCGATCTGCGCCTAGTTTCAACATCCCTATCACGAAATAAAATGCAGTTTTCAACACTTGTATCATAAGTAACTCCTTTTATGAAAACACACGTTCCTCTAATTCTTACAATTTTGCATATGTTAAATATAGCCTATAATTCCGTGAACCAGCTTATGGATAACATCAATCATGAAGAGATATTCAAGATGGTAATTTTACTCGTTTCACTCTATATAGCAAGATTTCATACTTTAAGAAAAATAACTGTATGGTCACTGAAAGAATATTCTTCAAGACTTAAATAACAGAGCCATATTGCACTTCAAATTTAGGTTATTTCGCAACAAAGAAATAAGAAATAAAGAACATGCAGACAGTCTTACTGTCCCCACTGGAAATCAAAATTCGCTATCACCATAGCTGTACAGAGAAGGTTTCTGTGACGAAGAGAGTACAAGCTAAACATCAGAAAGAAGAGCCAGTACAGCCAAAGAGCTCCACTCACCTCGTCTTCACACTTAACTAGGGGAAAATTATTTGGCAATATAATTTCTTCAAATTTTATCTCTCGATTGTGATCGTAGCTGTCGTCCACGCATTCCTCCTTTATCCTAGTCACATGCAGATCCAATAAATTCTCTTCCTGCAGAAAAAAGAGGAATAATCAATGAGTAATATATTACAATGTAACAGAAGCTGATCACAAGTGTTACAGGTTGCACTCTGGGTCTGCATGCCAGTGCTTCAATAAAGAAAAAATGGATAACAGATTTTAAAAGCAGCATAATGTCGGAGAAGAGGTGATACTTAACTTGTGAGAGTGATTAGAATAAAGTCAAATCTGTTATGATATCCATTTCGACTAAAAATATCCCAAAACGTGTTATTGGCGCTCAAGTGTAATGGAAGAATCATGACTAATTTGTGTCACATCATGGAAAATTTGAACCATGATGCAATGCATTTCATGATACATTTTGGTACCGGAGTCTCTAATCTATGACTTTAACTCTTCAGTACACTGTCCTTCCTAATAAGAAATGTACTGTTACATAATGTCTGTATAAAATCCAATGCCAATATATTCACTGGTGACATACGAAACAATCTTACTGTGCTTGTAACCTTCCATGTCTTACAAGAGCGAATTTTCATAATTCAGTAAGAGTCAAGGCAATAAAAATATATTAGATTTTATAAAATCAAATAGAAGTAATTCTATATAATAGCGTTACCACGTTAAGGTACAAATTTATTTACGTACTTGAGTTCTAGTGCAGTCAAATGTACCGAAAAAAAAAAAAACTGTGTGATGACACTAATTTCGCACCAAAATATGGTTGAAACCCGCTGTCAAAATGGGGTCCGTCAAAGAGGTGCGGACAGGTGGGATCACTGCATCGAGGTGGAAGGGTTAGGAAACAGAGATAGACCATCACATACTTGTCATTTTCGTAAGGGCGAATCAGTGAGAAGTTAGGTTAAGTTAGTTTAGACTCCTTGTATGCTCTGCATATACTTACAACTGTCTAAGAATGTATGCTTTCTCCCAAGACGTACCAAAAGCATAACATAACCTAACCTGTCACTGATTCGTCCTCACGAAAACTCGCTTTGGTCGAATCAGTCACAGGTCATATTACAAGTTAGTTTAGGCTTTTGCTGTGCGTTGCATATATTCACAATTGAAGAGTCCACTGCAAGAATGATGGATGTCACTTTCTTGTCGAAAATGAACCAAGACTGTCAATGCATAGCTTAAGACATATAGAATGTACATAGAGAGTTATATGGTATTAACACTGATAGTCATTGTCTAGTAATGATCGAAAAATCTCAGTTAAGCTTTGAGCGCTAAGCATTTCAAACTTTCAATTGCTTCTCCTGCAAAATGTATTCCAAATGACATCCATCATTCTTGCAGTGGACTCTTCAATTGTCTAAGAATGTCAGTGGCGAAGTTAAGGTGTAAATACTGAGTAGACTGAAAAAATCTGCTTAGCTTCTATCTTTTTATAGAGCAGTTGTTTACCCACTTTTCTATCAAAATGTTTTGTGACACCACACAAGAAGATGACGATCACTTATCTTCACCCCCAAACAGAATACAGGTAAAACAATAGAACTTATTTGTCTCAGAGCACCCTGTTAGTCAAGGATATTTCTAATACCATGAAAATTGAAATTTTTATTCGGTCTTTCTTCATCTGCTATTTGAATAAGTAAACTTGAAAACGCTTTTTTCTTTTAATTCTACAAATAATGATCGCAATGTTGTTTCAGTATGAGCAATTTTATACAAAATAAATATGTAACACTCACACGCATGCACTTTTGATTAAACTAAAGTCAGCAATGCAGAGCTTTCAGACGACATCAATATAGTGCGACGTAATACTATGATGGAAGGCTAGCCTCCTTTCGTAAGGAGATGTAGTGAATCGATACCTCCTCCCTGGTCCAGCCTCAAGCTTGTGAGTCAAGATCGTAGCCATGCCTTTAGAGGCTATTGCCGCAAGCCTCGCGGCTCAAACTCCTGTCTCCATACTGGAATGACTGCCAATAGTTAACTTAATATGTGGAAGGGTCGAACTGCAACCAAATGTTATGCTACATCGTTATTACGAACTCATAGACCTACTTGAATAATTTCAAGGAAAAAAATTGTTCCTGCGCCGGGTATCGATCTCGGAATCCTTCGCTTAGCGCATGAATGCTCTACCGACTGAGCTACCCCAGGAACCATACACGACATTGTCACAATTCTTCCCTTTACGTATATCCACACAACTCATCCCGATTTAAGTTGTGTGGATATAAAGGGAAGAATTGTGACGGTGTTGTATGGTTCCTGGGGTAGGTCAGTCGGTAGAGCATTCGTGCGCTAAGCAAAGGATCCCGGAACAATTTTTCTCTTAAAATTATTCAAGCCTGCTTCACAGGGAGCTTCTACCTGAAAGTCAGATTTGCATATCAATTCACTGTTTGCCGAAAAGTTTTGATTTCAGGAAATACTGTACGTGAGTTTGAGATTTTGAATGATTTTGCTGTGCACTACACAAGTGATTGAAGTCAGCAAAACTATACTTACTCCAAACCTCATTTTTGTCACAAAAAATAAGCGTGGCCAGCAAAATAACCTGTGTGAAATTTCACAACCCTCTAACCATTCTACATTTTCATATTGTGAAATAAAAAAAATGTCTAGTGTATTGTCCGCTTTTGTTTTATATTGTTTCATTCAATTGTTGCATTAAAATGAGATTACCGAATTTACAGGGTGTCCAGCGCACACTTTGAACACCCACAATATACGTCCCTGATCCTAATCCTACTGTAGGCCTACTTTGTTTGCATACAGAGTGTCTTATTGTTTTCAGGTTATGGTATTGATATTCTGATCTACACTTCGATTCATAATGGTATACTCTTGCTTATCCTTTTGTAAAAGTGGAGATAAAAATGGAAATGACATCACTTTCCATCAATATCCATGAAATGTTGACTTGCGTGAAAAATAGGTTAAATGAATATCGCGGCAGGACTTGAACAAAAGTAGTTTTTGGCAACTTTCAAAAAGATCTGTGCCAGTTAGTGTGGAGTTCACATTTCGACATAATTTGTTTCAGTATTTCCACTAAAAACAAGCGACTCCTTCCAAATTTCCTTCTCGACCATTTTTTAAGATTATCCATTCCATCATATCTTCAAGGACATGACAAAGGCATTCGCAAACATAGGTAATATCGTGGTTAAAAGAAACTATGGTTCTGCTTTTCCAAAAACAAGCTGAATTTTGGAGTCAAGGTCAGAACCAGAACCAACAGGGCCAGAGCCAGAACCAGCGTGTGACGAAAACCAGGTTTCTGTAGCCATCCAGGTTGATAATGATAGGCATACCGGTACTGGCCGTAATTTGAATAACATAAAATTGTAGAAAATTGATCGTAACCCAATTTTTCACATAAATCGCACTTAAAATAATATATCTAGGTTATAACTATTCAAATTCTTAATTTTATTTCATGCTGTGTCGTGCAATTAGATTAATTTGACAACTACACCATTGAAAGCACTGGATAAATAGGGTGTAATCGCCTGCCGTCTAGTGGCGCATTTGCAACTACGTCTATGGAGCCAATTCTGAGATCGATTATCGCAGCAATGCAGAGGCCTTCAATACTATAGTGTAGGCAACGGTAGTACTGTAAATTTAAGAAAAATAGGTTAGAGTTATCCTTCTTCCGAAAGATCCAGGAAGGTGAGTTTATAGAATATAATATATATTTTATGAAAATAATATATCAACCTTATGTATTTCATATTTCAATAGTGGAAGGAAGGTGTTAATTTTTTCAAAAGAACACGATATCGAAAGTACAATACATTTTATCGTCTGCTAGGGAAAGATTCTGTGATGAGGCGATAGTAGCAATCCTGGTGGTGAGCAACTATCTATGTTTGCATATTTAGTAAGTATTGAGCTTCGTGACTGTATATACCACTGTGGTAATATAGTCATAATACTGAGCAGCTAGATGCGTCCCTAGATTTGAGGTAAAAAAATCTGGAAACCTTAAATTATAGTGGCAGTGTAACTTTATATATTTGAATAGTAATTAGTAACATAAGAATGAAAGAGTAGACATGGGGATAAAAATGGTCTTACATCTGGTGACGGACTTGCCTCTTCTTTAACTGCGTCATCACATGACTGTACTGTCAAAGGGTCGACCTCGGGTTCTGTCTTGATAACATCCATTATAACTGAAAGCACAGTGCCAGAAAATTACCTGTTTGGTGCTTATGAGCTGTTAACATAACTACACGTGTACCTTACATGGTAATTAACTGTAATGCGCCATTGAATCACATGTTGGTTTTGTACTCACAACAGGATTTCCATGGAAATGGGAGATTTTAGTGTTAATACTGATAGCAGTGTTGTGTATTATATCTCTTTTTGACTGTTTACGCATAATATATTTTTTATTTTAGTAGGTTATTTTACGACGCTTTATCAACATCTTAGGTTATTTAACGTCTGAATGAGATGAAGGTGATAATGCAGGTGAAATGAGTCCGGAGTCCAGCACCGAAAGTTACCCACTATTTGCTCATATTGGGTTGAGGGAAAACCCTGGAAAAAACCTCAACCTCCCGACCGGGAATCGAACCCGGGCCACCTAGTTTCGCGGCCAAACACGCTAGCCGTTACTCCACAGTTGTGGACGGCATAATATAGGTACAAAGGTTGTGATGAAAGCATAATGGGTTACAGGGAAGGGTTGCAGGTAGAGCAAGTATTAATGAATAAATATAAAAATAATATACTGTATTATCTTATATTTTATTCAATATATTCACTCGTACTTTTGTCCATTAAAAGGCAGTTACTAAGATATAATTAAAAAATGGCTTTAAACACGTTTGGCCATATTCTGAATAAAGTCTGTGAATGTCTTATAGCAACAGTTTGTCCATATTACTCTATTCGTATTTAATCAATGAAATGTTACTGTGAAGTTTTGAAATATAATAATACCCTATCCGGATATCATTCGTAAAATTTAGTTGTAAGTTATTTCAGTAATGAATTAATTGATTTTTATCGATAGTTGGACAAGGTAGAGTATTCACCGGCACTGAACGAATATTGCACACTTTTATGACGGCCAATGTGGCACTATAAATCAATTTTCAATACTTTTATCACAACCATAACACATTTCAATTCTTATTGTACTATATATATATATATATATATATATATATATATATATATGTGTGTGTGTGTGTGTGTGTGTGTGTGTGTGTGGAATTATCACTAATTTAATACATCACAAAGTCCACATCTTTGGAGTAACGGTCGGCGCGTCTGGCCGCGAAACCAGGTGGCCCGGGTTCGAATTCCGGTCGGGGCAAGTTACTTGGTTGAGGTTTTTTCCGGGGTTTTCCCTCAACCTAATACGAGCAAATGCTGGGTAACTTTCGGTGCTGGACCACGGACTCATTTCACCGGCATTATCACTTTCATTTCATTCAGACGCTAAATAACCTAGATGTTGATACAGCGTCGTAAAATAACCCTATAAAATAAAATAAAATAAAATAAAATATATCACAAAACATACAATGAACGAACTAAATGTAATTATTATGAAAGTCGTCATATTTTCTTTCTGGCATTACGATTCATTTCCACTAGATGGCTCCCGATACGTGTAGCAAGGTTGGCAATATATGCGAACAAAATGATACTAAATTTGGTGAATGTGACTACAAGTGTGTAGTATTATGTGACAGGTTAGGTTAGATTAGGTGTGTAGTATTATTTGAGCGTTGAGTGACTTCTCTTACTATTGGGGATAAGCACCAGCAGCCATCTTACATGTCGTACCAACGTAACTTATGAGACATTATGAACGTTTCGCGATAGTTTGCAATTTTCTAGCGGGAATTTAAAAATACATATTCATAGTTATCAAAATGGCTGCTGTTGGTGGTTGTCTTAATCTTATTAAGCTCAGCATTGTGAAAACTGAAAATGAAACGCAACTGTGGTGCCAGGAAGAAGGTCTGTTTCCCGCAGATATGGAGTGTCTACTTTGTGGGGAATTGCTGTATGCTCAATTTCCCAGAAGAGTCAAATACGGTTTATTTATTTGTAAAAAAAAAAAAAAATGCGTCGGGCATGAGGTTTATGGAACGTTTAAGTTGTCTGCTGGAAATAACACATTTTTCACTCATTCGAGATTGTCGACCAAGAACGTTCTTATTGTAATGTACGGTTTTGCAGTTAAGTTTTCTTACTACCAAACAATAGGGGAGTGTATCGAGAAGAATGTAGCAGATGTACTGGTAACGGAGTCAACGATCGCGGATTGGTTTTCATATCTGAGGAAAGTGTGTAGAGGTAAGAATATAGAGTTATGACAGGTTAGGTTAGTTTAGACTTTTATTATGTTTACGTAATTATCTGTAACAGAGTAGTTTAGGGTTTTGTTATGCCTTGTATAGGCAAATCTGTGACAGTGTGACAGTTTAGGATTGTAGTGACAGGTTAGGTTAGCTTAATTTAGGATTTATTATGCTTTATATAAATGAAACTAACAAGTTAGGTTAGGATAGTTTAGGCTTTTGTTATACGTTTTATAGGCGAATCTGTGACACGTTAGTTTAGGTTAGTTTAAGATTTAATGGCAGGTTGGGTTAGGCTTTTATTATTCTTTGCATATACGAAACTGTGATAAGTTAGGTTAGGATACTTTAAGCTTTTGTTATGTCTTGTAAATAGGCGAATCTGTGACAGGTTGGGTTAGGTTATTTTAGACTTTTAGTGGCACGTTAGGTTAGGTTAGTTTAGGATTTTATTATGCCTTGTATATAGGAAATGGTGACAGGTTAGGTTAGGTTTCTGTTATGCCTCATATAGGTTACGTTAGTTTAGGCTTTTATTATGATTTGCATACACGAATCTGTGGCAGGTTAGATTAGGTTTTGTTTGCTATAAGTTTTATTTTTCTTTCAGACAGTTTGAATCGCCGTTAAAAGAATGAACCAAGCATTAGAGGACCGAATCATATAGTGGAAATTGATGAATGTAAGATTGGACGTAGGAAATTTGAGGTCCGTCGAGTTGTTGAGGGTTCTTGGGTTTTGGGTATGTTAGATTGTGAAAGGAAGGAAGTGCGGTTGGAGATTTGTCCGAATATTGAACTTTGCTGCGTCTTATTCGGAAACATGACGCCGCTCAAACCAAAATAATGACGGTGTGCTTGGCGTGCTCTTAGACGACGTCGTCTCGGGGAGGCGTGCGCAAGGAAGACCTCAGTGATCACCTTTGTGAATACTTATGGAGGAAGGATTGTTCGCAGCATGCAAGATCCTTCCAACGCGTTGATAAAGCAGTTAAGGCACTCTATCCCGGCGGTGTGCGTGATGATGAAAGTGAAAGCGATTGAGTATGACCAGTGCTGTCATAGTAACATTTTTCTTGGCCATACGCTACACTCTTTTCTCCCTTGAAATATATTTTACTCTCCTCTCTCTACCTCTCCAACCATTATTCAATGGTTCTTTTAATATATATTTTAGGACGCTTCATCAACTGCGATGGTTGCATTTGCTGTTAATGTGTCTGTGGAAAACCCCGGAAGAAACCTCAACCAAGTAACTTATCCCAACTAGGAGTTGAACCCGGTTCCGCTTGTTTCACAGTCAGACTTGCTAACCGTTACTTAGAATCTTTTGAATATAAAAAGAACTAAAGAATTGTTGTTTTCATTTACATTTTTATAATTAGAAAATAAGCTTGATTTAAAGAATATCCCATTAAGTTCTCACAGTAGATGTACACGTGTATTGATAAATCATGAAGCGTGTATCGGTGTCCATATAGGCAGAATTTTCTCTTCCCATACGATTCATTAAAACTTGTAGGTTCCCATACGCCGTATGCTCCCGTATGACCCCTATGATAGCACTGACGCGTGGCCGTTTCGAACAGGTACAGTAGTGCTTTTTTGTTTTTTTTTTATGTTGGCAGTTCAAGTGCGTCGATGTCTACCATAATGGCGGTCTTGGAAAGAAAGTTACGTTGTGATATTTGTGTGTTTATTCTAGTATTATATGCTCTAGTTGAGTGTTTTTCAGTGGCTATTGAATTAATAACAGTTCTGCGTTGTTCACATTACATCGCATCGTGTGTTTCATATGACTACAATCCTTTCATTCTCTAGAAAGCACAACGTTTGCACTTGCATTACGTTGGACGTGTCATTTCAGAGGTAATTTTCCACATTTCTGTACAATTAGTTTAGTTTAAACAATTGCCAATAGAATCCTTAAGTTCTAAAATGCATCTCCACCAAAAATCGCTTCGAAATTCAGTCATTTTCTATTCCTAAATCGGCGGAAGTCACTCACGCTCGTTTCTCCTTAGGCCTAAGTTTGAATTGTAATAATAACCCCCAAATGCAATAATTGATTGCAAACTGAAAATATTTCAAACTTTAGTTGTTTGCACAGTAACAAACACGCGCACATCATTGTGAACTTAACGTAGGAACGGGACATAATCCGCCAACCTTGCACTGCAGTAACATTTCAATACCGGTACACATGTACAAAAAAATAAACATAACAAGAGTATATCTTGGTTTTCATAAAAGTGACAGATCAATGAGCATTCCCAACAATGAAAATATTCCACATTCAACTTATACACACCTATGCTAATGAAGTCGCTAATATTTCAGCTCTTCAGTCTACAATGATGAAGGAAGAACCTCTGAATATTGGATACGTTAAAGATGCACTCATGTGTTACAGAATTAATGGTTTCAAAGGTATGTAAATGCTGTAAAGCATGCAGAAGCAACAGGCAACGTCATTATAATGAAACCTAGCTCGTTGCTTAAATCATATAGTCGTGCATCAAGAAGACTGTGGAACCGCTTCCTTATTATTTTTTTTACTTCGTTATTTAACGACGTTATTTAAACTACTAGATTATTTAGTGTCGATAGGATTTGTGATAGCGAGATGGTATTTGGCGAGATGAGGCCGAGAATTCGGCATAGATTACCTGACATTCTTCTTACGGTTGAGGAACATCGCGGAAAAAAAAAACCAAGCGAGGAGAGAACAAACGCTCGAGCGCTACTCCGCGTCGGCAGTTAAGGACCTTAGCCGATTGTGCTACAGTCTAATTCATACAGTAAGGAAACTTCGCCACTTTTTCTGCCTGACATATGCGCACGCATACAGCTAGCGAACCAAGCGGCAAATAACTAACAGTACTGGGAGGTTCTTTCGAAATACTGATTTTTCTAATAATTCTTTAGCTCCTGTATTATCCCCATAACTTACAGTATAAACAGCTGACAAGTAAACATTCTGATGGGGGCAGATAAAAAAGTTGAATTTCTTTCTTACACCATGTTAATAATGTCAAAAGAAGTGCTTATACAAATTTTGGCCACTCGACCGTAATTACGAGGGCTGTAAAAAAATAAGTTCGCCAGGGGCCGTTAACAAAAGAGAAAACACAATTTCATTGGACACATTTATTGGAACAGACGCAGCATTGTTGAGTTATTTTTCAACATATTCCCCACCGGAATTGAGACATTTGTCATATCATGGGATCGACAGAGAGGTGCTGGTTCCGACCTCAGGTGGGTGACTTCTACGACACCGTCCATACCTGTGGAGTAACGGTTAGCGCGTCTAGCCGCGAAACCAGGTGGCCCGGGTTCGATTCCCGGTCGGGGCAAATTACCTGGTTGAGATTTTTTCCGGGGTTTTTTCTCAACCCAATATGAGCAAATGCTGGGTAACTTTCGGTGCTGGACACCGGACTCATTTCACCGACATTATCACCTTCATCTCATTCAGACGCTAAATAACCTAAGCTGTTGATAAAGCGTCGTAAAATAACCTAAAATAAATAAATCTACGACACCAGGATACAAAAATTGATCCCATAGTATAACAAATGTCTCAATTCCAGTGGGGGATATGTTGACAAATAGCGCAACAATTGCTGTATTTGTTTCAATGAATCTTTTCATGCAATTGTGTTTTTTTAACGACCCCAGGAAAATCACTTTCTGGACGGCCTCGTAATTGCAGTCTAGTGGCCAAAATTTGTATAAGCACTTGTTTTGACATTATTAACATTGTGAAAGAAAAAGATTTAACTTATTTATCTGCCCACATCAGAATGTTTGCTTGTCAGCTGTTTATACTGTATGTTATGGGGATAATACAGGAGCTAAAGAATTATTAGAATAATCAGTATTTCGAAGAAACCTAATTGTTCAGGCCTTAAATTGCAGCAACAACAAAAGAAAACCAGAACGGAACACTTCCAGCCAGAACACGCAGTTCATGAATTTCAATAACATTTTAATTAAAACTTCTATAATCCAGCAAGGTGGCTAAGATGGTAACATTTGAGACTCGCATTCGGGAGATCTCGGGTTCGAACTCCATAGCCGACCAATCTGACTAGGTTTTTTTCATGTTTCCCTCAATCACTAAGCTAATTAATATGGGATTGGAAATTTACATACTATGATTTATCACTGCTTTAATCGCCAATATACATATTAAAACAAAATGTAAACCAGTTAAATACATGAATACAAGTGATCTGTAACACACGACAATAAAAACAGAATCTCAACAATACTCAACGGGCTAAAGATTCTATACAAGCGTTATAACATTGATTTTAAAGCTTGTATAAATCAATGCATATGAACATAACTAAGCTGCTGTACCGACGGTATTCTTGGACGTCTGCATATTGTGTATATATATATATATATATATATATATATATTTTTTTGCTCCCAGCGTAGCCTGTAAGCTACATGCTTTTTGAAAGCCAGAAGCTCTTATGAAATTGTAGGCCTACATACAGTATGTCAATCAGCTAGTAAGCTACGGGTCTCTGGTATATGTTGCTGCCAATTTTTTAAAACATACTAAAATTCATTTTAAGATATTAATTAAAACTATAAATATAGAAAAAGTTATTTTTTCTATCGACAAAATCTTTTGGTTATGAAAGGGTTAACATTGCAAACAAAGGCTTTCCTACCACGGGACTCTGTAAGCCTACTATACATTATTTACATTTTCCAATTGGGGTATTGAATACTAGGCCTTTATGACTTCTTAAAGATCATAATCTTTGCTTACCTAAAGTTCCAAAGGACTCAAATGTTAAAAAGTGTGAATTACTATTTTAGTGTTAGTCTTATTATCGGTAATATTACGGTATGGGCATTTACCTATGTATTGTTCATGATTGTTGAATTGAATTTACTATAGGCTATAATAATGATATTTCTAGTCTATTTATGTATTATTTACTATTTTTAATAAAATCAGTGATATTAACCTTCGAATGTATCATTTTGGAGTCATTAAACCTGTAACAGTAGGGCCTGCAGTACATTTCATTACAGGTTAAGTGGGATTGGAAGTTAGTGCCAGTTCTCAAGTAAAATTCTGTGTTTTCTACAGTAAATTGTTCATTTGTTTAAATTTATTTAAATTCAATGTGTCAGACATGCAATAATGTGCATCTTATATACAGCTTATATATATTATATAATTTTATTCTACTTAACAAATATTTTGATGTTCTGTAATCCACTCTCCGCTAAACTACATTTAAGCTACCATACCTTTGTTTTTTTTTTTGCCTCATATTTCTTTTGGAATATAATCCCTTCTTAATTTATTTTATAGATGTCATCTCCTTTATTCCATTTTCTTTTCTTAAATCTTTTGCTTCCTATTGAAGATAAATAATAATTATAATTTCCCCAAATTCAATATAGTTAAAGCAATAAATTAACTTTTTGGAAAAGAGGTGATACAAGCTTTTCACCATAAAAGACTGAATTTAATGATCTCACATAGTTAATTGGTTTTCAAAAAAACAATCTTAAATGTACCCAGTTACTGCAGACAGAAAATGTTACCTCTCTTGTACTATATTGATTTGAATTTCATATCATGATCTAAGAAAATATAGTTACTTGAGGAGTCTGACATAATTATGGGATACAGAAATAATTCGTCAAATATTTATACCGACGTGGACTGGGTCATAAATGGATAAGACAAACGTATTGTGGACGTCAACACCTAGCAGTCATTGCTTTGTTCATATTTTAAAACAAACTAGGTATTACCGTATTTACTCGAATATTCCCTGAACCCTAATTTTATGGAAATAAATCTCTATTTATTATGAACAAAAGTTGTTACATGATGTATTTATTATATTGGTCATGTTACAATACAAGCACCTGCAATACAAGAAAAATAATTTTACGTCTTGCATGAGTAAAAACAGCAAAATATTGGTAGGAAAATAACTTACCTCATTCCTCATCACTTTCGTCGTTGCTGGCAAAAGAGCTGTTGGCGTCGGAATCGTCATCATTGCCATCTTGCCACAGCATACTGTCTTGTGTTCCAGCCAATGAATTGCTAGTCCCACACATCTTAAAGCTACACATTCTATCGCTTCAAGGCCAGGGTACCAATCTTGCTGCAAATAATACCCGCACGCCAATTTTTGCAAATGATATGAGAGTATTATTCGAGTATATATATGGTAATAAATGTTTTGCTAATATCATACAATTACACCTTCATAAACTTAAAATTTTTGTAATTATAAAGCTGTTTTAAATGTTTCAATTGTGCCCTAACTTTCTGTAAAAGTCTTTAAATTGACCTATTTTTGAAAAGGTATTTCGACTGATTTGGTACATTTCTTACTTTTCTGAAGTTAAATTAAATTTCAAAGCCCCTGAGCCCATTGAAGGATGATGCGATATGAACAATGATATTCATTATGATTATCTTCCATACCTTGTATATTATTATGCACTACTCTATTTTCTTCTACACCTAAATTTCCAATTCTATTTACTCTGAGCGAATTCCCCTTCAGGGGACATCACCTTATCGTAGCACTGTCCGTGCGGGTGAAGGGGTTTGCGTGCTTCAATGAAGTTGGGGGCAGTGCCGATGGTAGCTTTGCTACTAGTAGGGCCTCCCTTGTTGGACAGGCCCCCAACCGAGAAGCCAGACAAAGTATGTCCCACAACGACCCATCATATTTTATTCCTATCCCCATCCTTTTCCTGCCATTTCCCTTACGGTTGAGTGAAAGAATGTAGAGAGGAGCAAAACACCTAGAAGCACCCTGTGAGCATAGGCACAGAGAAATGGCAATCCCTCTAGTATGCTAGGGTGCTGTGGGCCAATCACTCGCACACCTGAAATATCATAGATTAAAGAAACAGCAGCAATGGAAAGCTGGACAGTCTCTTTGTTGACAACTTTTGGAATGAAGAGGAAAAGAGAATTGGAATATAAGGAGAGATGTGGGAAAAGCTGGAAGGAGGTGAAATAGATGGCTGGCAACAGAGTTTGCTGAGGAACTTCACTGCTGCCCTATGTGCCATCTAGGAACAACAGGATGTAAGTCGAGTCAAGTGAGCGAATTCATACCATTTTTACTAATTTCTGAACTCCCGCCAACAAAATCACTCTGAACATGTATGTAGTCTATATCTGGAATAGGTCTACAGAAAATACAGTTCCAGATTTTGAGAGAGAAGAGCAGGATTTAAACTCTTACTTACAAATGGCTTTTAAGAAACCCGGAGGTTCATTGCAGCCATCACATAAGCCCGCTATCGATCCCTATCTTGAGCAGCATTAATCTAGTCTATCCAATTATTATTATTATTATTATTATTATTATTGTGACGGCCACATCGAGACTCGATCACGCGTCCCGCAAGAGGGCAGGTCGCGCGGGAGTCGACACGAGCTCCACGGAGCACTGGTTGGGCGGTGCGCGGCGTGGAGAGGAGAGGAGGTGACACGCTGTTCCGCGGCAGAGAGGGGGAAGTAATCTAGAGAAATCGAGAGGCGCCATCTTCTCGGCGTCTTTAGATTGATCGCGAAATCGTACTCTATGGAAACTATGGTTTAGTTATAAATACGACACGCGAGTGAACTTGAGCAGTTGGTTAGTTGCAGTCGTTGCTAGTTTTGGACAGCAAGGCAGTCTTGTGTAGCAGTGAAGCCAGCTTCGAGACCGGAGTTCGACTTGAGTTGTGTCCGTAACTGTGGGAGCCGGAAGTACTGAGTTTGAGTGCAGTGGACCGCAGTTGGGGGACCTGAGTTCGAAGTTCAGTGGACTGTCTCTGAAGGTCTGGGGTTCGAGATACTGTGAACTCGAGTGACTGAGCTAGAAGAACTAGCCAAGGCAAACGAACTGTGAACTGAAAACTGACAGTTCTGATTTGTAAATAGTGCTTTGTGAACATTAGTTAAGATTAGCAGTACATTGTTGTTCTCGATAATCCAAGTAAAATGTCATTGTCGTCTGTGGAGTGCAATAACGAATACTGTGTTACTGTGTGGAGTGGAAATCCCATTGTTGACGAGAGTGTTTACATTCAATTATAGAAAGTGATTATTGTCGTAACAATAAAAGTTACATACTTGTTTTGTATTAAAGTTACATTATTATTAGTTAAAAGTACTGTTACATATGGTGCTGAAATGTGAACTTCATAAAAGTTAGCATCAAAACTCATTGCAATGGAAACGGATTTTGCAAGATCAGCGAGACATTCAAAATTATAAAAAATTAGAAATACAGTTATACGAGATAAAATGAACATTCAATATTCTGTTTTGAATTATGTGAGATATAAGCAATTGACCTGGTATGGACATGTGAGAAGAATGGCAGAAGAAAGGTTACCGTACCTGAAATGGTGCTTACATGGTTACAAGAGATAAGAACAGCAATGAGAGACTGCATACATGGGATGGACAGAGAAAAGTTTGGAACAAATAACACTTTAAGACTTTAGGCACAGAAATATGTATAAACACGAGAAATCTGTATATAAAAGAAAAAGATTTTTATTGATATTAATACAACCATTATAATGCATCACACTACTAGGAATTCGCATGTATGAATATTATTCCACTTTTAGTGATGTGAGATTTATGCGTCTTTCTAATTGGCATCAAATTTTTTGAGAATATTCTCTCACAGAAAACTGATACGGCAACAACATGGAAATGTTCCTTCACAATTTTTGCAAGTGTATGGTGCACAGTACACGCTGGTATGTTTTCCACCATGATATAGGGTTCTGGGAAAAGCAGATTCTTGTAGGTCCACTTCAACAATTGAAGCTTCGGCTGGAACAATGTTGTAAGTTACAAAATTTTCATTCGGCATGTTTCCGTGCATATGTCATGTTACCTTGCTATAGTCCTTGGCTTGCAACTGTCCATCAATGCAATACGTGAGATTTGTCCACCCAAAAGTTTGCTACCCTGGAACAACATTGTACGTGTACACATTTTTTCAGCTCCTGTAAATTTTACCAAATGTAACTTATAACATTGTTCCACCCGACGCTTCAACTGAAGGGTTCAGAACCATAGTGGGCCAAGCGCCATTTACTAAAACCGTAGAAAACAAGGGTTAAAATTAAATTATTATCATAATTCAAAGGAAACATATAGCAAGTAATAAAACTAAATGATATATCAATCTTCATTAAACTATAGTATTCACTTAACTTGAACCCTTGCTTTCTCCGTTTTTAATCAATGGCGCTTGGCCCACTATGGCTCTGAACCCTTCAAATGCTCCTGATAGAGCTACAGTTTGAGGCTGTGCTAGTGCCAAAGCTATGTCAATTTCTTCCTACACAGAGAAGTGGCCACTTGCAGGTACCTCACTCATCAGATTGAGAACACCCCACTTTGCCTATTACTTGTGTTGCGAATTCCATATCAAATGATCGTATGGATTCACCAGCCTGGGGATTTGAAAATGCCTTACATTTAAACTGAAGGTCCAATAGTGTGCACAGATTTGAAGTTTTGTCCACTAAATTCTGGAAGCGTTTATTTATTCCAGTATTGAATTGTTGAATCAGAGAAGTTATAGTGGAAAGAAAATTCTCAATCGATTAGTTGCACACTGATGACAATCTCGTTACCATCACTTACCCATGTATTCAACAATTTCTGGTTTGAAGATGTAGTCCTCTTACAGTGACCAGCTAAAATTTATTTTACCTTGGACAGGTTTTACTGTTTTGTGTTATGTTTATTGCTCTAAAATGTACAACTTACTAAGAAAGTATCACATTTACGTTGTTCTTGAAAACTGTTATAGTGGACCACAAGAAATATTCTCAATGGGAACGGGTTGAATGACAGAAATTAAAACAGGACAGATTATAAAATAAAATCCTGCATTGCTTAATGCGCAGTTACTGCCATGTAGCTTTCGTTGTTGCTGGAAGTAAAACATTCTGTTTTAAGCAAACTCCCTGGGCCCAACACAATTTCAGATTTATTTGATAAATTCTTTTCATATGCAGCTGGTAACATGGCGTTAAAAATTATCTTCCTGTTAGGAATTCATATGTTGAATTAGAGCGTGAAAGAAACGTACAAACTCTCTATCTTCTACGATTAAAAAGGTTTAAAATAGAAATAAACAGTCACAGAAGACAAATATTAATTGTTTATTAATGTAATTATTGTTTTGGGACGTAACTGGTGATTGGTGTCTGCTTACTGGTAGTAGTAGCAGTAATAATAATAATAATAATAATAATAATAATAATAATAATTTATTTTATTTATTATTTATTAATAATATGTGTGTGCTGAACAACACCCAGAGGCCAATTATAGTTCAGCACAAAACACAAACAGAAGTTACAAAGGTGCAAGAATAAATAAAATAATATCTTAAATCAAGATAAACATACCTAAATAAAATTATAATAATAATTATAATAATAATAATTATTTATTTATTTACTAATATTTATTATGCTGTACAACAGCCTGTGGCCAATAACAGTTCAGCACGACACAAGATAAGAGTTAGCACAAGATTTACAATGTACAAGGAATATGCATTTTGAATCTTGCGTACACTACTTTTAACACTTGAATATAATTAATTGATTAACTAGTGGACTTACTCGTGTTAATTATGTAAGCCGCACAAATCTTACATAATTAACACGAGTAAGTCCACTAGTTAATCAATTAATTACAAGGAACAACCAAATAGTACATACAAATAATTATTAAAATTACATACAGACAAATTCAAATAAACAATAAAGACAAAATGAATAGATAACAAAAACAGTGCATACAAATAATTATTAAAATTAGAGAAAAATACAAAAAAAAAAAACAATAATGACAAAATGAATAGATAACTGCAAAATACATGATACAGTAAAGCTAAAAACAACACAAAGGAATGAAGTTGAAATGAATATGCTTAATATATGAATAGCCAAACAATAAACTATACATTAAGCGGATCTCAATTAATATAATGTAAATTGGCAGCTTTCATGCATCTGACAACTGAAGAGAGAGAGATTTAAGCTTATAGGTATAAAAAATTTTTTGAAATCTTAAACCACTCGAAGGGGCCCGAAGGTAGATACAGCTTATGAAGGATTAACAATCTGACAAGGTCTTACAAAAGAATAAGTAGTCAAGTTGAAGACGTCAAGCATAAAGGCTAGAAAAGTTAAAATAATTACAAGTACGCTCATAATTGAAAACAGATGAATTTGGTAAAAACCTGAAAGCACATAGGCACATAAATTTTCTTTGGAAGATTTCCAATTTACCCCAATCAGTAGAAGTAATAGAATTCCATGCGACAGATGCATATTCTAGTTTAGATCTGATTAATGTATAGTCAGTGGCGGCTGGTGACATTTTTCAATGGGTGTGCAGTTAGGAAACAAGTAATAGGCCTAAAACAAACATAAACTTTGGTACTTATATGTAATTAATAATTAACTACGTTTATATTAGTATGGCGGGGTAGAAAATCCATTCTTCTCTCCTTTCTCTGAGCGAATCTGTCGATTACCCTCTCGTTGAAGTCACACATGTCACTAATCACTTGCTTTTCAATGGACAACATTGCCAAAGCTGTTAGTCTGTCTTCCCCCATGGTGCTACGTAGAAATGTTTTCACACGTTTTAATGTCGAGAAACATCTTTCCGCTTCACTGGTAGTCATGGGTATTGTCACTAGAACCTTCAAAAGTTTCACACTTTCGCTGAATGTACACTCCAAATTGTTTTCAATAATAAATTTCAATAAAACACTTGCACTGGAGGTGTTACTAAAGTCTTGACGCATGTAAATGATTTCTAACTCTGTTCGGAGTCTAAGTACATTAATGAATGGATAGGCTTTGTGGATTTCGTTTAACAACATTTATGGAAACTCCTTGTTGTATTTGTTGAATTTCTCTGTAACGAAAAGCTTAGATGCCGTGAGATGCCCGGTAAATTTAAACCGATCTACAGCTTGAATAATGACAGTGTCACATATTTCTTTCGCAGCAACTTTCCTCGTATCGGACGTTTCCACTTTCCGTTTCTTTTCAGATGGTGGATTTTCGTTGATCGTACCAATGCTATCTCTGACCTGTTGGATGTTGTGCTGAAAATTTGTGACTGCTTTATTCGCTGAAACAGAGTCTATTTGCCTTTTCTGCAGTTGGTTATACAGAATATCCACATGAGGCATTATCCGATGAAACACTTTCAACCAAAAGAGAAAGAATGGCTGCTGGATTCGAAGAAGAAGCCCTCTTGCTTGAGTAATTGTACTCATTTGCTTGCTTTGTTCTTGTATTTCTTCAGGACAGTTTATCAGAGATTCCCTATGCTCATATACAGTTTAGACCAATCTTGATTTGAAGTTCCACCTTATGTTTGAAATACCAGGAAATCTCTTGCCTACGATGTCATCAAGTAATCGTACACGTTGTGGTGAGTTGGAAAAAAAAGCTGGAATTTCATTAATATCAGAAAAAAAGATCCTCACTTGAGTATTTTGACTAGTGGCTTGCGCCATAATTAAATTCAGTTTATGAGCATAGCAGTGGACGTAATGCGCATAAGGATAGTCCTGCCTGATTAAAACGTGAACACCAGCATTTCCGCCGCTCATAACGCTAGCTCCGTCATAGCTTTGTGAAATTAGCTTATTTTTGTCATGGATTACTTGCGACAAAACATCTTTAACACAGTCTGACAGACACCGCATTACAATTATTTGGGTTCACAAATGATCAAAATCGTTCCACAGGCTTCCCATTGGATGAAAGATAACGCAACACTATCACCGTTTGTGTTAGGGATGATACGCCCGTAGTTTCATCTGCTATGACTGATACATAGTCTGCTTTTCCTATTTCTTCCTTCACCTTTTCATGGTACACCTCCAACATGCACTGTAACAGGTCATTTTGTATGTCTTTTGAAGTGCCCTTAAACACAGTTGCTTCTTTCATGTGCTCTTTAAGTGCGGAATCCAACTCAGCTGTAAAGTTTATTACTTACTTACTTACAAATGGCTTTTAAGGAACCCGAAGGTTCATTGCCGCCCTCACATAAGCCCGCCATCGGTCCCTATCCTGTGCAAGATTAATCCAGTCTCTATCATCACACCCCACCTCCCTCACATCCATTTTAATATTATCCTCCCATCTACGTTTCGGCCTCCCTAAAGGTCTTTTTCCCTCTGGTCTCCCAACTAACACTCTATATGCATTTCTGGATTCGCCCATACGTGCTACATGCCCTGCCCATCTCAAACGTCTGGATTTTAAGTTCCTAATTATGTTAGGTGAAGAATACAATGCGTGCAGTTCTGTGTTGTGTAACTTTCTCCATTCTCCTGTAACTTCATCCCGCTTAGCCCCAAATATTTTCCTAAGCACCTTATTCTTAAACACCCTTAACTTATGTTCCTCTCTCAGAGTGAGAGTCCAAGTTTCACAACCATACAGAAGAACCGGTAATATAACTGTTTTATAAATTCTAACTTTCAGGTTTTTGGACAGCAGACTGGATGATAAGAGCTTCTCAACCGAATAATAACACGCATTTCCCATATTTATTCTGCATTTAATTTCCTCCCGAGTGTCATTTATATTTGTTACTGTTGCTCCAAGATATTTGAATTTTTCCACCTCTTCGAAGGATAAATCTCCAATTTTTATATTTCCATTTCGTACAATATTCTGGTCACGAGACATAATCATATACTTCGTCTTTTCGGGATTTACTTCCAAACCGATCGCTTTACTTATTAATCCGCGAAAAATTCCCGGATTTGCGGAACTGTCCCTTTCGTCGTGGCTACGTAGAGCTAACTCAAATGCACCACAAAACTTTATACAGTTTATTATAGCACATACCTATTTCTACTAATTTGCATATTTTTCTGCTCAGTATTTCTTCTGAACGCAGTGTCCAATTGTTGTGCAATGTTACTTCTACCGAGCATTTTTAAGTCCAATTCTGCATTCAAGTGACATCTGGAATTTTCATGCTTAGCTTTTTGTTTTAAGTGACTAATATTTCCGAAACCAACTTTCGTCCACGTACCGCTTACATCCTGGCCTCGCGCAAAAAGTAAACATGGGAAGCAATAGAGAAAATTAGTTTCGTCACAACCACATATCCACTCATAAGTCGAGTAGACATTACAATTGAATTTTCTTTTAACTTCTTTTCCTTTGCACTTCGTTGTTTGAATTAGTTTAATATCTGGAACAGGCCTACCTCTCTCCTTTATTCTAAGCTTTTCTTCAATCGTGAGATTAAAGAAATTCACTACTTTCAGGTCTCGAACGCGGTTCATTTTTGCAATATCTATACACAGTGACAATAAAGCAAGACTGAAGATTCACACTTATATCACAGCATGGTGCTGGCTCCTGGCTGCAAAGTGCGAACTCTTTGAAATTGAAACGATTGAGAAACCAGAGTCGATCTACAGTATCGCAAACTTCTGCCTGCAGAGAGTTTCTAAACTTTTTTTTAACAGTCCGGTATTTAAATGAAAAGTTTATGTTTAATCATCTACTACGTGACATCGAGTTGCTAAATTACAAACATACATTATTTAAACCACCAACATAAGGATTACAGCAATTTTATAAAGATGAAATATCATGATGTTCGCCAAGGAAGAAAGTTGTTGATTTGGCCATACCGTATGTTTGAAAAGGAGAGACGAGAGAGCGCGAGAGAGCAACTGGGCCGAGTCGGCTGCGTACGCGCATTCGCATTCCTCTTGGCGATCTCCTCTCCACGTATAAAGAAACACAATCCTCCCTTCTCACTCCTCGCCGCACCTTCCCTTCATTCTGTAGCAAAACCAGGAGTTGTCTCTTGAAGCCTGTTACACCAGCGCGATGCGGCAGAGGCAAGAGTAAACGGCGGCAGATTTAAATTCGTTTAAAATTGTTTCTTGGTTCACATGCTCGAAATTTGACAGATAAATGAACACTCAAGCAACGTATTTTTAAAACTAAGTTTCTTAGGGTGTGCATTTGCGATCGTGCGAATACCCAGCCGCCGCCACTGTGTATAGTATAGAATTACAAGAGTATCTGGTGCAGAGAAAGAATAAGTTATAGACCTTATAAGTCCGAGCATTCTAATGGAATGATTATAAACATGTTGGACATGATTATGAAAATGTAATTTGGTATCGAGTAGAACTCCCAGCTCTGTAATACAGTCTTTCCTTATTATGTTGATGATTATTAAGAGTGTAATTAAATTTAAGAGAGTGGTTTTTCTAGAGAAGGAAATGACAAAAGTTTTCGATTCATTAATTTTCATTCCATTATCAGCAGACCATAGCTCAATAGCATTTGTATCATTTTGCAAAGTTATACAGTCTGCCAGACTATTTATTTTGCGAAATATTTTAAGGTCATCGGCAAATAAAAGGCAGTTAGAACTTACTCTTTTACAGATATCATCTATAAATAATAAAAATAGTAGAGGCCCCAAAGTGTAACCCTGTGGAACTCCGCATAAAGTAATATAAGGATCAGAATAAGAATTTCCAAGTCTAACACAGGATTGTCTATTTTTTTAAATAATTTTCAAACTAGCCCAGGTCATTAGTGGTAAGACCAAAAGAATTTAATTTACTCAGTAACACATTATGGGGAACAACATCAAATGCTTTGCTGAAGTCAAATGGCATCAATTTGACCCTGAGTTTCAACTATAGGCATAACATAATTGAGATAAGATACTAAATTAGTAGTCGTAGATTTTCCTTTTGTAAAACCATGTTGGGCCGAATTGATTTTGTTTTCCACGTGAAAAGAAATATGTTTATGAATTATTTTTTTTTTTAATTTTAGAGAAGTTATTAAGTATGGAAATAGGTCTATAATTACTTAAAATAGCTTTATTACCACTCTTAAATATGGGAATAATAGAAGCTTCCTTCCAAAGAGAAGGATATACGCCTGTTTTTTAACTCAAATTGAAAATGTAGGTTAAAACAGGTACGAGAATTTCAGAGCATTCTTTGATAATAAAATTAGAAATGCCATCCGTACCCATAGATTTATTAGGCTTGACATTTTTATGGCCTTCCTGTCATCATCACAAGAGATTACAGGAAGGGGTAAAAAGTTATTAAAGTTAGAATAACAAGTGAGAAAATTAGAGTTCTGGTAGATCTGAATTGATTTAAATTGACTAGCAAATGCATTAGCAATGATTTCTTGATCAGCAATGTGAACCCCATTAATAATAAATTCATTAGGAATGTTTTTCGATTTCCGAAAATATTCTACATATTTCCAGAATGTATTAGGCTCTTTTTTTAAATTTTCATCAATGGACTGTAACCATTTAAATTTATCAGACTTAATCAATGCCTTGACTTGTTTTCTATAATGAGAGAAAATTTGATAGTGGTGATCAGATTTATATTTTTTTTAATCTCTATGTGCTTTGTTTTTTTCTTAATGAGTAGACTTAGGCTGTTTGAAAACCATTTAGGATGGTGCTACTTTTTCACAAAGGTGACAGGGACAGCTTTAGATATAGCGTCATTAACTATTTTTGACAGAGAGTTAGTAGCAACATTGACATCAATAGTAAGATATATACAATTCCAATCAAAATTGTGTAGAGTGGAATAAAGACAGTGATTTTTATTTCTGTAATTGTGATGGTGAGTGAACTCCCAGATCAATACAAATAGATGGGTGATGAACATCTTCCGAAACTAGTCAATGATTAGCAAGATTAACTGAATAGTTATGGACATTTGTAAAAACAAGATCAAGAAGAGTTTTACAATTTCTCGTAAGATTAATTTGGTTTAGTCCTAGAAGACAAGATGAGAAAAATAAATCCTGAGACTTAATTTCTGCGTAGTAATAATTATCATTAAGTGTGCAACCAGATGACCAATCCATGCCAGGAGAATTAAAATCCCCGAGAAAAACGATTCTAAAATTGTGGGTATCAAGATTGTTTTCAATAAAATTGAGATAAGACCTTAAATATTTGTGATCTGTGTCGGGTGGAAAATAATGATTACCAATTAGCAGATTACAACCATCTGACATTTTAATTTCGATCCAAACGCATTCATCAATGAATTCTAAATCATATCTCCGACGTGTATCTGGTTACTAATAGCAGTTAAGACACCCCCACCTTTTACTTTGTTGGTGTCTTCAAACAACCTGTCAGCAAGAAACACAGTATAATTATTAGGAAACAAATTTGTGTTAAAAAAAGATTCGGATAACCATGTTTCAGTGAGACAGATAATGATATCATTATTACTCACTATATTTTGGAAAATTTCATCACATTTCGTATTAAGTCCACGAACATTTTGATAAAAAATCTCAAGATGATTATTGGAATTGCACATTAATAGTTAAGTGATAGCAGATAAGACTAAGAGGCATTTCCCTGAGAATCTGAATTCGTTGAATGCGAGAAATGCTGTTCAGGTTTGAGCTTCCCAAAAAAAAGAGTAATAAGGCAACCAGTAGGCCAAACTTCAGGATTATTTATCAAATCAAAATCCCTTTCATCCACAGCTACATGGAAGGAAGAATACGTTTGAAATTTGTTTTAAGTTTAGTTACCAAGAGCGACCTAAGTTCTAATTGATTTTTGAGAGAGTCGACTATACTGTTAGAGCTAACTTTGGAACTGAATCTCGAAACAAAGAGAGATTTAGTTCTGATTCGCTCAGGGGCCATTTCAATGTTGCTAGTAGAAGAGGTTCCAACTTCGGGTTGTCTTTTTTTTTAATTTCTTTCTAGAAACTAATTGAAAGCCTTCGTTATCGGTCTGAACATTAGTAGCATTGGCCTCATTCATTTCCTGATTCGCATTATGTTTCACTGTAACAGGAGTCACACGTACTGGTTTACCAGTTGCTGAGACTGCAGAATGTAAAGTATTTGAATTGTCAGCAGCTAAGTTTTCCGACACAATCTTGCTGTAAGATTTCTTAGGGTCATTGGCTTGCACAGATTGTTGACCCTCAGAAGAAATATTTTGACACGATTTAGGGGGGCAGCACCCCTTTGATAACAATTCTGCAATTTGTTCTTTTAGGGCAAAACTTTCATATTTCAGTTGATTAAAGTCTTTTTGTAAATTCTTGACATACATCAAAATGTCACTAACCATGTCCAATAAAGAGACACTATTTAGTCTGACAGTTTCGATCTGAACTGCAAGAGCATCTTTAGACAAAGGGGTTAATTACTATAAACAAGCTTACGTGTAGGTGAGATCACCTTCTTCTCTCCTGGAGTAATAGGACGCATTGGCGTGTTGACCCCCTGCATTGATTTCAGAACACTTACACACTTCTGGCACTTATAAGTTGAACTGCCACTCTGCATGAAGATATCATACTCAGCTTCTCCAATATTTAGCCAGTCTAGATGATAGCGAAGACCACAAGGCCCAACATATTTCAGAAATTTTTGCCTTCCAAAGAAAGGCAAGTTACACAAAAGACAGACGTCTTTACTAGGCGCCATATCCACTTACACTTCGATACACCTGCTGTATGCTGTAAGTTCGGGAGCTACACGCACACATAACCGAACAGCATGATGGGTCGCGACCGAATAATATAATAATAATAATAATAATAATAATAATAATAATAATAATAATAATAATAATAATGTGGGTCGTCCTGCTAAGAGATTGCGTGAACATTTTATGTGAGACCGTAACAGGCCTTGTGGCCTAACACCTGTCAGGTAGAAGAAGAAGATAATAATAATAATAATAATAATAATAATAATAATAATAATAATAATAATTCATGAACTTCTGTGATCCTTTTAAATATTTTGCAGAAACAATAACTATGTGTGGTTAATGCTTACTATATACACGTAAAACGAGTATTACCTTCCTTCTCATTTCATATGTACTGCAACATTTCACCTAAGTTCGAACTGAACTTGCGAGGGTGATCCAAAACGTAAGGAACAAACTTATTTCATTGGTACCGGTACATATTTACATGTGTAGGCTACATAATATAGGTTATTACACCTCCATTTTAATTACCACACGGTAGAAAAAAGAATTTGGACCAAACCTTCACAAGTAGCCTATACTACAACAAATAACTTATCCTAAAGCGTACCGGTAGCTAACTTGTATGATACTTTTGAACTCAAATATTTCTTGTCCATTGTAAGGAAGTAAAGACGAAGTTAAAATGAAAACATTCAATACTGTGCAACTGTTGAACTGAGCAGGGTGATCGACTTAGAACTGCATTCAGGAGGCTTGTGTTCAAATCCCGAGGTGGGCCAAATTCAGGATTCGGGGATTTCCACAAAGCAAAGGCGATGGAGAATTTGAATTTAATATCTAACTATCCCGATTGTTCTGTCCACTGTCTATTTATGTCATACAGTTTTCTTTACATGGCACTGCATGATTACCAACTAGGGGAGGTCCCCCACTGTTCATGTCTCGTGTATGATCCATAGAATTATCTCTCCCCTAGGTGTAACACTGTTAAGACTCAGAAAGGGAAGCTCTTTTTTTAGTAGGTTATTTTACGACGCTTTATCAATATCTTAGGTTATTTAGCGTCTGAATGAGATGTCTCATTTATGATCCATAGAATTATCTCTCCCCTATGTGTAACACTGATAAGACTCAGGAAGGGAATTTTTTTTAGTAGGTTATTTTACGACGCTTTATCAACATCTTAGGTTATTTAGCGTCTGAATGAGATGAAGGTGATAATACCAGTGAAATGAGTCTGGTGTCCAGCACCGAAAGTTATCCAGCATTTGCTCATATTAGGTTGAGAGAAAACCCTAGGAAAAACTCAACCAGATAACTTGCCCCGACCGGGAATCGAACCCGGGCAACCAGGTTTCGCGGCTAGACGTGCTAATCGTTACTCCATACGTGTTGACGCAAATGGCTGTAGGCCTATGTACGCGTGTCACTAGATGCGTTAATTGTGTCAAATTTTGTGTTGATTGTTTTGTTCTTCCATTAAAACAAAATATCAAACAAGATATTTTAAAAAATCACAGCTGAGGTGCTCATGAGAATCAGATGATGCCGGGAAAGTAATGCCGTTGTGGAGGCAATTTTTTCCAAATATTCTTGCCTATCAGTTTTAAATATAATATCATTATAGCTTTCAGTAAATATATAAATACTAAAATAAAAATACTAACGTTACGTGCAATGACTCTATCACCGCTTTTCCAGTTGCAGCTGCTGCACTTTCTCAATATGGAGCCATGCTCAGATGGTTCATAACAAAAAAATGCTCAATGTAAAGAGTGGCCCAGAACTGACCATCAGATAGTTTATATTGAAATAAAACATTCGTCGCAAGCGAAAACTATTTAAAAGCTAGTCCTAGGCTGAGAGGGATATTTTTCCCTTTCATATACTGTTTGTGGCAACAGTTTGTCACTTTTCCGATAGAGTGAGTGAATTTTTATGTTTTGGGTACAAGCCAGATCTTTTCCGGCTCGCGTCTTTTAGTTGATTATTATCTATGTGAAACGTTGTGTTGTGTTTGTGTTGTAAGTAGTGTTGTGGGATTTAATTGATTAATCTATCAATTTCTGTTGTGAGATTAATCGATCAAAAATATTTAATCGAATAATCGAGTCTACTGAAATTAATCGCCTGTAGTTATTACTATTTTGTTAATACAAATTCATTCCAAAAATTCCAACAATATTTCTCTCTTGGAAATTGCTTACTTAAAATAAAAATAGTACTGTTATTTTTTTAATTGTAAATCTGGTAGAGTAGGAAAAATCTTTGCAAAAACACTTCAGAAAGAGATGGAAATATGAGGACAGTGACCTAGTGTACCTCTATTGAAAGTTGAAACACAATGCAAAACCCTTATTAAGTTTTATGGTTTTCCAAGAAAACTTCCACATTGTTGTCAGCTCATCTTCCTAGCATTTGAAATACGCACTTTTCTGGGATTCGTCCCTCTCATCCCTTATAAAATAGCCATGTCTACACTGTGTGCAAGTGAGAGCATAACTATCTTCTTATCTTTCTAAAATCTGGTAATTCAATTACAATAGGGGCCAGTCTTCTGTTTCGAACGCTGTACTGCAATTTCAGTTTCTGTACTAAGTTTGCATATGAAAGTTGTATATTTAGTTTGATAAAGTAAAAAAAAAAATTTTCTGTGGTTTGTGAAAAGTGTAAAGCCCCATTCACAATGAAAATTAAACATAACCGTAACATAAACACAGAAGTTTGCGCCCAGGCTACCATATGTGATCACATTGATTCACATAAGCATTGACATAAACATTACCATAAGACGTTAACATGAAAGTTTGTAAACTCCAAACTTTCATGCTTATGCGTACGTGATTTGCAAACAGCACACAGTCGTGGAGCGCTGAAGTATACGACAGAATATGAGGAAAGGGCGTCGTTATGTTTCCATGGTTACCAAGTATGTTTGCTGTTATGTTTATGTTCCCATCGTGATTGATGGTATGACTTCTTGATTTTACCGACACGTTTATATTCTTAAGTTAACACTTACTTTATGTTTTTCATTGTGAATGAGCCTTAAACTCCATTATGTAATATGAGAATTTGAGAGGTAAACTCGGTGAACCGTTTGGATTTAAATTAGAACAATCGTGAAGAAGTGCATGACAATAAAAGTTTTTTCGTGTTTAGTGATGCAGGAAACATAAGTAACGTAGAGGGGCACTTAATTTGGAGCATGTGAATATGTTTGTTTAAAAAAATCACGAAGAAATTGATATAATAGATGATAAGCCTCATAATAAATATGTTAGTAATTAATTAAAATAGCTGTTTTGTAATATAACGATACAATATATACAGAGATACAACATTTATGCTTATCACCGAACACAAATTAAATTTAACAATAATTGTGTATGAAGAATATTAAACATTTATTCAACTATCGATAAATCGATTACATTCAAATGGTTAATCTATTAAATATTTTGATTGATGAACAGCACTAGTTGTAAGCAATGATGGATATAAGCATATATAAGATTAACGTCTCATCGTTTGTGTGTGGGTTCATCAAAAACAACGAACTGGTGAAAGAAGAAATCAGAGTAAACTCCTTTCATCGCTTTAAATAAAGCAGCTCCAAGTGAAGCCAATCTCGGAGATTCTATTTACTCTGTTGAACAAGTGAAGAAAGAGATTCTCTGAATCTTCAGTACGATCACTCCCGAAATGCTCAGGCGGGAAAGCAGACTCACATTGCGTCGCAATCAACTGTGCATGAAAAATTATGCTGTGCATACCGAAATGTTAGACATTTGACAACGATACCATCAAGCCCACGTAGGTTCTTTTTTTTTTTTTTTGCTTGCAGATTTTCATCTATTAATATTGGCGAGTTCAATAAATAACGTTTTTAAGTAGCTTGTGGCATTACTGTATTATTTCATAAACTAACATATCACATATCTGATCGTAACTTATGACCCAGCCTGTACATGTGTATTACAACTGCCCTAATTTTCCAGCAGAAAATTAGAGACAAGAAATATAAATTATCACTGGTCTAAATGTAAATACATATGCCTTATTAGCCTATTCTTGCACGAGAAACATTTCCCACAAATATCACATTTGAAAGGCCCTTCGGCTGTGTGTAGGAGTTTATGTCTTCTTAGACTTCTCAATTCCACATAATACTTTCCACATTCATTACATTTAAATGACGGTCTCTCGCCCGTGTGTAGGCGGCAGTGAGTTTTGAGGTTACTCGATTCTGCGAAACACTTTCCACAGACATCGCACTTAAACGGCCTTTCCCCGGTGTGAATGCGTGCATGTCTATTTAAAACTGCCTTTAATGAGAAACACATTCCACATACGTCGCATTTAAATGGTCTTTCACCCGTGTGTAGGCGGGAATGAATCCTGAGATAACCAGATACCGGGAAAAACTTTCCACAGACATTGCATTTGAAAGGTCTTTCACCTGTGTGTTTGCGTGCATGTCTGTTTAAAACTGCCGAATCTGAGAAACTCTTACCACACACCTCGCATTTGAATGGACTCTCTTCTGTGTGCATGCGTGTATGTACCTTCAAATTCCATGATCTTGTGAAAGACTTCCCACAGACATTGCATTTGAATAACTTTTTGTTTGTATGTAAGGGGAAGTGAAGTTTCAGAGATTCCGGTGTTGCAAAAATCTCGTTGCATATAGTACACTTGGTAGGATTATAGCTTATGTCACTAATATTTGAATAGTCAGCTCTGTTGCTACCACACTGTGTCAATTTGCCTTCTTCATGATCAGTGCCGTTATGTTCTTGTGACACATTCTTCTCAACATCATCCACAATCCTGAAACGAATATAATAAAATTTATTGATCTTCTAAATCAGGCCTGCACAAGGTTTGCGCTCTCCGAGCCAGCTCACAGCTCATCAGCGGAATGCAGATATTAGCTGTGCTCACTATAAGGGTGGACTGGAAGAAGGGGTGGATCTCGTACAAAATGTACACAAAAGGAAATACAATACTAGTAAGAATGTTTAGGAAATGAATTCCCATTCAGTGTTTGCAAAACTGTCTTGGACTATTATTAATTAATAAAGAAATATTTATTATACAGAAATAATAGAAATTCTATAGCTGCTTAATTGTACAATATCATTTTGTTATATTTTTATTTATCAGTACATCAAAACGGGGTTTTATGCTGTTGGCAGCTGAAAGGAGTAATGGAACGGAGAAAAATTCTCTCTGGCACCGGGATTTGAACCCGGGTTTTCAGCTCTACTTGCTGATGCTTTATCCACCACTAAGCCACACCGGATACAACCCCAGCGCCAAATAGAATCATCTCAGATTAAGCTCCAACTCTTGGGTTCCCTCTAGTGGCCGCCCTCTGCATTACGTCATAGATGTCTATGAACGTAGGATCGAAGTCCACACATGTGCTGAGGTGCACTCGTTATGAGTGACTAGTTGGCCGGGATCCGACGGAATAAGCGCTGTCTTAAATCACGAAGTGATTTACGCATATCATATATATTATTTTAATGTACCGAAGTACATATGATATTTCCATGCAGATATTCGGCGCCAGGGTTGTATCCGGTGAGGCTTAGTGGTGGATAAAGCATCAGCACGTAGAGCTGAAAACCCGGGTTCAAATCCCGGCGCCGGAGAGAATTTTTCTCCGTTCCATTACTCTTTCATCGTATGATGACGCAGAATATCTGCATGGAAATATCATATGTACTTCGGTACATTAAAATAATATATATGATATGCGTAAATCACTTCGTGATTTAAGACGGCGCTTATTCCGTCGGATCCCGGCCAACTAGTCACTCATAATGAGTGCACCTCAGCACATGTGTGGACTTCGGTCCTACATTCATAGACATCTATGACGTAATGCAGAGGGCGGCCACTAGAGGGAACCCAAGAGTTGGGGCTTAATCTGAGACAATTCTATTTGGCGCCTGGGTTGTATCCGGTGTGGCTTAGTGGTGGACAAAGCATCAGCACATAGAGCTGAAAACCCGGGTTCAAATCCCGGCGCCGGAGAGAATTTTTCTCCATTCCATTACTCTTTCATCAGCTGAAAGGAACAGTAGCCTACTGATCGTAATGAAACATCAGTTACAGATCTTCGATGTCTGCCTTTATTAAAGTTGGTTATAGAAAACAGTTGCTCGTAAATATAAATGTTGAGCCAAACATAGCAATCATTTTCACAGCCAGCTTGTGTAGTAGTGGATATTATTGCTAAGGTTTAGTCTTGTAAAACTCAACGAGACTAGTAGTATTATTCAAACGATCTTTAGCCCTTAGGTCACATTGAAATCAATAAGTTCGAAATGTTAAATGTTAAATGTTACGTTCCGTCTTTTAGATTCCTCCATACTGTACTGTAGCAGTAGTTAAGGAACGTGAAACAGTTACTGAGAATAGGCCTATACACTGCACTCCACTAGATAACTGAGTGGTCGTTTCCCTCTCCTCTAATTATAGCAAGTCTATGTCATTCCGATGTATCTTCCTCTCCGTTTCAGCGAGCGGTAAACACAGTTTTCCCACTCCGAAAGAGCGCGCACGCTCGTTGAGCGCTGTTTTTGCAGGTATGTTCTAAATAATCAATGTGGAGAGATGAAAATACATGGGTGATTCAATAATTAGTGGCAATATTTGAAGTAACAAAGAAAACATTTTTCGAACAGTCACATTGTTGCAGTGCTCAGTGCTCCAACATGAAGAAATTGTCTCCACACCTCAGGGAGAGAACGGAAACACAGCATCTTGTTGTACTAATATTCAAACAGACTGTTCTACTGCTGCTATAATTGCCAGTCTGGTTGTAAAGGGAACTCCTCTAAGTGGTAATTTCATTTTCGCGAAAATTTCAAAATCACATGGGCTCATAATTATCTGGGGAGTATGGAGGATGCTCCAGAATTTCCCAGTTCCATCTGTGAAATAAATTAACCACAGGGGCACCTATGTGAGAGCGAGCACCAACATGTAGCACAATAGGATGAGAATTCAGGAAATTTGATGTTAGGGACGTATAGCTGGTCGTAAACGGTGTTCCAGAAAGTAACTGTAATATGCACCATTCACATGATTTTCCACAGGAACTGAATGAGTGACAAGGACGTCGTCAAAATCATAAGCAGCAATGAACATGACTTTAAGTGGATCCTGTGAAGCATCTTCGTATTTGCCAAACATTTTAGACACTACAGATAACATTCTACAAATTAAACTCACTACAAACATCTTATAAATGAGATTATTGTGTTCAGACTCACACATAACACACATCAGATGCTCTTCTTTCTCATTATCAGCTTGCATCATTTACCGCTGATAGCCCCAAATACAAACATTGTTGCCACTAATTATTGAATAACTCATGTATATTAAGCATTATAAGGAATACAACTGATTACTTACTTACTAATGGCTTTTAAGGAACCCGGAGGTTCATTGCCACCCTCACATAAGCCCGCCATCGGTCCTATCCTGAGCAAGATTAATCCAGAGTCTATTGTCATATCCCACCTCCCTCAAATCCATTTTAATATTATCATCCCATCTACGTCTCGGCCTCCCCAAAGGTCTTATTCCCTACGGCCTTCCAACTAACACTCTATATGCATTTCTGGATTCGCCCATATGTGCCACATGCCCTGCCGATCTCAAACGTCTGGATTTAATGTTCCTAATTATGTCAGGTGAAGAATACAATGCGTGCAGTTCTGTGTTGTGTAACTTTCTCCATTCTCCTGTAACTTCATCCCTCTTAGCCCCAAATATTTTCCTAAGGAATGTAAGTCATTGACTTTCAAAATTTGGGGGGGATGTAAAGAGTGATATGGTGAAGATTTTTCACCTAGGAATCCACGACCGGAAATGAGAAATGGAGTATCTACAGCATTGAAAGGTGTTACTTTTCCTGTTTTTTTGTGTTGGCGAACTTTCTTCGCATTCAGTAAGTTAACTAAAACATCAGAATAGTTTGAAGAGCTTCACCGACTTTTACATTTACAATAAATTTTCAAAGTGACGACTACGAATTTCGTTACATAGTGTGAAATGACAAACCATGCTTTGTCTTACTCTCTGGCAGATTTCAAGATTCCCTCTTGTGATATTGAACGCTGTGAAGATGAGCTTAGTAAGCCCATTTACTGTTTCAACTGTTATTGCATACGCAATAACCTTCAAATACTTTTATAGTAACAAGTCAGGAGAGGTAAGTTCGGGAGAGCATACAGGGCATACCATTCTAATTACTCGCCTGTGATATGAGGGCCAGACGATCTATGCATGATAGAGCAGCATGATGCGGGTATCACACACACTAACATGCAATTGCAAGGGAATGTCCTCGAGAAGTTTAGGCAAGGTATGCTGAAGAAACTCTAATTTTCATTTTTGTTCATTGGTGGAAAATCTTCACCACATCACTCTGTACATTGCTTAAATTTTGAAAAAAATCTTTCAGTCACATCAAGTAAGTATGGCCCCTACGACACGCACGCACGCACACACACACACACACATCGAAGGACCCAGATTGCAACATCAGATAATAACGCAGGGGCAAGAAAGAAACGTTTTTCTTGATACTTTGTCTTTTAGATCTGTTCTTGGGTTATTTGGGGTGCCGATTCAGAAAATGGCACTGAATAGACCATAATAGCTCTAGTTTCTTACATATTGTTGAATTTATGTAATTAATAAGATAGGTTACAATTCAGCAAGCCTTAGTAGAAACATTCACAAAAGTGAAAAAACCATCTGAAGCATTTGATCTCATAATAAATGAAAATGAAACTAAGTATTTGAAATGTGGTAACCAAAATTCTATTACAAATAACCTGAAAATCAATGATATTCAGAATGCCCACATCAGTTAATTTAAATATCTGGTAACAATATTAAACGGCAATAACTCGATAGAAGATGAAATTAAAGAATGAATTACCAATGGCGACAGAGCCTATTTTGCCAACCAAAGCTTATTTAAAAGCAAACTAATAACAAAAGAAGCCAAATTAAGATTATATTGGATCATAATAAGGCCAGTTGTCACGTACGCCTGTGAAACTTGGGTTTTGAAAGAATCAATCAAACAAAAATTGTTAATTTTTGAAAGGAGGATTTTAAGAAGAATCTTTGGACCCTGCAAGGATAGAGATGGCAACTGGAGAATAAAAACTAACAAAGAACTAAATGATTCAATACTCAATCAAAATATAATACATTTCATCAGGGCTATGAGATTAAGTTGGTTTGGCCATGTTAAAAGAATGGAAGATGAGAGGCTAGTGAAAGGTATATATAAATGGAAACTCCTGGGAACTAGAGCAGCGGGTAGACTGAAAAGCCGCTGGGAAGATGATATTGTTAATGATTTGAGGAAGCTAAGAATCACGGATTGGATGATGGTCGTACAGAATAGAAGTTCCTAGAAAAAAATTGTTGAGAAAACCAAGATATTCAATTTTGAAGTTATAGTGCCAGAAGAAGAAGATGAAGAAGGTTACAATTCAGCATATGTCTCCCCTAACTAAGGTTGTAACTATCTCTTTCGGGCAGGAAGCTGTTTGGACTAGAGATATTCATACAGAAAAGTAGGAGGAATAAATTCTAAATTTTATTTTTATATATGGATTTGTAATTAAAACAGGGATTTCGTTTTGAATATTCTATCATATCATAATGCTACAGAGAGAAAATATTTATCTTGTTGATCTATTTAGTTTTTCCGATGTGTTTGTACATTGAAATAAAGTATATAGTTGTTTTCATAGCTGATCCTATGTGACATATTTATGGATTTTCAGATTTTTGCTCTATTAACTAACTTAAACAGTGATACAGCAAATAATAAAATTTCCTATATGTAATTATATCTCTTTGTTTCGAAAATATAAGAATTCACAGTACAGCTGCCGTACGATAAATAAATGTGTTTTTTCTTTCTAATGAAAAATTTTATATTTTGCACATAAGAGTTATTGCAGTAACAACGACGATATGATGCTTTGTATGCTTGCAAGACTACTCTTAATATTTGTCTTCATTTTACGAGTAAAATAAAATAAACTCTCTAGCATTTATTGTTGTCATAGCTCCCTTCGTCCATGATTTCCGAGGTCATTCTTATTAAATGTACAAAACAATCCATGCCATAACAGGTTGAAAATTAACGTCATATGTGATAATTTTAATGAAGCAATGAAAAAATAACAATGTGAAGACATGCACACCACACTCACCTATCAGGCAAAATCTCATTCTCTTCTGCCGCACCTTCCAGTTTCAGCTCGGCCCTTACTGTGTCCAAATCACACACCTCTTCCTGAAAATAAAGTCACGAAAGTTCAGAGAGATGGTGCAGGTTTACATGAAGAGCGCATCAATTCTTCATGACATAGGCCGGCATTTAAATCCTACCGAATCCAAGTAGAAAACTGAGTAGCAAACAACGCTCCTTGGAGTTCTTTTTTCAGTAGTTTCTTCCGTTTCCTATATATTTAGATTATTTCAAGGAAAAAAAGTAAGGAAATATATTTTTACCCAATCAATAACTTAGTGCACTCTAACTCAATCCAGAATGTCTAAGGATGTTATTGTGTGAGCACAATATTAAGCATTAAACCATGCTTTCTATTAAACATTGCATACATGACATTTCGTAGGAATTTTTGCTGGATTACATCTGAAACTAGCCAGAGCTGTATGCAATGTAGGAAGAAAGGAATTGGCCACAGTACCCCATTATCTCCTGGCCTAATTGCCTCATGAGTGATACTTTGTTGGTGTCACTTGTGGGGTCCGGACGTGCCTTCGGACAGTTGACTGAACAACAACAATTTTACTGATTAACTATATGAAAAACTTAAGAATTAAATGTAATTATAAAAATTAAGGGAACACCCAGATTCCTGGGAGCTCTCAATCTTTACTCCGATGTTCCATCACTGAGTTATATCACTACCTGCTTTTAATGTGACTATTACACTTTTACTACGTCATACTACTGTTGACCAATAAAATGGTACGAAAGAATGTGTTTCAACCAATCATGGCTATTTATCGCTAAAATTTTATCACTTTCCTAGCATTGTTTGTTTTTATCACTCCCCTAGCATCTGTTTCTTTGTTTGCTAACATTTCAAACTGCAAATTCTTCACGGTACTATGAAACATGCTTTGCGGTCGTCATTTGTTTCCCGCATAGATAGTCAACTGGAAATGGCGGCTCCATTTAAACGTTTTGGTGAAGCTGGCATTTGTGAAATAGAATTTTTAATAAGTCAATTAATACATATTTTATTGCATTAAAGTATTTTATTTCTTCTAATATTTATATACTTTCTTCTGTTTTTATCACCTCCCTATCATTTGTTTCTTTGTTGGCCAACATTTCAAACTGCAAATTCTTTACGGTACTTTAAAAAATGTTTTGCAATCATCATTTGTTTACCCTATAGATAGTCAACTGAAAATGGCGGCTCCGTTCAAATGGTTTGGTGAAGTTAAAATTAGGGAAACAGAGTTTTAGTAAGTCAATTAATATTTTATTGTATTAAAGTACTTTATTTCGTCCAATATTTATATACTTTCTTCTAATAGTGTAATAGGCAATTAAATCTCACTCGAGCTTCGATTGTCTCTGGATAAATCAAAACCTTTAGTGAGATTACTGTTGATAAAGTGTCAATAATACGATGAGATGAAAAAGAGCATTGGAGAAGTTGGAGGGATGTTCTTTATTTTTACCAGCATGGAGAAATGGCTGTCTAAAGCACAGGTACTACACATGTTAAAAGTCATTATATTTTGTTCGTAGGTTGCAACACTCGACGTGCGTCTAGTTTCACAAACATTGCTACTCACGAAATAAAATGCAATTTTCAACACTTCTATCATAAATAACTTCTTTGTAAAAACAGACCTTCCTATAATTCTTGAAATCTTGCATATGTTAAATTTATGCGCCTAACTCTAGCCTTTAATTCCGTGAACGAGCTTATAGATAACATCAGTCATTAAGAGATATTCAAGGTGGTTATTTTATGCGTTTCACACTATATAGCAAGATCTCATTGTTTAAGGCCCAACTGTATAAAACTCCCCGACTAAAGATCAACTTTGATCGAAGATCGAAAAGTGAACCGAGTTCAGACACTTCTTCTATTGTATAAAACTTTTCTGCGATCAAATTACCTTGGTTCAAATGCAATCTAAGTTCACGTGAAAAGGATTTGGCAACATCGCATAAACAGGTGAAATACGTGATGCGCGGACAGGTTTGTTCAGTGTTGCCAATCTAGCGACTTTAACTCTTTTTCAACAATTTCTTTTAATTTTTATATTGCTTAAATAGGGAGTTAGTGACCTTTTTAGCACCCCATACTGACAAAATTTAATCTTTCTTTGTCGATAATGAGAAATCTAGCGACTTTACAACTACTTTTTGGCGACTTTCCGTACACTCTCTTGGAGACAGTGGTTTTTGTGCAATGTAAATAATGGCGGACAATAAGAAGAAGGTTTACTGTTTTCCGAGTTGTTATCATGTTATGGTGTTTGATACTGCTAAACATAATAAAGCTTTATAAAACGACAATTTTCGTTTAGTAATACAGTTAATTGAAAATTTATGAATGTACCTATCATATCCATTAATAATTAATGGTTGTTATAAAGATAATATAATTATAGGTTATGTTATTTGATACTGCTGAACACGATAGAACCTTATAAAATATAAGATTGTTTGTGTGTTAAGGCAAGAAATTGAAAGAAATATATATAAATGTACCTATCATATCTATTAATATTAATAATAATGGATATTTTATTTGCACAATCTGTCACTCGTATATTTCAAACAGAAAAGAAATAACTGAACTTGGATCATCTGACTTAATCGGAGAAATTTCTTCAGTCAAAGTTGACTTTAGTTTGAGACAAATTAATCTCAGATTAGATTTTATACAACACAAAATTCCAAGTTCAGCTGAAACAAGGATCAATTTAACCTCTGATCTAAGATTAAATGATTTATACAATCAGGCCTAAGAAAAATAACTGTATGGTCACTGAAAGAATATCCTTCAAAACTTAAAGATAAGAGCCATATCGCACTTTGAATTTAGGACATTTTGCAACAAAGAAATAAGAAATAAGGAACATGCAGGTAGTCTTACTGTCTCCTCTGTAAACCAAAATTCGCTATCACCATAGCTGTACAGAGAAGATTTCTGTGACGAACAGAGTACAAGCTAAACATGAGAAAAAAGAGTCAGCACACACAATGAGCTCAACTCACCTCGGCTTCACACTTAAGTAGGGGAAAATTATTTGGCAATATAATTTCTTCAAATTTTATCTCTCGATTGTGATCATAGCTGTCGTCCACAGATTCCTCTTTTATCTTAGTCACATGCAGAGCCAATACATTCTCTTCCTGCAGAAAAAAGAGGAATAATCAATGAGTAATATATTCCAATGTAACAGAAGCTAATCACAAGTGTTACGGATTGCACTCTGTGATTACATGCCAGTGCTTCAATAAAGGAAAAAAAAAAAAAAGATAACAGATTTTAAAAGCAGCGTATGTCGAAGAAAAGGTGATACCTAACTTGTGAGAGTGATTAGAATAAAGTCAAATCTGTTATGGAATCCATTTCGACTAAAAAAATTCCAACACATGTTATTGGCGCTCAAATGTAATGGAAGTAACACGACTAATGTGTGTCACATCATGGGGACTTTTAACCAAGATGCAATGCTTTCATGATACATTTTAGTACCGGAGTCTCTAATCTACGTCTTCAACTCTCCACTACATGTCCTTCCCAATAAGGGACGTACATAATATCTGTATAAAATCCAATGCCAAGATATTCACTAGTGACATACCAAACAATCTTTCTATGCTTGTAACTTTCCATGTGTTACAACAGAGAATTTTTAGTATTCAGTAAGAGTGTAGAAAATAATAATACATATTAGAGTTTATAAACTCAAACAGAAGTAATTCTATACAATAGCCTTACCACGTTAAGGTAGAAAGCATCACATACTTCTCATTTTCGTAAAGGCGATTCAGTGACAGGTTAGGTTAGGTTAGGCTACTTTAGTCTTCTCGTATGCCCTGCATATACTGACAATTGTCTAAGAATGCACGCTTTCTCCCAAGACATGCCAAAAACAAAATAACTAACCTGTCACTGATTCGTCCTCACGAAAACTCGCTTTGGTCGAATCAATCACAGGTCACATTAAGTTAGTTTAGGCTTTTGCATATATTCACAATTGTTTAAGAATGTCAGTGGCGAAGTTAAGGTGTAAATACTGAATAGGCTGGAAAAATCTGGTTACGTTCTATCTTTTTTTATACACTATTCTATCAAAATTTTTTGTAACACCCAACAAGAAGATGACATCACCCATCTTCACCCCCAAACAAAATACAGGTAAACAATGTAACTTATTATTTCTCTCAGAGCACCCTATTAGCCAAGGATATTTCTTACCTTGGCGAGTGCTTATAGTGGCATTGGATTGGGCACAACAATCCTAAGAAATTAACTTGAACATCTTCTGATCTTATACCATTACAATTGCTTCCACTAGGTATATGAAGAAAATATACAGGGTGTTTAAAAATTGTGGCACATTTTTACAGGAAGTACCATAAGTCGAAACTAGAAAAAGAGTTCCTATAAACATGTATCCGGAAATAAATATCTGTTGAGATATGGGACATGCCGTATTCTGGCCTATGATCGCCATTCGTTTAAAAACACAAAACAATGGTGTAGGTTTTGAGAAGGAAACAGAGAATGTAGTAGTAAATAAAGGTTCAGGATACTACGGAGTCTGTCATTTTACTTGTGTTAGTAAGCACGTATACAGTACATACAGTATTCAGTAGTGTAGGCGGTCTTTCTGTTAATGCACGATAGGGCACCATTTCATTTTCTATGCCTCGTGCGACAATACTTAACCCAGAGGTTTAATGGGCGATGGATTGGTCGAGAAGATCCAGTAGCCTGGTCTCCCATATCACCTGACCTAAATCCTTTCGATTTCTGACTATGGGGGCATTTAAAGACATTGGTGTATGCCACACCCATCCACAACGTAAAAATGCTACAGGAGCATGTATCCAATGCATATGAGCAAATCTGACAACAGCCGGATGTAGTAGCAAGAGTTCGTGATTCATTGAGAAGAAGGGCTGAAGCATGTGTAACAGTGCGTGATAAGGGCATAAAAGCACCTTCTGTAGTGTCTACGTAACAGACAGGTGCGTATCATAGGCCACAATACCCGTATCTCAACAAATATTTGTTTCTGAACACGAGTTTATAAGAACTTTTTTTTCTACTTTCGGCCTATGCTACCTCCTGTAAAATATGCAACACTTTTTTAGACACCCTTTATAGTTGGCCCTGCACTAGCAATACTGGAGAAGTTGAAAATTAGGGTTTTGCAGAGTATCATAGATGTAAACACATCCACCATTTTTGAGCTTATCAAATGAATCATACGAAACGAAAGAAAAAAGAAAGAAGAATCTAAACTGTTGGATCTATTGCCAAAATGTGATGTCCAGTACTACAAGTCTTATAATTGAAGTATGCTGTGAATATATTTGAAGAAGAGCGCTGATACTGGAACAATATCACAGTGGCTGTCATGAATAATCATGACAATCTCTCTCCTATGAGGAAGGGTAATATAAAAAAATACATAACGCTGTTGTAATACATGAAATAAACCTTGAATAGGTGCTTCCCCCCCCCCCTTTCATTTCAACTCAATTTATTTAGATGTCAAGACATAATAAACACTGCAATGATTATTATAAGCTGCATTTAAAGAACAGAACGATGTCGCTAAAACATAATTATAATGGAGGGGGCTAAAGAAATTATGTTGCAATATCATCACTATCATCATAATGATCATAACCATTTCACGTATTAGATCTAGGGATCTCTTATGGTCTCTCTTCAGCACATTTTAGGTCTTTCCAAGTTCCTTCAGTCTCTAGCAATACGGCATAAGATCAGTTTTGGCAAGCAGTTGGAGGGCATCCTGGCAACATGTTCTTTCCAGTTCAGTTTGTATTGTTCTATGTACTGGGTAATTGAATCTGCTTTTAATTCTTTAAGAATGTCCTCATTTCTTTTATGGTCAAGGAGGGAGTAACCAGCAGTTCTTCTCATAAATCGCATTTCGGCTGTTGTAAGTCTTATTTCGTCAGCCTTTTTGATGGTCCAGGCTTCGATTCCATATGTGAGAATTCGTCGAGGAAGAGTTTTATATATTCTGAGACTAGCGTGTCGCTGAACTTGAGAAGGCTTAAAAACCTGATTGATTACACCTACATCTTGGTGAATTTGGAAATTTTAATCTTAATATCTTTTTCGTCAGGAAATGAGAGATTGTAGCCAAGGTAATTCTATGAATTAACACATTCTATTAAAATATAATTTACACAAGTTTTACTCTGAATTTGTTCTGTGTCTAAAAATGCTATTACTTTCGTTTCCTGTGTTGAGATTGGCATATCAAATTTGAAACCATTCTATATCCTTATCTAAATACAACATACTTTAAATACTATGTAATACAGTGATAATACTGTGCACCTAAATGTGTCACCGATTTGAGGTAAAAAAATCTGGAAATGTTATGTAACTTTATACATTCGAATAGTAATTAGTAACATAGGAATGAGAGAGTAGACATGGGGATAAAATAGTCTTACATCTGGTGACGGACTTGATTCTTCTTTAACTGCGTCATCACATGACTGTACTGTCAAAGGGTCGACCTCAGGTTCTGTCTTCATAACATCCATTACAACTGAAAGCACAGTGTCAGAAAATCACCCGGTTGCCGTTTATGAGCTGTTAAAATAGCTAAATGTGTGTTCTACATGGTAATTAACACTAATACGCCATTGAATCACATGTCGGTTTTGTACACAACTGGATTTGCTTGGAAATGGAAGATTTTAGTGGTAGCAATGTTATGTATTGTCTGTTTTTGATTGTTTAAGCATAATATAGGTGCAAGGGTTATGGTTAAAGGATAATGGGTTTACAGAGAGGGGCTTGTTGGTAGTACAAGTATTAATAAAGAAATATAAAAATAAGGAACAACTGGATAATACGCATGGTAGATCAACGCCGACTACGCTGGCCACTAGTAACTGGGCTGTACCGAGCGTGTGAAACAAAAGACAATCGAAATAGTGGTAGTAAAATTCGCAGCTATATTCTTAAATAATTGACTCCACTAGTCATAGAATAACTCTTCTCGGGTTCTCAGCCAGGTGAGTTGGAGATTTGCTTCCAAGCTTTCGATGGCTAGCTCTGCCATCTTCTTCAGGAAATAAAGTGATGTGGGACCATGTCTAGCCGGTATATATGCAACTCACCTGGCTGAGAACCCGAGAAGAGTTATTCTACATCAAACGCCGGGAAAGCCTCAAGTCATATGTCCACTAGTCATGTCCAAGGTTTACGGAGCATAACGGCAGTGTTTTGAATACACTGAAAGAAATACAATTACAGTGGGTTATCACAACGAAATAAAGGAAAAAAAGAGCGTGGTCCAGGGAATATTTTTTAAATGAATGACGTAAATTTGGGATTAATGTTCACTAAAGCGTTAACTAAGTAATTATGAGTGCGTTGTTGTAGAATAAAAAATTAATCATTACATAGATTCTTTGCCCAACGGTGCACATACTGTGGAATCCCGGCCACCAAGTCACTCAATTGAGTGCACTCCTTGTATAATGGCAGTTGACTTAATATAATATGTCAACATATATGTCCAACATGGAGTAAGGCCACAAAGGGGAAAACACTGGAGGAGAAGGTTCGATCCGGAGCTGTGAATTGAACTTGGGCGTAGCTCTGTGGTTAGAGCGCTTGGTACGTAGAATCAAGAACCCGTGTTCGACCCCAGGAGGCGGAGCGAATTTTTCTCTTTTAATAACAATTGCTACCATAACAGATTCTGTAGCATCAAAAATTAAACTTTACGTATACAAACACAGAAGTTTGCGGCCAGGTTACCAAATGGGATCATTCAGAATGATTCACATAAACACTGACATTAATATTACCATTAGACATTAACGTGAAAATTTGGAAACTCCAAACTTTCATGTTTATGCTTACGTGATTTGTAAACAATACACAATCGTGGAGCGCTAAATATGACGAAATGATGTCGTTGTTATGTTTCCATAGTTACCAATTATCTTTGCGGTTATGTTTATGTTCCCATCGTGAATGATTGTTTGCCGTTTTGATTTTAAGGTAACATTTAGGGCTCATTGACAATGAAAAAAAACATAACGTAAGCGTTAACTTAAGAATATAAACGTTACGGTAAAATCAAGAAGTCATACCATCATTCACCATGAGGACATAAACATAACAGCAAACATACTTGGTAACCATGGAAACATAACGACGCCATTTCCTCATATTCTGTCATATACTTCACGCTCCACGATTGTGTTCTGTTTGCCAATCACGTAAACATAAGCATGAAAGTTTGGAGTTTGCAAACTTTCATGTCAACGTCTTACGGTAATGTTAATGCCAGTGTTTATGTGAATCATTGTTAATGATCCCATTTGGTAGCCTGGCCGCAAACTTGTGTTTATGTTACGGTTATGTTTAATTTTCATTATTAATGGGCCTAGAGTCTTGGCTTTCATAAGAATTGCAGATAATGAACATTTCCAATAATGAAAATGTTCCCAACTCAAATCATACACACCTATGCTAATGAAGTCGAATTTTCTAATACTTAAGCTCTTCAGTCTACAATGACGAAGGAAGAACCTCTGAATATTGGATACTTTAAAGATGCACTACATTAAATGCTACAGAATTAATGGTTTGAAATGCTGTAAAACGTGGACAAGTAACAGACACCGCCACGATGATAAAACCTTCTAGCTCGTTGAACAAATCATAAACGTCGTGCATCAAGAAGACCGTGGAACTGTTGGCTTATTGTTTTTTTTTTTTTTTTGGTTGTTTTTTTTTTACTTGGTTATTTATAACGACGCTATATAAACTAATGGGTTATTTAGCGTCGATGGGATTGATAGCGAAATAGTGTTTGGCGAGATGAGGCCGAGGATTCGGCATAAATTACCTGACATTCTCCTTACTATTGGGGAAGATCTCGGAAAAACAGAACTCAAGCGAGGATCGAACCAACGCCCGAGCGCAGCTCCGGATCGAGAAGCAAGCACCTTAACCGACTGTGCTACGGCTAATTCATACAGTAAGACAGCGGTGGCGAAAATGTAATCGTGCGTCGAGCCATTGTGTAACCTGCGAAGTGCATAGCACCTATGGAGGGATGCGGGCACCCGAAGGGGAAGTGAAGCACAGTGTTGCCAACACATAAATTGTATTCCCGTCAGTATAACACATGAAAATCCGTCACAGTTAAAAAAAAAGACCCAATAAATAAATAAATAAAGCAAATTTTAACACAACTTGCTTACCAAACCTGATTAAAATAATAATTCGTCAACGTCTAACTTGATTACGAGGAAATCTGAGCAGGGGATTCTTAAACATAGTTTGGAACAGGCAGGGCTGTTCAAATAAAAGTAAAATCTCCCAAAAATTAAACAATTAAAAATGACAGCAGCTAAAAATGCCAAAAGACGATGTAAATCGTAATTTCCGCCAGAAAATCCGTCACCCGTCAAAGCCATTTTTTTCCCGTCCGCTATGTTGAAATTCCGTCAGTTTTTACTAGTGGTTAGTACGTGTAACGAAGAAAGAAATGAACAATATCACAACCTAAAATTAAGTCTTCAGAATGTCTCTGCGACAAAGCTTCAAAATCAGGAATTATGTCACTTACTGCCAGTTGTAGTTGATCACGAAGGTATTTTGTCTGTCAGTCGTGATCTAAATTTGGTTTTTACTATTTTCATCGTTGAAAATATTTTTTCACAAACGTAAGTTGTAGCGAACATGGCTTCAAAAGAGCAAGTGAAAGAACGAAGCTTCGGATATTTATTTTTTGGCAAAGATTTGAAAGTTTAACATTTGTCAAGTCCTTTCATCTAGCTTTCATTTGACATCACATAGTAAATCAGTGAGTTCAAATTGAAGAGCTAACCACATTATTCGTACATCTGCTGAAAAAGGGTCGACGTACAGAGATGATGATGATGATGATGATGATGATGATGATGATGATAACAACAACAATAACACTTAACCTTTTAATGTTTCATCAGTAACATGTAGTATAATGCCGTTTTATGTTATACAACCGTTTTCCTCGTAATACTTGTGAACAAATCATACATTTAATATTCTCATCATATTGATAGCAAAAAAATGCCTCCTCCCATCCTACTTGGAACTTCCGTACATGGTTTCGAGAGAGACATATGCCACTCGCAGGTCAGAGACAAAGACAAATGGAACGGAGTTTGACTCCAGTGAGTGAGAGGGTGGGGGTTGGCGGAGGTAGAAGCAAGCAAAATGCACAGCTATCACTGCAAGCCACAATGTCTCGCGAGTCACGTTGTCGCCACGGCTGCAGTAAGGAAACCTCGCCACTTTTTCTGCCAGATAGACATGCGCACGCATACAGCTAGTGATCCAAGCGGCAAATAATTAACAGTAGGCCCACTGGGAAGCATACAATAATACAAGAGCTAAAGAATTATTGTTTCGAAGGAACCTTTATGTTCAGGCTTTAAATTACAGCAACAACAAAGAACGAAACCCAAAATGGAACACTTCCAGCCAGAAAGCCAGTTTATGAATTTCAATAACTTATTAATTAAAACTACTATAATACAACAATATGGCTCAGAAGGCAACATTTGAGACTTGCATTCGGGAAGTCTCAGGTTCTAATTCCGTAGCCGATCAATCTGACTAGTTCTTTCCCCCTCAGTCACTAAGCCAATTAATATGGGATTGGAAATTTACATACTATGATTTGTCACTGCTTTAATCACCAATATACCGGTACATATTGAAGGTTTAGGTACAGCTTACAGCAGTAAAATTTTGGAAATATTCAACATTTTTTTCCTCCATTCCTGTACCTTGTACAATAATGAAAATCAGTATGTGTAAAACACTGTTCTTCTGCTATGTGAAAAAAATAATTTACATTTTTTTTTTCAAAATTCAGTTCACTAGTGCAGTGATGAAGCGTTCCCCACGTAACTAAAAAACTATCCAACATTCTGTGATGAAATTGTTTGTGTGTATTTTTGCATATCATATCTACAATATGATGCAAGATCACTTCTCTACCTTTAATAGATTTTCTGATAAAAAATAAATTAATTTTAAAAATAGTGAAATATCAGCATTTTCTTCTAACACAAAATAAAAAATATATATTTATTAAAGAATGTAGTTGAAAAAGCATAATATTGAAAACATGAGTTTCAACAATAAAATGAAAAAGAGAGGACATGAAAAAGTTAACAAGGTTATGAGTTATGAGGGAAATGCTTCATCACTGCTCAGTGAACGACCACAATTACGAATTTTGAAAAAAAAAAAAAAAAAAATCTTATAAATCGTAAAAATATTTTTTTCATATACCAGAAGGACAGTGTTTTACACATACCAATTTTCATTATTGTATAAGATACAGTAATGGAGGGAAAAAAAATGTTGAATATTTCCAAAAATTTTAATGCTGTAAGCTGCACCTAACCCCTTAAAACAAAATTCAAACGAGTTAGGTACATTAACACAAGCGATCTGTAACACACGACAATAGAAACAGAATCTCAACAATACTCAACTGGCTACTGACATACCCGAAGATCCTACACACGCGATATGACATTGATGTTAAAGCTTGTATAAATCAATGCTTATAAAAATAACTAAGCTGCTGCTGCTGTTGTTATTGATGTTTAGTCAACTGTCCGAAGACAGGTTTGAACCTCATAAGTAACACCAATAAGACATCACTCATGAAGCAACTAGGCCAGCAGATAATGGAGTAGGATGATCAGTTCCTTTCCCCCTCCAATGTATACATCGCCGATTAGCTTCATATTCCACTAATCAGGTCCACACCTGTGGAGTAACGGTCAGAGCGTCTGGCCGCGAAACTAGGTGGCCCGGGTTCGAATCCCGGTCGGGGCAAGTTACCTGGTTGAGGTTTTTTCCGGGGTTTTCCCTCAACCCAATACGAGCAAATGCTGGGTAACGTTCGCTGCTGGACCCTGGACTCGTTTCACCAGCATTATCACCTTCATATCATTCAGACGCTGAATAACCTAGATGTTGATATAGCGTCGTAAAATAACCCAATCTATATATATCCACTAATCAGACATCAAATGCATACAAACAGTTTTATTGTTTTTCCTCTGACACATAATATGCCAAGTGAGATGTAGGCCTACTGCCTGATAATAGATATACATCAGTGGCGGTTCCTCGGGGAGGGAAGGGAGGAACGTCCTCCTCACATTTTTTTTTTCTTTTGAAAGTACATATCAAATAAAATATGTGTCTATAAATTCGAGGAAGATTCGATAATTTTTAAGTTCACAGCTATCAGAAAACCTCGGTTGATCGAGTTTTAAACGACGTGTGGTCATGTGCTGCGCGAAAACTGTAAGAAGAATGCGAGATTGTTTGTGAGGAGGAAAGTCAATTCTTTCCTCCTTTACTGCAGTTACACACACAGACAGCAGCGCACTACGGCCAGAGAAAGAAAAGAGTTTTAAAGCAATTAACTGAACTGATAGGGAGGAGATCCTCCTCTGATTCTGCACATGGACGGGAAATAGTGTAGCAGACAGAAACTGACTGGTCGTACAACAAGCCAGAGTCCGTGGATGTAGCAGAGTAGCGAGTCGGCCGCCATTGTTACTCCTTTTCAACACGCGTGGGATAGGAATGTTTAAAGTAAAACTTGGATATTTTTAATTTGAAGGGAAGAAAATTCAAAAGGATATTCGTATATTTCATAACATTATTGTCAGTCACCATACTGATATACAAAAACCTCATTTAATAATATTATTACAGTATAAATATGCATTTAAGTATTTAATACATTCCTTCATATAGGCTCACATCACAATTATAGGTATTACAGCAGCATGGACTTAATAAACTACAAGCAATAAATGAAAACAGCAATGTTGCGTGTTAGTAGCTAGTCTCATTCAACACGTGTGATGCTGCAGTGTGTGCGAAAATGCTGCAAGGTTGTGCATTTCCCTGTAATTGTTAATTTGTGCAATTATTGAATAATGAATGGAAGTGAAAACATATTTTGGACAATTTAGGAAACTCAGTTTACAAGAACAGATTATTGCTATGCAAAAGAGAAGGCCAACCTCAACACTACCTGGTCTTACATGTATGCATGTAGGCTAATTTATAGCATGTTATTTCAAGAAAGTCTTGTTTTGTGCTGTTAACTTCTTTCCTCCTCTTACAAATATGCAGGAGCCGCCACTGATATACAGAGTGTAACAAAAGTTTCTGGTACAGTTTGTTAAAATTATTCTCTTGTTTAGTTCCCATTTTCTCAGGAATGATGACCAAATTTTATGATGCTGGAGTTGTTACTACTTGATTGTGGTGTGATCCAATTCTTTATTAATAATTTGGAGGGAAATGTCACATTGTTGAAGACAGGTGTTCAATATATTAACAGTGTGAGTTAATTTGTAGTAAAATTAGGCAGTGTAAATTACGAGGTCAAAAATTTTTCCTGTGATTTGTGATTTTAATTCTGGTGAGTATTGTTTTATATTATTTAATCAATAAATTATCGTGTAGTATGATTGAAATTAAGTGTCATCTTCTTTCAATATTAATTATTCGAACACAAAAATGTAACAAAAGTTTCTGGTACGTACCAGGAATTATTGTTACATCTTTAGTTTTCTATACTTTTCGGATAATAAACCAGTTAAATGTAATTTTTAATGCGTAATTTTAATAAACGATACTGACACTTATTTTTAATCACTCAGGTCACCATGGCACCAACAAAACGTGAGCATGCTCGGTCTCAGGTTCAAGCCTTGGTCAAGACTGGAAAATCAGTACGTGATATTGCCAGGTTGTTGAAAATGTCACCAACAACAGTTTTAAAATGGAAGAATCAAACGGATGGTTCTGTTTCTGATGCTAAACGATCAGGCCGACCAAGCAAGGTGTCACCTCAAACAAAAAGAAAAATAAGGGAGTGGGTGAAGGACAAGGTTGGTGTAGGAACTCGGGCTGCTCTAAAAGGCTGAATTTTTCGGAGTGTTACTGCTCTATAAACAAAAACATTTCACACATGACAATCAGTAGGCATTGTCGTAGTCAGGACTGATGTCGGAGGTCTTATGTACCAAGAATCAAGCCAATGCTGAGTGAAAGGAACATATCCAATCGAATTAAATTTTGTGAAAGGTTGCTGAAAGAAGGATACACAGAGGATGCACCTGGTGCCAAAATTCTAAGGGCTCATATTCTGTTCACGGATGAGTCGCTTGTGGAACTTCACTCTATTCCGAACCGTCAAAATGCCAGAATTCGAACAGCGGATCCATCCTCTATAAAGCCTACGCAGGTACCCAAGTTTGGCGTTAAGATTATGGTGGCCGGAGGAATCTCACATTATGGAAAGACACAACTTGTTATAGTGAATGAGAAGAAAACTGTGAATGGCGAATATTACTGTACACACATTCTCCCAGCATATTCTAAAGTTCTAAGGGATACCACTAAATTTCCAAAACAACATATTGCGTTCCTCATGCAAGATGGAGCCAGAGCCCACACAGCTAAGAGTACACTGGACACAATAAAGAATTCTGGCATCAAAGTCTGGACAGACTGGCCTGGAAATTCTCCAGATTTAAATCCCATAGAGCACCTGTGGAGCAGATTACAAGAAAGTGTGTTTCGAACACCCAGACCAAGAAATCGCAATGAGTTGATTGCCCGAGTGTTGGAAGAGTGGGAGTCCATTAGTCAGGAAGACATTTTCAGACTCACAGATAGTTTTGGTAGACGTGTGTTGCAGTGTCTTGAAAAAAAAAAAGGATGTAATACCGACTACTGAAGAACAGTAATGAAAGGACTGTTCACTAAGCTATAAAGTGGCGTTATTTTGTGATATTTACCACAAAAAATTAAGAAATAAAGTAAAATTTTCACTGTACCAGAAACTTTTGTTACACTCTATACATTTCAGCCAGAACCTCAATCAGAGGTGTAAGCTGCTGTACTGACGCGACGGTATACTTGGACGCCTGTATATTCTAATTTTTTCTGCCTTTCGCTTCCACCATAGCCCGTAAACTACAAGTTCTTTTTTTTTTTTAAATAATCTATAATCACTTGAAAGCATTTATTCAAAGCACAAATATAGAGAAAGTAATTTTTTCTACTAACAAAACCTATTGGGTATTAAAGGATTAACATCGTAAACAAAATCTTTCCTACACAGCACTATGTAAGCCTATACACTATTTACATTTCCCAATTGGGGTGTTGAATACGAGGCTTTTATGAGTTCTTAAAAATCGTAAACTTTTGCTTGTCTCAAGTTCCAAAGGTCTTAGGTGTTGTTAAAGAAAAGTGTGAATCACAACTTGTCTTATTATCGGTAATATCACGGTATGAGTATTTACCTATTTTTTGGTCATGACTGTTGAATTGAATTTACTGTAGGCTATAATAATGATATTTCTAGTCTATTGATGTATCATTTATTATTTTTAATAAAATCAGTGATATTAACCTTCCAATGTATCATTTTGTAGTCATTGAACCTGTAACAGTAGGGCCTGCAGTACATTTCATTACAGGTTAAGTGGGATTAGAAATTAATGCCAGTTCTCAACTAAAATCCTGTGCTTTCCATATTGTTCGTTTTTTTAATTTGTTTAAATTTTAAGATGTCATACATGCAATAAAGTACATTTTTATATAATTTATTATTAAATATTTTCTGATGCTTTTATTTATTTTTCCAAGGTAATAGATACGATGAGCATGGAGTTAAGTTATTCGCCACCAGTCGCGCTAGTAAAATGTTGCCACTTATCATAGCCCTATCTAAGACGTTATAATAGTATACTAGACTTACACAGAGCGCTGGTGTGCTGTCCAAAATTGAAACCAGTCTGCGCATGTTTACGCCGCCATGCTACTGGTAGAAATAGAGCGGTAAACACGATTGTCATACTTGTCCTTTGTTTTGTCTCGGGTGTTTTTAGTGAATAGTGTGAAAGTAATGGCAATATAATTTTGAAAGATGATATATTATCGCCGCGGACTCATGCTTAACATGTCGGCATCATACAATAACGTGCGGTGTGGTTTAAAAAAATAATTTTGCCGACCGATTGTTGCTCTGTAGGTTTCACTCTAAGCGTCACGTTGTCACGTCTACTTTCTCGATAAGAATAAGCACTAGTTTGTTATATTGTTAAATGGCTATTATTATTATTATTATTATTATTATTATTATTATTATTATTATTATTATTTCATATACGAGTACGTTGGCTTTCTTAACTCTTAATAATAACTCTTTAATAATAATTTTTAATCACATACCTTAATGTTCGTCCTCAGCACAAGACATTGCAACCTCGGGTTTAGTCTACGTGGATTAGACAAGTAAGTGTCATTTAATAATAATTGAAGCAGCTTATTGGTTGCATTATTGAAATTGAGGCGAGTGATTGGAGCGCGACACAAGAAATTGAAAACAATAATACAATTAAATTTCAAAGACCTGCCGAACGCATGAGGCCGCTCAAAGATCTGCCGAATGTTAACCATGAGAGCGCGGCGATAATACCATCCCTGTTTAATTTTCCAAGCTATTTGCAAAAGGTACGAATAATATTATCTCTGTTGTTACAATATCAATATCATTAAAAATCAATCAGTAGTTTACGACAATAAAGAATACTTAATTGTTAGTACAGGTATATCAGACTGTAGAGAAATCCCACTGAGTGAATTATTTAGACTTACACATCAGATGTTAAAACATTAGTGGAAAGATAACTTTTTGTTTTTATTATGTAAATGAATTTATCTGCAAGATAATAAACTTTCATTCAAGATCCATATATGGATAAATAAATATACAGATAATAAATAAATAAATAGCTATAATAGCTAAGCCTCCTTTGTGAAGTTATGATTCAGAGTTCACCAATAAATAACTCTTTTACATTTTTCCGGATATATTTTATTAACAAAAGCAAGGAATATCAGCTTATTGATATTGCATATGTGTATAAAATTATGTACCATCACTCCGCAAGCAATGATAATATATCTATTTTATTTATTTAAAATAAAAATACAATATGTAAAAAATCCACACATAAAAAGTATGTGATTTTTTTTATCTTGCATAAAGTGATTGTTTAGTTTTTAGTTCTTCACGTTACCTATTGTTTGCAATGTATTAGGTACCGATACTTTTTATAATTGATAGCATTCCCTTTATTAATTGAAGAATGAATTCAATGTAATTTGGCTACCTTCGCACATTATATTTTGCCAGATTATCTATGTCCTGTGGTCTAAAAGTACCGGTAATATAATTTATTTTTGATTCTCTAAAACTTAACAAGTCTATACTGAGTATCGCATATTTATTTCACTTAGGAATTTGATTATAACAAGAACTTGTGCATATATTTATGTCTTGTGATCTAAGAGTTAATATGTTAATATAATTTTAGATTCTCTGAAACCTAACAATTTGCTGATTATCGTAAAATTATACAATCTATAATGTGTATTGTGTAGGCCTATTTATGGATGTATCAGTATGTTTTCTATAAATTGCTGCATACGTATTTTCTTTTCTTTAATGTTCTAACACATATCAATGAAACTTTGAATATGTTTATTTCGTCTTAATTTTACGTTAAACGTCGAAAATGGCCATAATATGTCAATTTTAGATCATCACAGCGTTAAATTACGTGATTTACGCACTGCTATTATTTGTCTGCTCTCCAACAATATGGCGGCAAGCGCAGCGTTCAATTTGCCCCGGTTTCCTCGTTTCGCGCAGCCGAGACTGTAGGGGCTTGAGCCCTATTAACATAGTTTCCTTACAGAATAGATACCTATACTCTGTGTATATTGTCGTCACAGAACAATATAACAGACAGGCAGAGAACAACCGATGCGCTCCTGGTGGCCTGGCTATGAAGCTTAACATTTTAGTGCGAAATTGGTTTCCTTGTCAAACCTAACGATGTTACTAGAAATTGCAGACTCGTAATATATTTACGAGATCAAAATAATAATAATAATAATAATAATAATAGTAATAATAATAATAATAATAATAGTAATAAATATAATGTAATATGATACCATATAATATATTGTGACAGCTGCGTCGGGATTCGAACGCATGTCCGACAGGGCGCGCGGCAGACGAAACGTTGGTCGCTTAGGTGTGGCGGCGAGGGGAGGTTGCGCGCGCATCTGGTGCTTGCCGAGAGGGAAGGAAGCAAACTGCTGCGGGGTGAAGGGGGGGACGGACCCTCCCGAACAGAATCGTCCAAGTCCGTCGAAGTGGAAATATCGAGAACTCGTACTTTCTCGCAACTATCGTGTGGGTATAAATTACGACACGCGGGTGAGCAGTGGAACAGTCAGTCAATCAGTAAGTCAGTGTTGTTACAGTCAGCCAGCCAGTCTTGTGTACCGGAGTTAGACTTGAGTGTGTGTCCGCAACTGTGTGAGCAACCGAAGACCTGAGTTCGAGTGCAGTGGACCGCAGTTGGAGGGACCTGAGTTCGAAGTTCAGTGGACTGTATCTAAGGTCTGGGGTTCGAGATACTGTGAACTCGAGTGACTGAGCTAGACGAACTGTGAACTGAGAACTGACAGTTCTGATTTATAAATAGTGCTTTGTGAACATGAGTAAAAATTAACAGTTCATTGTTGTTCTCAATAATCCAAGTAAATTGTCATTGTCGTCTGTGGAGTGCAATAACGAATACTGTGTTACTGTGTGGAGAGCAAATCCCATTGTTGACGGGAGCAGAATTAAATTGTAGAAAGTGAAGAGTAATTGTTGAAATAATAAAATTACATTGCTGTTTAGTATAAAATTTACAATATAATACAATACAATTTATAAATATAATATAAGGTGAAACATCGGTGAGCTATCTCCTCATACTACAAAATTCCTCGGCATCATATCACTTAAATAATTCCCTCAACTAACTCGCTAACCTAGTCACATACCTCCGCTTAATGTTACTTAGCTATCAACTCATATAACTCAACTAACTCATAAACAAGCTTAAATTGGACGATTAGTCCCACGTGTTGTGTGCGGCGATATCAAATATTGGACTAATTACAAGAAAAAAAAACAAATGTGCTAATATTGATAAAATATCCTTATATCATTAATGTACGATATATATATATATATATATATATATATATATAATTTTATTCTACTTACCAATTATTTTCATGTTCAGTAATCCACTCTAAACTACATTTACAATACCTTTTTTTCTTTCTATTTCTTCTGAAACATAATTCCTTCTTATTTTATTTTATAGATCTCATCTCTTTTCTTCCATTCTCTTTTCTTAAATATTTTGCTCCCTTACTTACTGGCTTTTAAGGAACCTGGAGGTTCATTGCCGCCCTCACATAAGCCCGCCATTGGTCCCTATCCTGAGCAAGATTAATCCAGTCAGAAAATGTTACCTCCCTTGTACTACAGTGATTTGAATGTCTTAGCATGATCTAGGAAAAGATAGTGATTTGAGGCGTCCGACATGTGGAATACAGAAATAATTCGTCAAATATTTATACCGACGTGGACTAGTTCATAAGTGGATAAGGCAAACAACTTGTCTTGTGGACATCTCCTAGCAGTCAATGCTTTGTTCACATTTTAAAAGTAAGTAGGTACCTATATTACCGTATTTACTCGAATAATTCCCGCACCCTAATTTTATGGAAATAAATCTTGAAAACAAAAAAACAAAAAAAATACATTTTTTTTTCTTTTATTACAACACAAAAATTGTTACAGTATGTAATTATTATATTGGTCATGCTACAATATAATCCAGGACCTGCAATACAATAAAAATAATTTCATGTCTTCCATGAGTAAAAACAGCAAAATATTGATAGGAAAATAATCTATCTCATTCCTCATCACTTTCGTCATTGCTGGCAAAAGAACTGTTGGCATTGGGATCGTCATCATTGCCATCTTGCCACAGCATATCGTCTTCTGTTCCAAACAATGAATTGGTAATCCCACACTTCTTAAAGCTACACATGCTATCGCTTCAACGTCAGGGTAACAATCTTGCCGCAAATAATACCCGCACGCCAATTTTTGCAATAAGATATGCGAGTATTATTGGAGTAGGTCTATATACGGTAATAAATGTTTTGCTAACTTCATACAATTTCTCCTTCATAAACTTGAAATTCTTGTAATTATAAAGCTGTTTCAAATGTTTCAATTGTGCCCTAAGATTCTGGAGAAGTTTTTAAATTTACCTATTTTTGGAAAAATATTTTGATTGATTGGTACATTTTTTACTGTTCTCAAATCAATGGCACAGCAGACGTCCTATCTGTATTCCACCTCTCTCCACGTGTTTTGCAGCAATGCAGGCGTAACATCTGGTTGTGTTTGTTAACCTTCCCGGAAGTGTGGAATAGCTCCTTACGTGCTCGTCGGATTGATTTACGGGGGCTCCGCTGGAAAGACGTACGGATTCATTCGACATCAGCCACTGGAACAGTGCGCTTTTTGTGATGGCCCGACTTTGAAACCAAACTCCCAGTTTCACGAAGGCATCTTCCCATTTCATGATTGTTACGTACGTTGGAACATAGTCAGTTGGTCGCAGTTATATTCACGCCGAAATCGACTTGTATCTGCGTAACAGATTTCAACTCCGCGAGAGAAAGCACATAGAATGCATTTTGTCGTAGAGTCCACATGGTTACTGACAGTGTATATTTCTTTTTCGTATGAACGAACAATGCGAAAGTATAAAGTTGTTTATCACTGTTCTACATTTTGTAAAATGCAAGTTTCAATTGTTTGCTGAATATGACTCGGCAAAGACCAGCAATATAGTACAGAAATTCAATGATCCAGGGAAGCAGAATTTGTTGATGGCTTCTCCCCTGTGAACAAGTGACGCTTTTATGGCTTCCGTAGTAAAAAAAAATAATAATAATAAACAAAAACAAAAACTTGCGGCAAAAATTACAGGTCGGTAACTTCTAATAGATTTTCCTACATAAATGCCTTCTTCTCATGCACTTCCATACAATTTCAGTATTCCCGAATCCGAAAATTGAGTCACGAAAGGCTGGTTCACAATAAACCGGGAACGGAAATGAAAACGATAACGAGAAAGGAAATATTGTTAAAATAAATGTATTTAAATGTGAGCATTCACAATTAACTATTGTGAAAGCTCACATTTAAATAGACTTATTTTAACATTATTTCCGTTCTCGTTTCCGTTCCCGGTTTATTGTGAACCAGCCTGAACATCGTAGTTGTATGACTTCTCGGGTGGGTTTACGATTACTATATTGTGAAAACTACATTCAATACACAGGGTGATTTCGTTGAAAGTGTACAAACTGCAGGAGATGGTTCCTGAAAGGATAAGGAACAAACGTGATATAATGAACATACGTCCGAAAATACATAGCTTCTGTGCTATAAGCATGTACTTATTCATTCCTTCAACAATACTACAATGCAATGCACGACGCATTGTCATGAGGCTACAATTAGAGGAGATGTTCGAAGTGACTCCCACGGGCCTCATGGCATGCGTGTACGCGCCGTAGCAGAGACTGCCGCACACGTTCAAATATTCCAGGGTCCATTCGGATGGCGTTAGAGCAGCGTGAATATGTTGTTCTAGTGTCTGCACGTCCGGGATGGGTTCAGCATACACGACTGTTTTCAGATGCCCCCACAGGTAGAAATCTAACGGGTTGAGGTCAGGTGACCGAGGAGGCCATGGAATTGGACCGCCTCGTCCGATCCATCGACCGGGGAACGGTAATATGAAAATGGGCTGGAACACCATCATGTAACAGCCACACAAGCATTCGTACTGCACAAGGAACTTCTTCTAGCAGGGGAGGGAGGGTCACCCGCAAGAAGTTGAGATATGCCTCGCCTGTGAGGCGTCTGGAAGGACGACTGGTCTATTTTTTTTGGGTATTAAGATTTATTTATTTTTATTATTGGTTTAAGTGTATTAATTTAAGTAAAGTTAATAGAAGATTTTAACTTCTTTCTTATGCTTTCAAAACATATGCTTTTCTTTAAAGCTTTTTAACTTTAATCATTTATATTATCTCAAATATTTGTTATTAATGAGACGGTCGCCTATAATGCCCGCCTACACTCTGAGGCTAAACCAGTGCTGATGGTTTACTTCCATCATAGCACGGGGATTCTGCATATCTCATACATGATTGTTGTAGCGGTTGATGATGCCATCCCTCGTAAACGTAGCCTCATCTGTGAATAGGATTGATGACAGGGAGTTCTGATTAAGGGTGACCTGTCCAAGAAACCAGCGGAAAAACCGTTCCCGCAGAGGAAAGTCCTGCACACGTTGCACGTGATAAGGGTAGTAACAGTTCTCATGGAGAATGTTCCACACAGTCGTCTGGCTTACCCCGCATTGGCGAGCCACCTGCCTGGTGCTGATACGGCGATCTTGTTCCACAGTGGTTATCACATCTTTCTCCAAGGCTGGGGTACGTATCTGGTGACCCAGTCCCGTAAACGAGCCTGTCTCACCCAAACAACGAAAAATTCTTACAAATGTTATATGTTGCGGGTGCTGTCGATGGGGGTACTTTTCCTGGTACAGTCGTGCAGCTGACCGTCCATTGCCATGTGCTTGTCCATATGAAGGGTACATGGGGAAAATGAACAACGTCACAATGCTGTTAAAGGTAATGTCATTATCTAATGCACTGTATTACTACAAACTTCAGTGTTATGTTTACCAAAAATGGTAAAGCAGAATTAAAACCACGGATACATTCATCATTTCCTTCATTTCAAGTAGAAACAACAATAAATTTAGCAGTAATATACCGAAATAGATCAATATCTCAACCTTAATGGAAATGTGACATTGTTCGTTTTTCCCGTGTACCCTTCATATATACATATTAGAGTTGGGCAACACGATTCTTTTTCAGAAGTCGATTCCAACGAGGTTATATCAGCGTCGCCGGATGTGCCGGAATTTTGTCCCGCAGGAGTTCTTTTACATGCCAGTACGTCTACTGACATGAGCCTGTCGCATTTAAGCACACTTAAATGCCATTGACCTGGCCCGGGATCGAACCCGCAACCTTGGGCATAGAAGGCCAGCGCCATACCAACTCGCCAACCAGGTCGACTGCAGTTTGTATAGTTTGAACGAAATCACTCTGTATATTCTAACTGAAGGACGCAAATCGCCATTGTAGCTGACGCGCCCTTTTTAAGTCCCAATATCTATAACTCAGTCCCGCGCCGTGGCGACGTGGTCCAAGGCATCCTGCCTAGGACTCGTGTTACGGAATGCGCGCTGGTTCGAGTCCTCATGGGGGAAGAAATTTTCTCATGAAATTTCGGCCAGTGTATGGGACCGGTGCCCACCCAGCATCGTGATGCACTTGGGGAGCTGCAATAGGTAGCGAAATCCGGTTGCGAATACCAGCTATAACGGCTGGGAGGCTCATCATGCTAACCACACGATACCTCCATTCTGGTTGGATGATCGTCCACCTTTGCTTCGGCATGTGGGCGTGAGGCCAGCAGCCAGCTGGTCGGCCTAGGCTGTAGCGCCACGGATTATTATTATTATTATTATTATTATTATTATTATTATTATATCTATAACCCAACAGAATGATTTCTCGCCTTTATGTACAACTGCAAGCTGTTTAAAATTACTTTTCACATATTGTATCACAAATGATTGTCTACTCCCAAATGTATACGTATTTATTCTTCTCTCGATTACACTTACTTACTTACAAATGGCTTTTAAGGAACCCGAAGGTTCATTGCCGCCCTCACATAAGCCCGCCATCGGTCCCTATCCTGTGCATGATTAATCCAGTCTCTATCATCATATCCCACCTCCCTCAAATCCATTTTAATATTATCCTCCCATCTACGTCTCGGCCTCGCCAAAGGTCTTTTTCCCTCCAGTCTCCCAACTAACATTCTATATGCATTTCTTGATTCGCCCATACGTGTTACATGCCCTTCCCATCTCAAACGTCTGGATTTAATGTTCCTAATTATGTCAGGTTAAGAATACAATGCGTGCAGTTCTGCGTTGTGTAACTTTCTCCATTCTCCTGTAACTTCATCCCACTTAGCCCCAAATATTTTCCTAAGCACCTTATTCTCAAACACCCTTAACCTATGTTCCTCTCTCAGAGTGAGAGTCCAAGTTTCACAACCATACAGAACAACCGGTAATATAACTGTTTTATAAATCCTTTTAGATTTTTTCACAGCAGACCAGATGATAAAAGCTTCTCAATCGAATAATAACACGCATTTCCCATATTTATTCTGCGTTTAATTTCCTCCTGAGTGTCATTTATATTCTCGATTACACTGCTAACATTAATTTTCTAAATACATCACAACTGAAATGCATCTTGCCTTAGTGTACAGGTACCTCCGTGCTTTTTTTAAGCTACCAGATTGCGAAGATTTCTCTCGAAATATATCATAAGTGAACGGGATCTAGGTTGTGTACGAGTGCATGTTTTTTCAGACTATGAGACTGCTTGAAGTTCTTGCCACATATACCACAAATGAATGGCTTCTCCCCTGTGTGTACGCGTCTATGCTTTTTTAAATCACTCGATTTCGAAAACTTCTTCCCACATGTATCACAATTGAATGCCTTTTCCCCTGTGTGTATGAGTGCATGAGTTTTAAGACTACCAGATTGCGAAAATTTCTTTCCACATATATCACAACAAAATGGCTTCTCGCCTGAATGTACGAGTCCATGTTTTTTAAAAGAACTAGAAGCCAAAAATGTCTTTCCACATATCCTACAACTGAATCGTTTTTCGCCTGTATGTATGCGAGCATGAGTTTTCAAATTACTCGAAGACAAAAATTTCTTTCCACAAATTCCACAACTGAATGGCTTCTCGCCTGTATGCACGCGTGAATGCTTTTTCAAATTATTCGAAGCCAAAAACTTCTTTCCACAAATTTCACAACTGAATGCCTTCTGCCCTGTGTGTACGCGTGCATGAGATTTAATGCTACCTGATTGCGAAAATGTCTTTCCACATATATCACAACTGAATGGCCTCTCCCCTGTGTGTACGCGTGCATGGGCTTTAAGACTTCCAGAATGCGACATTTTCTTTCCACATATACCACAACTGAATGGCTTCTCGCCTGTATGTACGCGTGCATGCTGTTTCCAATTACTCAAATTCAAAAATTTCTTTCCACATGTATCACAACTGAACGGCTTCACGTCTGAATGTATCCGTGCATGCTTTTGCAGAAGACTAGACTCAAAAAATTTCTTTCCACAAATATCACAACGGAAAGACTTCTCCCCTGTGTGCAAGAGTGCGTGTCTTTCTACATGACTGAACTGCAAACCATCCTTTCCACTGACATCGCAAATGAATGGGATTTTGCGCGTGTGTAAAAGAGTGTGGCTTTTGAGCCTAGCCAAGTCGAAAAACCACTTTCCACAAACATTACATTTATGTGTCTTCTCGACTGTTTGCAGGCACTTATCTTCTATAAAACTCTTGTCAGGTGCTGGTACTCCAATGCTGTGAAGAAATTGTACGTAAGTTCGAACAATAAAGATTTAAGCAGAATAAATCACAAAAACAACACTACATCCAACATAAATATAATTATTAGGGCTAGGATTTTGATGACCTATAAATCATGAAAAGATGTCTTAAAAACAATGCATTTATGACCTAAAAATCTTTCAAAAATTCCCTACAAATTGATCTTACATAATTGGCTTAGTAGGAAAAGAGGTTTTGTACTACTTAATATTTAGTAATTAAATTAAATTCTAGTACCAACATTTAAGTTTATTTAATTTTGCATAATTTTTTCTAAGTAGTACACTTCAATTAATTATTTTACTTGATGTAGTTTCCATGTAGTCCACCACAAGGCCACACTTATCCGGAACTAGCAGGCATAGAGGAGTCTTTATTGAATGGGTGGTTGGACTTATCCATTACATGGGGTATAGTACGTTAAAATGGCAATATTTGTGTAGGAAAACGATTAATATATTATACAAAATAATGGGCAAAATATGCAGAGAAAATATCAAAGGAAATAAACATTATTTTATATTAATAAAGGGGATTTATGGCCAAAATTAAATGAAAATGCACAAAATATGACCGAATAAAACAAAAAATGCTCTAATGAGTTGAAACACGCAAAAATGCAAAAAAAAAAAAAAAAAAAATGCCCCAACAAATATGTCTTAAAACACTCAGTTTATCATATAACATATAAATACTAAAGCAGCTATGTTTCTGGCTTACTAGAAAAAAGATGCAATTTCAACAAACTCCAAGTCCTAATAATTATACTTAGTAAATAGCAAGCAATGCCGAAAAATATTTCGATGTATATAAATCTACTCAAGTCAAACCTCATATGTAGTGTTAAAATTCTATCAATTCTTACATTGATATTTTAACACAGAGGTTCGCAACCAGTGTGTCACTCAGCCCCATGGAGTATGTGGCAAAATTTTGAAATTGAAAAAATAAATTTTATGCTATCTAGAAAGTCTCTTTACAACGTATTTTTTATTTACAACGAAGTCTTTGATATGGTACACTTTATTTTGAGACAGACTTGACCAATGAAACCTGGATACTTGCAACAATGCACAGTTTAATTTTTCTCCCTGGCGATAATTCGAATGAAAGCGAACACCTGCAACAATGTTTAGAATCGTCAGAACATATTGGTCAGTTTCAGTATATATACGTGTAAGTGGGTGATAGTGCGACTATTTTATTAAAAGTGCTTTATTTAGATTTTACCATGGAGAAATTTTTAATTCGAAAAAGACAATCTTAATCAAGTTCTGGGTTAGTTGACAGCACTGCTAATTCAATCAATGTGAGCGAAAATTCCCTTCGGGTTTCACAAAAACGCACTGCGTTTCGTTAATATAGTGATGAATACTTGCATACTATTATACTATACGTGGCATGGAGATGAATATAAACAAAATCCCAAGTGTTTTATATGCGGAAAAATTTTTTTGTCAAGTCAGTCGATGGTGCGGAATAAACTAAAAATTACATTTAGAACAGCTGTTTTCAACATCATACTGATGTGAATCAGAACTTTCTACCATAAAAATAATGAAATCTAAACAATAAAACCCTAACGAATTCCCTTATTTGTATGATCAGTAGCCATTACAGCAGTATTATTATTATTATTATTTTTACTACTACTATCTTTACCAGTGCTGCATTTTGAAGATGATTTACGTGTTGACCTCTCAAAAATAAGCCCACTTATAGAGAAACTATGTGCAATCCACGAAGCGCAGACTTCACTTCAATTTAAATAGATTTTTTTTTCAAAAGTTACAATAAAAATCTTTTATTGGACATTCAGCATAGATAGGTTGGGATTTTTCTATCCTTTGCTTTTTTCTAATGCCACTCTCGTTCCTGCTTGTTGTTTTTAGAATGTTCGATTGCGCGTTAACATCGACCTATTTACAACACTGGATGTTCGACACTACATACAAGTTATCAGTGCTTCTTTTCTGGTGGAACGTGCTGGAGTAGTGTTCCGGCACTTTTTGTTGCATTCTTCATCATGAAACCGAAATAAGTGTCAATAACTATGAATTTAATATCATTTTTCTTTGATTTCCACTTAGAGTTTGAAAGTCTTAGTTGAATGATTTAATTATTTTATTTTAGTTGGTTATTTAACGACGCTGTATCAACTACTAGGTTATTTAGTGTCGATGAGATTGGTGATAGCGAGATGAATTTGGCGAGATGAGACCGAGAATTCGCCATAGATTACATTGCATTCACATTACGGTTGGAGAAAACCTCGGAAAAAACCCAACCAAATAATCGAACCCACGCCCGAACGCAACTTCAGACCGGCAGGCAAGCACCTTAACCGACTGAGCCACGCCGGTGGCTAGTTGGACGAAAAATAGGTTAAAAACTATTAAATTCTCGTGCAGTGAACAGTAATCATCTCCGCATCTGCTATAAAATATTCTAGACAGAGTTCCATCATCTTTTTCTCCAAAAGAAAAGCATTGGTTGTTGTTATTATTACATTATTACTATTATGACGATTATTATTAATAAAAACAAATAAGTGTGTCGAGATATCGTAGGCGTTCAGTAAAGTGTGTCGTCAGTCAAAAAAGGTTGGGAACCACTGTCTTAGCAATACTCTACTTCTGATGCATTTGAGATGTGAGGGAGAGCGACTACATTTGTATTTGCCTCGATGTTTTATTGTTGTTTAGAATATGGATCTATGATATGAAAAGTAATTAATAAAGTGCATGCAATTATTTTATCTTCAAGCGAAATTCCGATATTAATTCCAGCTCACATTAAAAATTGTTCAATATGGTTTACTTTTCCCGAAATCGCGTTTGCAAATCAAACGAGTGGCAGCACATGTCTTCGGTTGCCGAGATAATTCTGAGAGGCCACATCACAAGCATATTCGTATCCGCAATATAAGATTGCTAATACCTGTAGCGATGGGTGGTGTCACAATTTGGCAGGCTCTTACTAGTTACATTGTTTGATGGCTTAACTACAGATAATATTAAGATACGTTTCTCTTTTATAGTCTTATTAATGTAAACATTTTAAAATCTGTGATTTTTTTATTATAGATCACGAACAGGCACCCATATTTGGTGCGTGGAAAAATGTACTATATGTAAAAAGCACGAAAAGGTCTTATATAGATAAAATAATGCATGGATATCATTCCTTATATCAGTAAATTAATATAAACAAAATTACATAATAAACACCTGATTTGCATAAGAGGCAAATGTTCAGTTACTCAGCTAAAAATTAAATTATGGTTTATTTAACGACGCTCGCAACTGCCAAGATTATTTCAGCGTCGCTGGTGTGCCAGAATTTTGTCCCATAGGAGTTCTTTTACATGCCAGTAAATTTACTGACACAAGTCTGTCGAATTTAAGCACACTTTAATTCCACTTAAAGCCTGGATCGAACCCGCAACCTCGAGAATACAGAGTCGTTCATTTGAACAACAATCATGTTGAAACTAATTAGAAATTTCCATTTTTCATCATTATGTAAATAAAGCAGTGACACCAACAACATAGTAAAGCCTCATACACTTCACTTACCTCTCAGTTAAGACTTCATCCTCCTCTGCCGTTATTTCCAGTTTGACCTCCTTCTCCACTTTATCTAACTCACGTGCCTCATCCTGCAAAAGATAATTAAAAAGAAGCTATGAGACAATAACAGCTGAGGAATAAATGTATGGTAGATTAAATGCTGCAGACTTGATTTTATATCCTATTTAACTCAGTAAACACTTGAAGCATTGTATGTGTAAATGCAACTGAATTTAAAAAATACAAAAAAAAAAAGATATGGCATTTTCTAAGAAATATAGCAGTTTAAGTGCCAATAGGGATATCTTATGCGAAGTTTTACCGCTAGATGGCAGGAGCGTTCCATGCAGTGCAACATGTTGTAGGGCTATGTTATGTCATATGCTACAGTTGATTACGTTTTTCCGCTTGTTGGTTTTCTGTGCGTGTCAAAACTATATTTACAATTATTTTGCATAACCTAGTATAATTTAATATAAGTCAATATTTTCTACCTCATAATTTAATTTAATTTACAATAAATAATAACGTAAACCTGTATAATATTGAGCGATTCCCCGAGATGGGTGGGGAAATCTGCAGTATGCAGAATATAGATACGAGTAAATTGAATGTTCATGAACCTAAACGAGAACTTTGAGAACGAGGTGCATGAATAAAAAAAATAGGAACTATCGGGATGTCGAAGGTGAATATTGCCCTCTTTAATCATTAGTATTTAAGAATCGTACGCTAAAAACAGGATATGCAACCACGTATGTGTGTTTCTTTTTATAGGGAAGAGACTATCGATATTGATTTCCTTGTATTTTTTTCTGTAGTTGCAGAAAGATCAAATGCAATTTTTAATAGGATGATATAATATGATCGCAGTAGTATCACGATTAGTCGTGCGTCTTGTAGGTTAAGAACATGCAGTTTGAATACTATGTAGGATGAGTTTGAAAATTTGAAGTTAAAACATGGTTTTAATAATTAGGGTACAGTACTTTAAAAATATTATTCACGAAATGGGTTCCACTACGGGTAGTCCTGGATAATAAACATCCCAGGTCGAGAGTTTACTGCAGACGTAAACTTCGGAGACTCCTACAACTACTGCATATAATCTAAGCTAACAGAGCTCGCTGTTGAGGTTGCATAGGTTTTTATTAATTTTTCTTTTTCCTCTTCCAAAATGAAACTGTAGTCAATAATTCCTTACTTGAAGTAGTTACTTTTATTTAAGAGCTAGCACTTTCGAGGCACAATTTAATTACTTATATTTTTTAAGATTTAAAGCATATATTCAGAATATTTCGGGATCTGATTGATAGCGAAAAGGTTTCCCTGGTGTTTACATATAGGAACGTAACAAAAATTTCCCATTTTTAGATGTTTTTAAGAGTCCTATTTAATATACTAATACACTACGTATATCCTCATTGTTTATATACCGAAAAACAAATTCACACGCAAAGCGCATCCCTCAAGTACTTGTGTGCTATCTGTTGGTGCTAGTTCAGGATATCCCTATTGCATAAACGATAAGTCAATTGGAAGAGTAAATAAGAATGACACTCGAATCATATTCTGAGTTGGTCATAGATGAGTAGGATTCAGGAAGACAAAGTTGACAACTGATAAAAATGTTATGGTAAAATTTGTAGGACAAATGGAACATTTTTAGTAAGGTAGTTAGAAAATATTTGAGATATTTCAGGATTTAAAGTAAGCATAAAACTAAACTAAACAAAGGAAAGTTACTAAAACTCTGAAGCGATTTGAAAATCCACGAAAAATACTTTGCTTAGTGTAAACAGAATGAAAGAAATTATCTCATGTGTGGATATTCTGTTCCTTCACTTACGGGCTTTAAACTTTTTACATTTGCAGAGTTTCAATTGATATTATTGTTTCCAATACAGCCTGTTGCTTTAATGGAGGAGTTTGGACTCGACATAATTAAAGGGTCCTACACATGTAACAGTCAGTGTGAGGTTGCTACTCCAGAGGAGAGGAGGATGGCAAAGGAACTCTGAAGTACTCTTTGTGAATTGTGACGTTCATGCGTATTATGAACAATGGTTCTAAGGGAAAACATCAATCATAAAGACATTACCTATAAAAGGAGTATAAAACGAAAAATTACAGGGAACATAATTAATTGCATTTTCTATAATAGGCACAAACCTAGGGAGACCAGACGTCCTCTTTTGTCCGGACATGTCCTCCTCTTTAGGCCTTTGTCGGGGGTCTGGGCGGATTTTTAAAAACTCGAGAAATGTCCTCCTTTTCGTAACTTGTATGCCTGATATTTTGAAACTATCTGATTTGACGTCTTTTTCAAGTAATTTGCCTGGTAGCAGCATCGACGGAACATACTCTTTGACAATGATCATAACTCTCTTTGCTTACAAGGTAATATTAAATTCACATTTTGTGCTGCCTTTTTATGTATTTTGATAATAGTTATAGTCCCTTGGCTTTCATATGTAGTTAACTGTAAAATCATTTTATATTATTAAGTTTTATTGTAAGTATGCTCTAATAAAATAGACCTAAGACTAAATCTAAATATTTTCTGTCCTCTTCAATAATTATAGTTCCTTTGAATTTATATGTAGCTAACTGTAAAATCATTATTATCAAGTTTTATCATAATTATTTTGTAATATTAATATACTTTTAAGTAGAATTAGGTTATTTTACAAAGCTTTATCAACATCTTAGCTTATTTAGCGTCTGAATGAGATGAAGGTGATAATGCCGGTGAAGTGAGTCTGGGGTACAGCACCAGAAGTTACCCAGCATTTGCTCATATTGGGTTGAGGAAAAACCTCGGAAAAAATCTCAACCAGGTAACTTGCCCCAACCTTGGAATCGAACCCTGATTTCGCGGCCAGACGTGCTAACTGTTACTCGACAGGTGTTGACTTTAAGTAGGATATAAGCCTAAATCTGTACTGTAAATATTTTGTAAGAAAATAGATAGTGACGTAATTTATATTATAGTATAGGTCTAAGCCTAAATCTAAGTACATATTTTCTGTCCTCTTTTTTACGAACAATGTCCTCTTTTCTATTGATCTGAATCTGATCACCCTACACAAATCACAAGCTTACTCTCCTACCATTGGAATAATTGAGATTGACCCCCACTATGGTGGGGTGACGCATTAAATTAGAAATAGATCTGGTAAAAATTATCAGAGGTGATTAAATAATTTAAACTGGATATAATTTAGTAAATGTTCAGCACTGGAGTTTCTATGGCAAAATTGGTATGGAAAAGATTCAAGAAAGATAAAGGATGAAGAAATGGACAGCATGAGAGCTACAATCATCTCCCGGGTCACCTGAATGTGCCAGTCATATCAGCCATTACATAACAGAGGGAGAAATACCGACCAAGTCACTTCATAAACTGCACTCACCTCAACTTCACTTTTCACTACAGGAAAGTCGACCGGCAAAGGAGCTTCATCAAATGTCATCTCGGTTTTTATAACATAGCTGTGGTCCATACATTCTGTCTTTATTGCAGTCACTTGCAGATTTGATACATTTCTTTCCTGCAAAACACAAAACATAATAATTATGAAATGTATCATATGTAATTGTTCACGAAAAACCAGTGAATGTTTCTAATATCTCTCCACTCTATTAATAAATCCTGAAGTCAATAAACGCATGTGTACACATTTCAGAGACAGTAGTGACATAATTTGTATGAAAATCCTCGTAATGCTGCAAGTAAAAGAATAGTTCTATAATATGATATTGTTTCATTCAAGTACAGTAAAATCCCTCATATCCGGCACCCAAATAACCGACAACACCAAAACAATGGCACTTTTGGCTACGCCAAAAAAAATAATCATTCGTGCGAAAGACAAGAGTCAGACGAAGATGCAAGTGGTTTTCGTGAATCGCAAATGCCGCATATTGTGTTTACTCTTTACATTGTTCACGCGTGAAAACATAGATAGAAAACCCGTTATGTCCTTGGAGTAGATCGGGTAGCATCAATAAGCTGTCACTTGGATCTTGCAAACATGCGCAACACAGAACAAAATGATGTGCAGAGACAATATCTTTAAATTTACCATTTGAACTCGCTCGTTTCGAATGGGTGTTGGAAGAGTCTGATTACGAGAAGCTATATTGTTATAAACTACATATTTAGAAAATATAATAATTAGTAATCACTCTTAATATAGGATACCTCAGATAAAGGTTTCTGTTCTTCTACATCTGTGCGATTACTTCCTTCTATTGCCAGAGGGTCGATCTCACGTTCCTTTTTGATCACGTACATCACGACTAAAAAAGAAAATAGTAAGAAACTCAGATTGACATGCAATATGTCAGTTATTTTGATATAGGCCTACAGTACTTACAACAATGTGAATAATAATTCCACATATCCTATTAATACAAAATCAAGGAATTGAACAAGTAACTTAAGTTCCTTTATACTTTTGGGGTGCGATCTATCATATATAGGAGAGATAGATGCAGAAAAGAAGATGTATGTATTTATTCACACTGCAGTGGGTATATACCCGGTGGCAGTGGTAACTAATTACACTCAATAATGACAATAATAAACTTATTAATTAAAAATACAATTAATAATAATACTAATAATTAATACTAACAACAATTAATAATAATAATAATAATAATAATAATAATAACAACAACAACAGCAACAAGAACAGGGAATATACTAAATTAAATGAAACGATCACTTGAAATAACATTAGAAATAAATCTAATTTGTATCTTAAAACTAAGATCGAACTAAAACCCACGAGTATGATATGTTCATATCTGCACAAGTACCTTTCAAATTACACTCATTTCGCTGTCAACTCACTCACTGCAATGGAACTACGACACATTTCACTGATTCTATCCTGATTTCACTAACACTTCAAAAACATTTCACTGTTCAAATACTATCCACTGCCACTATAAACTATAAAGCTTCATTGACAGGAACACGTTTCACTTACACAGCACACTTCACTGACACGACATACTTCTTCACTTGCACAACACACTTCACTGACACAACATAATTCTTCACTGATACAACACTTCAATAACAACATATAATTTACACCCTTTAAATACTGTGTATAATTACCGTCTATTAGTAAGGTCCTAAGCCTATTTTTAAATACATTTTTGGTTGTTGGTAAAGCCTTTAGTAAGTCTGCAGGTAAAGCACTCCAGTCCCTGATAGTACGATTGAGAAAAGAAAACTTTCCAGTGTCCGTCCTCTGCCTTCTTTCCCTCAATTTATATGAGTGGTCGTTCCTTGAAGAGTAATTTGGCGGCTGCAACCTATTTTTTATTTCTCTCCAGGCAGGCTCACTTCTGTATGTTTTGAACAGTGCGCATAATCTAATTCGCGTTCTTCTGTCCGTGAGTGTGTCCCATTTTAATGGTGAATTTTTCCGACAACACTTAAGAGCCCGTTTTTGAATATTTTCCAGTGTCTTAATATGTTCTAATCTGTAAGGATCCCAACATGCAGCACCATATTCAATTACTGGACGTACTAGTGATTTATATGCAATCTCTTTGGATTTATCAGAACCTTTTCTTAGTACCCTCATCACAAAGTGTAACGCTCTCCATGCTTTTCCCGCTGTGCCTGTAACGTGTTCCCCCCAGCCGAGATCGCTGCTAAATGTTATTTCGAGGTATTTACATTTGTTAACTTCCGGAATGGTTTCACCCCCTAACGTATACGATGCGTCTATTTTATTTCTTTTCCTTGTAAAGCTGATGGCTTTGCTCTTTAGAGAATTTATTTTCATTTTGTTGGCTATTGCCCAATCGTTTATTTTATTGAGGTCATTCTGGAGAAGAGTAGTATCTTCATGGCTTTTTATTTCCCTGTATACCATACAATCATCCGCGAATAAGCGAACCCTAGACAAGATATTAACTGGCAGATCATTTACAAAAGCCAAGAATAGAAGAGGCCCCAAGACACTCCCCTGCGGGACCCCGGAAGTAATTTCAATTGCATAGAAAAATTTAATCGAATTTGTGGAACTATTAGGAGAACTCTAAAAGGCAAAGTTAGAAAGGAAACATACATGAAATTCTATAAAAGAATGGCAGTTCCATGCGGATTATATGGTACTGAAACTTGGACCCTTGATACAAAAATACAAAAATACGTGGTAAAATACAAGCAGCAGAAATGAAATTTCTGAGAGGATGCCTAAGAGTCACAAAAAGAGAGAAACTACGTAATGAGGACATCCGAAATATTCTAGAAATATACGAATTGAATATAAAGTAGATGATTATAGACAAATGGAAAGACCACGTAAACAGAATGAACAATGAAAGACTAACTTACCTAAGAAGATTCTAAATTATAAACCGAAAGGTAAAAGGGACATTGGAAGACCCAAAAGAAGTTGGTTGGATCAAAGAGACGCAACAGACAGAGAGGTCTAATGCCTGAAGTAGAAGAAGAAGAATCCTAAACGATAGAGATGAGGATGTTGATTCTAGGATGTTACAGTATTTACCGTACAAAGCTGGAGAAATGAAGACGGAAGTCAGAAAGACATTAACTGCCGACATACGTACGTATGCTAGTAATTCAAAGATAATGCAAAAGAATTGCATAGCATAGACGTAAATGTAAATACGTCTTCTTGTTCTTCCAATCTTTATACACAAGTGCAAAGAATGATATAAATTTCTGCACTATGAGTAGACGTATTGAAATGCAGGTCGAAAATGCGTGGTTGCTCTTTAATCTCAAGGTTCTATCCGTTTGTGAAGAACTGATCAGTAACTTACGCTGTGTGGAATAATATAATGGATTTATGTATGTTTCAGCGGTCAGTCTGTAGCATTAGCCACGTCAAAAGCTAATACATAGTTGCAAATTTACTTACCCGCATGTGCAGGAAGACATGATCAAGGAAGCCATGACAGCTGTAATTTATAATATTGACACAGTGGAAAACGAAAATATAGGAATTTTTTTTATTTTACACAAACCTGCAAAATATTTCTTGCCCCTGTCTCTACTTTAACACAGCTGTACTACAGTAGAGGAGACTGATGTACCTTGAAACACTTTTCACATTTTTTTTTTTTTGGGAACAAACTTTTTAAATGAAAAAATGCATCCGATTCCTTTAAAACTTCCTGTATGTATTTTCCTGTTTTACAGATCTATTAAGGAGGGAAAAAATAAAATGAAGGGGTATATAATGTGTTTCAAGGTACAACAGGTTCATGTACCTTGGAACATATGGAATATAAGTAGTAATGCAGCTCTAAAAACTGACAATCATATTTATATTGTATTTGTCATCATATACCAGAGCAGGCTTCTCTGATTTAGATTTTATTTTCTGGAGTAGCATTAACTCCTTCAACAGCTTTCTTCAAGACATCCGGATCAATTGGGGGCCTCTTAACTCCAGACTTACTTCGTTACATGATCTTACAATAAAACAAAAACCGTTAGTATCATGTAGGCTAAGTACTTTGAAACATGTTCCATGGTTGTGTTCAAAGGTACAAGAGGGTGAATGTTTAAACAAATATGGCTCCCAAAACTAGAGATTCGAATAAATTATGGAAATTAAAATATATTACCCTACTTGATTGAGAGTAACAAATACAATTTGAATAATTTCAAGGGAAAAATTGTTCCAGGGCCGAATATCGATCGCGGGACCTCTGGCTGAACGTACCAGCGCTCTACCAAGTGAGCTACCCAGGAACTACATTCGACACTGTCTCAATTTTTTCCTTTATATTCACGTAACTCGAGTGAGCTGACATGATGCCAGAGATCCACATCGAGTTCACACAAACTCGTGTGACTTAATTGTGGTTTTCTGTTAACGTACCTACAAAAACGTATATATTATGCAAGTCTAGTTTTTTTTAGGTATATCTCCCTGTGAAGCAGACTTGAATAATTTCAAGGGAAAAACAAGCTAATAATTTTTCCCTTGCAATTATTCAAGTCTGCTTCACAGGGAGCTTTATCTGAAAAACTAGACTTGCACCATACTGTAGGTACGTTAACAGAAAACCACAATTCCAAGTCACACAGAGATTGTGTGCACTCGATGTGGGTCTCTGGTGTAATGTCAGCTCGCTCGAGTTGTATGGATATGAAGGGAAAATTTGAGACTGTGTCAGGTGGAGTTCCTGGGTAGCTCAGTTGGTAGAGTGCTGGAACTTTTAACCAGAGGTCCCGGGATCGATATCCGGTCCTGGAACAATTTTTCCCTTGAAATTATTCATGTCTGCTTCACAGGGAGCTTTGCCTGAAAAACCAGACTTGCAAAATACAATTTGGTTTTGTGTTAGAAAACTTATATCAATGAAGGGGGGCTGCGGAGCTGCAGCACCCCCAGACATTTGTGGCTCTTATCTCGTTTTATGTTGTGAAATACATTTATTATACAGTCTCTATTTAGCGGCTCGAATTTTTTTATAAAATTTCGCTCTCATTGACATGCAAGCAATCAGTGAAGTCACTTCCTCCCCTGGTGCTGCCAGAGCGAAACCAGGGACAAGGAGTATAGGATGAACACTTCCTCCTCTGGAGCTGCCAGTCTCTTCTCGGATGCTTTGCGCGATAGTTTTACCCCTCCCCCTGCTGTCCCTGGCCATGAATCCAGAGTCACCAGGTGCTGCAAAATTTGCATCAACGTGTCAGTAGCACGCAGTTTTAAATACATTTTCTTGAATGTTGTGAGTATAACAAGTGCAACAATGTTTAATTCTGTACAATATTTACAGTCTATTCAGTTCAGTACCTTAACAATTCAGGAGAAATGTGAAATTAAGTGCCCATCAGTTGAATCTCATAATGGAAAGAGCCGCTAAACAAAATACAAAGGCTCGCATATTTTTTGATAATTTATCCAGTATCCCTGCTTTCTTCTCTCGATCTCCTCACAGTCTGTATTAGATTAATGTGTTTCAAAGACAATTCCATCAGCTGGGGCAACAAGATGGAGTTTTAAAATAAGAACAGTAAATGTTGTTCATGAGAAGAAGGAGCCATTGCTAGAATGTTTTCAAACCTTAATGGAATCTGAAACATCTAACAACATCACAATAAATGAATAGTGCACAGTTGAGCAGCGACATATGTGAAAATGAAAACCCTAAAAAGCGTCGTAAAGTCGAAGGGATTCAAATAAGGGTTGCGGTAGCCAAAGAAGTGTGTAACCTCATTATCGCACAAGCTAACACCCGATTCCAGTTCATAGTTCATCTGATATTATCTTCTCTTCTGTGTCAAGAAAAATTTGAATGCTACAAAAGTTCATTTCCTTAAAATGAGGTAAATGTATGTGTGAAGCTTTTTCCAATGTTCGATAAAGACAAACTAAATCTTTAAATAAGATAAGTTGCTTGGTTTATTTGAAGAGAATGTGTAGAGACCGGGAAAAATGGATGAAATGGACGGAGAGATGCAAACCCGACGCTTAGCAGCAGAAGGGACTGAAGAAGAAGAAGAAGCTTGGTTTATTTTTTGTATGCAGCCCCCCTTAATTCAATACCCACGAGCCGCCACTGTCAATGAATAAAATGTTTACCTTTGGTACTAAGAAAATTTGTCCACAGAACTCACACTTTGCAATAAATCGAATCGAAACTACGGGCCAGAGCTACTTAGTCGCTTTCTCTTCAATCTACTTCGGTTTGAGTCCTCTATGTAGCAGCAGAAATAATTTAAAAAATAAAAATGGTTAAAGATACACTATGCTGAAGATACAACAGTCTCCCCTAATATTACTATTTTATTTAATACCATACTCAAATGTAGGTGTTAATATTCGTTGAAAATTAATGCACCAAATTATTTCTCTCTCATCAGTAACGAACACAGAATGAATATCAGACAAGGGGTGTTATTTGGTTGAGAAGAATTTGTCATCCAGTCTGCTCACAAAAAAGCCGAAAGTTAGAATTTATAGAATGGATTACCAGTTGTTCTGTATGTTTGCGAAACTTGGACTGTCACTTTGAGAGAGGAACTGAGGGTATTTGAGAATAAGGCGCTGAGACGTTCACAGCATACATCCATGAAACCACACTCTGATAACCATATGTGAAACGCCTTACACAGCATATTGGTACGTCTACTGAGTCAGATATAGAGTGGGATTAGGGATTTAACCAATATGGCGCAAGGAAATGAGCAGAAATAAATCTATTTGGTTATTTTACGACACTTTTTCAACATCTAGGTTATTTAGCGTCTGAATGAAATGAAGGTGATAATGCCGGTGAAATGAGTCCGGGGTCCAGCACCGAAAGTTACCCAGCATTTGCTCGTATTGGGTTGAGGGAAAACCCCGGAAAAAACCTCAACCAGGTAACTTGCACCGACCGGGATTCGAACCCGGGCCACCTGGTTTCGCGGCCAGACGCGCTGACCGTTACTCCACAGGTGTGGACGAGAGTTAATATTAATTCTCAGTTGAGTTGGAACTTACATTCATGAAACAAGTTTGTCCTTATTTTAACCCATTTATGCCTGTAACTTTATTTTTGTGCAAATGTTGTGAATGTCACACATAGTTTTTGATTTTATACATTTTTAATTGTAAATGAGCGAACACAGATGAATCTTTACATTTAGGCCCTTTTTCAGGGTGGGTCGTTAACGACCCAGTGGGAAAATCTGATATACATTTTTTCTTTCTTTTCATTTATATCTAAATTACTACATGTAACGACAGTAATTGTGAATATTATTTCTTTGTGTTATGGAATCAACATATTATTGATGTTTTACATGTAATATTTATAATTTTACAGTGTACAAGTAAATATTCACATAACGTTTAGTCATAAAAATACGTATAATAAAATATAAATGACTCAATATTATCGAAACACATAATTACCGCGTTATGTATGAAACTCTCTGACGCACTTGTCATGAAGCGGAGCCGGGCATGAAGGTTTAGAACAGCCTTTAGTAATCTTGTTTTTGCAGATAGCGCATCGGCAACGTGGCTGACCAACCGCCAGCAAGTGTCCAGCATTGCAACGTGCTGGACCTACGACAATATTTCCCAGATTCAAATGCTTTCTGGGCCCCGGTGAAGATACTGGTGTTCCATATTTCTGCATCATAGTGATTACAGTTGTCCGTCTGAATGACAAATTATCCAAGGAACTTCCTTTTGATCTTGCTGTTAACCATGCATTATTCATGGCGACATCAAACATCCACAAAAGAATTGGAACATACCACTTTTTCCCTCTTATTCCAATTCTGTATGCTGCTATGTTTTGATCCATCTAATCAACACCTCCCATAAAACTATTGTATTTCTTGATGAGGTGGATTGTGTAATGGATATCCTCTTCTCTTCTATGGCTGAGTACCAATCTGCTGTTCCTATAGGGTGCACGCCAAACTCATTTGAAACAACTGTCAAAATATTCAGCTGGATCACTGTCTTTAGAAAGTGATAATGGATGACTCGACTGGACAGGATTATAAACTTGTGGAAAATTAGGGAGGGGCTGACTCTTCTTCCACTGCGGAATATATTTTGTATTCAGTACAGATCTTGGATTATAGCTTTTATCCCCTCTTGTTTTAGTTGTAGTCTCTACCTCAGCTTCTACTTCCAACAATACCGTAGCCTCCAATGTAGACTCAGGAGAATCATTTTCATCATCTCTTGTTTCATTTGAAAACCTTACCTCACCTTCTGCTTCCAAGAATGTCCTCGTCAAGCAGTCAGGATTATTACACTCCTCATCTCCAGAATCCCCATCGCTTTCTCCATGTACAGGTGGTGCAATATAAACATCAATTTCTCCAGATATGCTCCTCGTGTCTGTTACTTCAAGTTCAGATATTATTTCATGAGTTTTCAGTCCCTTCCTAGTATATCAAAACAAAAATAAACTATAACTAACGAAAAAGAATCATATAAACAGAAATATTACTAAGCGACCAAATGGTACCTCTCATTTTCCCACTGGGTCGTTAACGACCCACTCTAAAAAACTATTGTCATTGTTGCTATATTACTATAACTGTTACAATGCTATCAGGATATATTGTATTACTTACATTTTGATGTTTTATATTCGTATTCAGAAGCTCGACAATGCGCCACACTCCATGCCAACAAATAGAAATTATTAGCTATGTGCTGCAGAATTCTAGTCAATTACGCAAGCTGAGAGATAGTTTCAAATAAAATATGAATGGTGCAGCACTAATCAAACACAGATGTTTATAACTCAAGACAACACTCTCAGTTACCAACCTAACTTATAGAAGTCACAATATAACACTACCGGGATATTTTATACAAATTATAATCACTGGGTCGTTAACGACCCAGTGGGCATAAATGGGTTAAGTGTGGTAAAAGTATTTTATAAAGGAAACATGCCTCGAAATACTATATAAATCGCATAAACAAGTTTTGTTGTTTACTAAAGATTTTTTATTATTTTAATCATACAGAATAATATCTGTTATGGTAACAATTAATATTTGAGGAGAAAACTTCTCTCCAGCGCTGGGGATCAAACCCGGGTCCTTGGTACTATGTACCAAGCTCTCTCGCCATTGAGCTATGCCGAAGTCCAATCCACAGCACCGGATTGAACTCCACTCCTCCAGTGTTGTTTTCCTTAGTGCTTAGTGGCCTGACTCCAAGTTGGGCATATGTGATGACATATATATTCAAGTCAACTGCCATTGTACAAGGAGCGCACTCAGCTGAGTGACTAATGGCCGGGATTCCACAGTAAAGTGCACAGTAATCTGTACAGAAATATGCACTGTAGCTAGATGAATTTACTAAATTTTTTTTATTATTTTAATCCTACAGAATAATATCTGTTATGGTAACAATTAATATTTGAGGAGAAAACTTCGCTCTGGTGCTGGGGATCGAACCGGGGTCCTTGGTTCTACGTACCAAGCACTCTCACCATTGAGCTATGCCGAAGTCCAATCCACAGCACCGGATCGAACTCCCCTCCTCCAGTGCTGTTTCCCTTAGTGGCCTGATTCCAAGTTGGGCATATGTGATAATGTATATATTCAAGTCAACTGCCATTGTACAAGGAGCGCATTCAGCTGTTTGTTTACAAACACATAATTCCAAGCAACATGAAACAAGTAAAACCAATCAAACCAGAAGCACCTAAACTAAACGCACTACCGAAAATACATAAAGAGAACATACCCCTCAGACTATTAGTCAATCATCGAAATACACCAACACACAAACTAGCCACATACATGGACAAAGCCATAAGGAACAACATAAAATTCGAAAAACAAACAACAATAAAAAAACAACATAGACCTAGTGAATAAAATAAAAGACAAACCTATCCCACACAGTACAACATTAGCGACTTTCGACATAACTAACCTATACACAAACATACTCATAAAAGATACACTACAGATACTAGAACAAATGCTCAAAAACAACAACACACAACAAGAACACATTAAAGAAATCATCCACACTACAGACATCATCACAAAACAAAACTACTTCACATACAATAACAAATATTACACTCAAACCGAAGGCCTACCCATGGGATCACCCATTTCCAGCATACTAGCAGAAATATTCTTACACACACAGAACAGACATACATACTAAACAAAGACAACAACAAACACACAGACAACATCATATATTGGCACAGATACGTAGATGACATACTAATACTATACAAAGGAAACAAAAGACAGATCCAAAACCTGCATCAACACACAAACAAAATACACACAAAGCTACACTACACATTAGAAATTGAAAACAACAAATCCATAAATTTTCTAGACATCACAATAACAAAAGTAGACAAGAAACATACATTCAAAGTATAAACAACAACAACAGCAACAACCACCTGCATTCCGAACAATGGTACACAGACTACTCAACATACCAATGAACCAACAGGATTACAACGAAGAGCTAAACACAATCAAATACATATCACAAGAAAACAGATACAACCCTAACATAATAGAGAACATAATATGTAAGACAAAACATAATTACAAAAAACGTAAGAAAACAACATAAGCACAACAACACAAAAAAATACATCACAATAACATACAAAAACAAAACCACACACAAAATTGCAACCTCATTCAAGAAATTAAATTACAACATCGCATACGGAACAAATAACACTCAACACACAAACAACACACAAAAAAAAACAAATACAACCACACAGGCGTATACAAACTCAAATATAACACCTGCAACAACTTCTACATAGAACAGACAGGCAGATCATTTCAAACACATTACAAAGAACACGTCACAACCATAACAAAATTACAAAACACCTTCACATATGCAGAACACATCACAAATGCTAACCACACCTACAGAGACATCAACACAGACATGGAAATACTACACATCCAACCAAAAAGCCAGAAACTAAACACACTAGAACAATATGAAATATACAGACACACAAAAACACACCCCAATGAAATTCTCAACACACAACTCAATTTCAGACCACACACATTCTTTGACTCCACACTACACCACACAAACACACCCTCTCAGGAAACAAAACAAGAGGCGCCAAGACCAACAACGACCAATTCTAAGAATGACCCATAATAGGTCGAACCATGTAAACCAGGTATGATAGAATTTAACACAAGAAAGTCATATAATGCATATTCCGAAACTTTAATAGCTGAAAATGACTTGAAATTCGTCGCATATCACTCTGGAGACGAGATGTGATAACACTGATAAACCCAAACTGCTCCAAATACCTTTTTTGTCTAATACCAAGTCGATGAATTGCTGTGATGTTTTCATATGCAAATAACCAGTTCGTACTGGAGGACATGTCGGGTAAAACCCAGATGTATGGCAACCCTAATATAGAGTGTTAGTTGGGAGACCGAGACGTAGATGAGAGGATAATATTAAAATGGATTTGAGGGAGGTGGAATATCATGGTAGAGAGTGGATTAATCTTGCACAGGATAGGGACCGATGGCGGGCTTATATGAGGGAGGCAATGAACCTGCGGATTCCTTAAAAGCCCTTTGTAAGTAAGTAAGTACCTATACTTTTACTTCTTAACAAGGTTAGAAAATATTTTACAATTCATTTTTAATTTTCAGAGAAGTCTGTATTGTATCTTAAAAGTATTTATTTCAGTCACTGACTTCACAGCATATGTTTAAGGTGCTACACCTTTACATTACATGTTTAAAGGACGTATGAACGTTTTCGTTGGAATACGCTAACATCATCAGAAACGGAGTACATTTCAGCAATATCAGTGCTCTCTACATAATCTCTACAAATACAAAACATATTTAGTGGCATGCAAAATGAGACATATTAAAAACTAACATTGCTGTGATACACATTGACATTCTTATATGACTGTCTTGATTGTCACTTACTTAAAATACACGTATAGATTACAAAATATATATGATTGCAAGTCTTCACATATGAGATAATAAAATGACATGATGTAAAAGTGATAAAAATAATAAAATATAAAACTAAGATAAAAAGTATTATGAATGTGAAGAGTTACAAAATTACAGTAATTGCATTTATTATATTCCTATTTCTGTTTCACAATAATATATATATATATATATATATATATATATATATATATATATATATATATATATATATATATATATATATATATATATATATACATATTTCCACCATTCAGAAATGTATGCATCATGGTTTGTGTCACGTAATTATTTGAATATTTTTCAAATTTATATGGTTTTATTATAAATGCCAATATATTATACGTTGGGTTGTTTGATGTTGATTAATAATTAATATTTTGTAATCTATACGTGTATTTAAGTAAGTGACAATCAAGACAGTCATATAAGAATGTCAATGTGTATCACAGCAATGTTGGTTTTTAATATGTCTCATTTTGCATGCCACTAAATATGTTTTGTATTTGTAGAGATTATGTAGAGAGCACTGATATTGCTGAAATGTACTTCGTTTCTGATGATGTTGGCGTAGACCAACGAAAACGTTCATGCGTCCTTTAAACATGTACCGGTAATGTAAAGGTGTAGCACCTTAAACATAAGCTGTGAAGTCAGTGACTGAAATAAATACTTTTAAGGTTAGAAAACTTTGACATCATTCGTTAGTTTAGAATATACTGTGAATCCATTTTGAATCTTGCGTACACTACTTTTAACACTTGAATTTAATTAATTGATTAACTAGTGGACTTACTCGTGTTAATTATACTGTGTCAATTAATTATACTGTGATGTTAAATTGCTTAATAATTCGTAAGCACAACATTTTTCCATGCATTCGAAGAGATTCTTTGTTATCTTTTTTTTTTTATTTTACTAGGTTATTTTACGATGATGCTTTATCAACATCTTAGGTTATTTAGCGTCTGAATGAGATAAAGGTGATAATGCCGGTGAAATGAGTCTGGGGTCCAGCACAGAAAGTTACCCAGCATTTGCTCATATTGGGTTGAGGGAAAACCCCGGAAAAAACCTCAACCAGGTAACTTGCCCCGACCGGGAATCGAACCCAGGTCACCTGATTTCGCGCTAGCCGTTACTCCACGGGTGTGGACTTCTTTGTTATCTACCAGAAATCTATGTTTGAGAAGTATTACATACTTCAAACGTCAAATGAATGCATTTTAAATTTAGAGAATATTGGGAAAAAAAAAAAAAAAAAAAAAAAAAAAAAGAACAATCCTGACATTGTTAATAGTTTGATATACTAAAATACACTGCCAATATATCTGTATACATATAGTGAAACTCTCATCTTAACTTCACACTTCACCGTAGGAAAGGTAATAGACATTGAATGATCTTCAACCTTTATCTATGATGTGAGATCATAGCTGTGATTCACATATTCTGTCCTAATGCCCGTCACGTGCAGATCCAATAAATTGCCTTCCTACAGAACATAAAGCCGCCATAAATTAATAACGGTAAGTTAAGTCACTTATTTCTAAGTTGACTTCATGTGTAATAGCCGTCACTCTGTCCTGCATGGCTACTTCTTTCAACACAGGCTACTCATTACAGAAAAAATTGAAGGTGAAATGGAAACTAGACCTTAAGAGCTACAGGCAAGGACTAATAATAGGCCAAGCATTTCTTCTTTAATATTACATACTATAATATGTGTAAAAAAAAGTATGATTTACGCTATGTACAATAAGTGAAAAAGAATTCTTTTGCAATTATTATATTACCGAGACGTTCGCGGAGTTGGCTCTGTGGTAGCGTGTCTACCTCCAGACTAACCGGTCCAGGTTCGATCCCTGGCAGGGTCAGAAATTTTCATGTAAAAATTGTGTACCAATATGCCTGGGTTAAATCCCATATCTCCCCACAGTGCATATGAAGAGAAGGCATATGTCACTGTTGATAGTGATTCGTCTGTCGGATGGGGACATTAAGCCTGGTGGCCCCCTTGGTGCTATTCAACAGAAGTAGGCTACATGCTGGCACCGAGTTTCCTCTTCTCCCTTCCTCATCATCACCCATTCCATTCACTACACCACACGAATAGTTACACATACACTCACCCTAGTACACGACCTAACTATCAACTGATACACACCATGTACAACGTGGCCTGCCGAAGTGGTGTGCAACTAGAAAATGGGTCGCAGGGAACCCGAATCACTTAAAGTGAAGTGGTTAGGCATTGGATACATACATACATATTACTGAGAACAAGTTCAATGTAGAAATTTAAAACACATTTCAAAAGAAAGAAAAACATAAAATATTCAACCACATGTCTATTCAATACCTGTATATAGTGTGTAATAAGTCTTAGCTTTCATAACCTCGTAGAAATATTGGGATGTATCCAGGGTGCGAATTAAGATTTCCGATGAGGGAGGAGTGATGGAATCCTAGATAGAGAATACCATACGTAACATTATTATTATCCTCATTCCATACGGTTCAATGCTTGGTCGCACTGAGTTGCTTGCCTTGTATCTTGATCATAATAATAATTATATCCATGAGCAGCTTAAAATAAAATGTGTAATTCCTAAGTTACTTATTGTTGTCAGCTTGCCAGTAATGGTAATACTTTAATATTATTTTCTTTGCTTACTTTATACTTTATAAAGTATACTCATATTAAAACAATTATATTTCCTATATATATTTATATATATTTTTTATATTTGAATGAGAAAATTTAACTATACATTCATTATTAATTCCAGATTCTTATATGAAGAAATTTCTTTTGTGTAAAGATTGATATTGTTGCAATATGTAGAAATGTCTCAATATAGCGCACTGATCCATATTCAGTGATAATAATACATTGATGACTTATTTGGGTGAATGGCAGGTAAATAATGAAGTAATTTGTTTCGAAAGAATTAAGAATACTTACTGGCTATTGATAAGAACGCAAATCTAATTCTTGTGACAGAATCAGTGATTTGCAATCATGCTGATACCAATAAAGTGGAATAGTATTCCCTATGCCGCTACATAACCGAGGATTGTCTGCAACGAGTGTCATAAGGCAGACATTTTCTAACATCTCATTTCCATTTCACTAACCAAGTGTTAACCATTTAGTGAATGTACCTAAACCTCTAGCAGTCAACAGACAAGGAAGGAGTGAAATTGTATATCTGACAAGTGTGTGTTGTTTAGAAGTAAATGGTAGTTCACTATGTAAAGACTTCTAATCAAATAAAGTTCGTCAAAAGTTTCATTGTGAAGTAGTCCACGATGGAAAGCTAACTCATCCAATGCTGATAAGTGTATATTATTACCCATCAACATTTTAATCACGGTGGACCTGGTCATGAGAAATGCATCATTTGGAGCAAACACTGGACTCCACTGAAACTTTACGTAACACCCAGAAGGGATTGACTTTGCCAATGATGCGTGTTAACACTCCTCCTCCTCCTCCTCCTTCTTCTTCTTCTTCTTCTTCTTCTTCATCCAATCCCTGATGCTGTTAGACATCGTGTTCACCTCTCTCCATTCATCTCTTCCAAATCTATCTTTTCACGTTTTCTTTATTTCAACCATTGTCTTTCCACGTTGTTGTGTTATTTTCTGTCTAGTATTTTTCCACTTAAATCTTGGTCTACCTCTTCTATCCTTCCTTCCACTCGCATTTCCATTATCTGTTTAACTTTTTTTTCCCATCTGTCTTTCTATAAACATGTCCGAACCACTTTAGTTGCTTTTCTTCTATATTCTGTATTATGGATTTCTTTAGTTTTACCTCTTCTCTTACTTTTTCGTTTCTTATTCGATCCCTTCTAGTTTCTCCTATCGTTCTCCAGAAATACGGTACTTCATTTCCATAGTAGTTATCTTGCTTTTGTATTTGTCAGTTAGTGGTACACTTTCTGTTCCATATTGTAGTATTGGTTTTATTATCGAGTTATGTATTTGCATTTTGGTCTTGGTATTGATCTCTTTCTTTTCCAATTATTGTGTTAGTTATTTGGTAGTAGGCTGTTGTTGTATTTTTAATTCTATTTAGTATCTCTTGTTCTGTTCTTCCATCACTGCTGATAATAGAACCTAAATACTTATAACTTTCTACTCTTTCCAGTATCTGATCGTTGCAGACAATATTTAATTCTTCATTGTGTTTATTTTCTTCAGATATCCACATGGTCTTACTCTTATTAATATTAATCAGCATCCCTTTTTTTAATAGTTCTTCATTCCATTCAATTATCATTTTTTGTAGTCTTTGTTGTGTGTCTGCTATTAATGCAATGTCATCTGCATACAGTAGTGCTTGGAGATAAATTGGTCATAGTCTCCAATTCCCAACTTTAGTTCGTACCATTCTCCATGTACATTTCTTATGTATTTCATTCATAAATATGATAAACAGTAGTGGACTAAGGCTATCTCTTTGTTTCACTCCTTTTCGCATTTTAAATTCTTCTGACAGTATCCCATCCATTCGTACTAATCCAGCCATCTCTTCATATGTGCTTTTAATAGTGTTAACTCTCCCAGTACTTTTATTATATGGTGAACAAGCAAAATCGCTTCGACTGCAAGAAAACAAAGTAGATGCGAGTAAACAGTTCCATCATTTACAAACCACTTGTTTCTAAAATGGAGACATTGAAACTGTGGCAGAATTTCAGTATTTGGGCGTTGTATCAAAGGATGGAGTAGCCAGTGAAGATGTTGAAATCCGCATAACTAAAGCCAACGCTAACGCTATCTTTGTTCACCTGTATCCATTATGGAAAACATGAGATATTTCATTGCGAACTAAATTCAACATTTTATACAGCATTGTCAGACCGATTCCCTTGTATGGTTGCGGAACGTGAAACATAAGCACAGAAATCATCAATAGTCTCCTAGTGAAATGGAGTCTATAGAATTATATATGTTAATTGGCGGGAAACCATCAGCAATAAAAAATTATAGAGACCACCGGAGGAGCTAATAGTCCTACAAAAAGAATGGAATTGGAGAAGATATAGTCTGAGAAAAGAGAACACATGTAGCTGGAAGTCCTCAGATGGAACCGCAAGGAAGTCATCACTGAGGCAAAAGTCTGAAGACTTGGAGGAGAAAAGTAAAGAAAGAGATGTGAGAGGTTAGAAAATTCCGGGCAGATCTAAACTTACTGGACAAAAATAGGGCAAGGTGGATAATATTTTGTTGCAGCCCTTTGCTTCAGTGAGACAAACAGGATGCAATTGATTGAATTTCTAAATAAATTAGGATTTTCTTTTTAAATTTGCATATACCTATTTTTTATCAATGATCAAGCGCTTCGCATTGTGAATTTTGAGGGGTAGGGCGTAAGTATGTAGTAAGTGTGCTAGATTTAATCAAGTTTTTTGTCCCCCCCCCCCTTACCCCACGTATTTTAAACCATTTTGGTTGGCTAACACAATGCATCTCTGGCGCAGTGAGCTCTGTTTGGGAAGGGAAGCGTCACATTCACGGCACAATGAATCTTTTTCGTTCTTGTGAGTCCAGTCCGATGCAATAAAGTGCTCTCTTTTGGTGGATATAACTATACGTACGTAGTTTCATATTTGTTTCATAGGATTGCAATTGTGGCAGGGGTAAGTTGCAATTTTTTACCTCTAATACTTCAAACTCGAATATAACCTTCATTCTGTTTTCTTGCTTTACTATTATCGCTGTTTCGTGGAACGTTTTGGTTTGCGGAACTGTACCACAGTTTACTATATACAGTTGCGAAGCTCAATATGTAGTAAAAATGCAAACATGGGTAGTTGCCCACCACTAGGATCGCTACTATCGCCTCATCATCGCAGATCTCTCTCCTAGCAGACGACAAAATATATTACACTTTCGTTGTCGTGTTCTTTTGGAAAAATTAACACCTTCTTTCCATTATTGAAATATTAAATGCATAAAGTTAATTTATTATTTTAATGAAGTATATTAAATTCCACCATAAACTCGAAGATACCTGCAAGAAATAAGTAATATAATTTTTGTTTGTTCAAAACGAACTGAAATTTACTATAATAGCTTCACTCATTCAAGATTATAGCGATAATTAACTGTGAAACCAATAAATATTAATTTTCATTTCCCTTTACAACAATAATAATGGAAATATGAATTAATGGAGTAACTTACGTGTACCGGTACTTGTAGTGTAGGCTTACATAGTTAACAAAGTGGGATGAGGTTAAGCAATAATAATCACACCAGAATTGGAAATAAAACGTGATAAATAAATTTTATTGTAACAGACTTTTCCTACGTCTCTAGTAAAGCAACAAATAAAAATAACAACAAAATTAACAGCTATAATTAAAAACATATCCTTTGAAAAAAATAAGCCTAAGCAATAATAATTCCACCAGAATTGAAAATAAAACGTGATCAATAAATTTCATTAAAACAAACTTCATTTTTCTACGTCTTTAGTAAAATAACACATAAAAATAATAACAAAATTAATAGCTACAATTAAAAATATATCCTCTGAAAAAAAAGTAGACCTAACCTTTATTTCTCTGGAAATTTAGCAGCCTAAGTGACAGAACTTTAACCGGTATCTAATGTCCTTTCGGTTAGACTGAAACATTTCATTGTGAAATTTAAGGATATAATGTATTCTAACAGTCACAAAGAACTTCAAAATTAAGAGTTTTGTTTCTGCACAGTATTCTTGTGGAAACCCATGAACCTTTCTGAATCTTTCGGAAATCGGACAAAGGATAACTCTGGCCTCTTTCTCTTACAATTTATAGCACTACAAACCTCTCCTCCTTGTCCCATATTATTATTCCAATTATTATATTTTAGCCATTAACATTTTCATTACAACCAATAACGAACATTTCACAAGCATGAATGTGAAATACGCAACTAGCTAACACTCGATAGAAATACGACACAGTCCAAAGTCGACCATGGACATCTATTGTTTCTAGTTGCTAACCGCTTGGAGCGCTTTATCACGAGATTTGCAAAAAAACACCTCAAGCTTCGCGACTGTATATAGTAGACTGTGACTGTACTGTAATATTAAACGAGAGGGGGGGGGGGAGAACTGGTCAACGTACTTCATTACCGGTATCGCCTTGTTTAGTTGTCTCATGAATGTAGCCTTATTTGTGTCATTTATGAGATTCCAACCTGTTTTCGGACAGTTGACTAAACAATACAGACATTATAAGACGATGTTTCCTTAAATCACTTTCAGTTACAGAGTCTCTGCTTTCAGTTGTGATGGATTGGATCAAGATAGAACCTGAGGTTGACCCGTTGGGCTTACAACCACATGATAGCACACATGAAACAGAAGATAGCAAGGCTTTAATAGAGGTAGGCTAAAATGAAAATTATTACTTCGCGGGGGGTGTGTGTGTGTGTGTGTGTGTGTGTGTGTGTGTGTGTGTGCGTGCGTGCGTGCGTGCGTGCGTGTGCGCGTGCGTGTTTTTTTTTCTAACAGTGGGAGACGTGGCTACATTTTCCACTTTATATTGAGTAGACCAAATTAGATTCCCAGGCTGTAATTAGCTTTGTGATGTAATGTTTCATCGTTTGGACTAGCAATAAGAATTGCACGTGAATTCGAGATAGCAAACAATTTTCACATGAAATGCTGCTATCTGTTTAGTTCAGTCCAGTTTATTTTTTAAACCAATGAGCATATGCATGCAATAAGATTTGTCAATATGGAATTATTACATTAAATTACTTTCCATATAGTCACATACATAGTAAAAGTTCTATTCTCAGTAATAATTGCGGAGAAACGAGCGTTGAGTGACTTTCGCCTATTTTGGAAGACACTGACGCACTTGAATTGCCAACATAGAAAACAAAAGTCACTACCTGTTCAAGAGCACCACACTCAATCGCTTTCACCTTTATCTTGACGAGGATGATGAAAACATAAACTAAGCTAACCTAACCTGTCACTAAAATCCTAAACTAACCTAACTTGTCACAGGTTCGTCTATACAAGACATAACAAAAGCCTAAACTATCCTAACCTAACCTGTCAGTTTCGTATATGCAAAGCACAATTAAAGCCTGAACTAACCTAACCTAACCTGTGACTTAAGTCCTAAACCAACCTAACCTAACCTGTCACAGATTTGCCTATACAAGGCATAACAAAACCCTAAACTACCGTAACCTAACCTGTCACAGATATGTAGGCCTACGTAAGACATAATAACAATCGAAACTCTCCTAACCTATCATAACACTCCATTTTCTTACCTCTACACACTTTCCTGAGGTATGAAAATGGCCGAATTTCTATCCCGCTGGAACATTGCAAACTAGCGTGAAACGTTCGTATTCTGTCGTAAGTTATGTTGGTACGACATGTAAGATGGCTGAAGATACATATCCGCAATAGGAAAAGAAGTCACTCAACCCTCGTTTAACCATAATTTACTTAACCCTATATCGATATTATTTTCTAATTTCGAAAGGCACTTTTTTTTTATAAAACTAGATGCCCATAATATGATGATTATTTCGGCCTAAAATTTTCTAATCTACAACACGAACCAACCGAATTATGTTTACCTCGTGTTGTATAAATGCACAGATTATTATTTTGATAGCCTATATAAATAAAATGATTGATAAAACATAAAGCGATGTCACTTTTAATACATTAAGTTGTGTAAAAATGGGTTTGTAATGTTCACGTTGACCACATCCTTTCACATTTCGTTTTTTTTTTTTTTTTTTTTTAGTTTAAAATATCTTGGACAGCTAAACTATTACCTCAGAGTAAAAGATCATAATTCACATATGTATGAAACAAGCTAAGATATGCATTTAAAGAAGTACCAGGAGGAATTAACTGTTTCAATCTTCGCATATAAAAATAACTTACGTAACTTTTTACACAGTTCCAGCATATGATATTTTCATGTCAGTTTTCCATCCAACCAAAAACAGCCCTTTCAGACTCAATGTTATACCTTAAGACTGAATAACAATATCTGAGTCTTACTAATATTTAGACTTAAAACATAGCTAAAACCATATTTGCATAGAATTCTGTGTGTCACTCATACCAAATCATCATTAACCACTTTCAAAACCTTAATGTCATCTGCAAAAGTTTTCTCCTTAATTGCAGCTGGTAAATTATTAACAGCAATAATAAAAAGAAACTAACCCAAAATTGAGCCTTGAGGAACTCCAACATTAAGATATGTTCGCCAAAAAATTCAACAAATTGCTGTTTATTTCTAAGATAGGATTTAATTAAGGAAATCTCTTTTCCTTCTACTGCATATAATGAAATCCCTTACTAAAATCACATAAAAGCCATTGCATTTTGTTTTAATTCACATACATTTATCACCTATGAAACAACACTATCTACTATTAAGATCACAGGATAGGTCTTGCCTCCCCTACAATAGTATAGCTCACCTCAAAATTAGTTAAATGGCGCTCGGTAGAAAATATCCTGAGTAAATCTGTGATCGGTCGAGCTGCCATACAGCATCTTAAGTACCCGCTTTGAGGACGACATTATCTACTATGTGAAACAATAACCACTTGCCAAAGAGGATAGACATTTATTTTAAAGACAATTGTAGGAGCAGGATAAAAACAAGGACAAAGACGAGAACGACGATAAGGATCACGACATGAGTTGCGACAAGCACCACAACAAAGATCACGATAAGGACCACATAATTAACAACGATAAGTATCACGATAGTGAACAAGACCACGATAATAACCCTGACAAAGAAAATAAGGACCACAATAAAAACCACAATAAAGACAATAATCGTCGCTATAAGGACCATGACAAAGACAAGGATCAGAGTAAGGACCACGGTAAAGACAACAAGGATCAGCATAAGGACCCTGACAAAGACAACAAAGATCACGGTAAAGACTACAAGATCAACGACAAGAACCATGATAGACCTAAGTGTCACGACGTGGATAACGATCCTTGTCGTGAGTCTTGTCATGATCTGTGTCTTGGTACTTGGTATTTGGTACTTGTGACCCTTGCCGTGATCCATGTCATGGTCCTTATCATGATCATTGTCGTGATGTTTATCCATGTCGTGATCTTTATCATGATCCTTGTCTTCATTGCAACCGTTAGAGCGTTCCTTGTTTGCTCCATGGTCCTTATCGTAATTTTCATTTTGTTGGTAGTTTTAACTGATAAGCAGAAATACCGTAGGTTTGGAATGAATGGGGCCGTCTATTGCTTATCTTACTCTGTAGTAATAATATGTTACATGTAAAATGCTTATCTTACACTGTAGTATTAATATGTTACATTTAAAATGTAACATATTAATACTACAATGTAAGATAAGCAATAGACGGCCCCATTCATTCCAAACCTTATCGTAATGCTTGTTGAAATTGTAATGTTCTCTATCGTTCCACGTTTTGTCCTTGTTATGGTCTTTATAGTCTTATTTTTGTCATGGTCCTTATCTTTGTAAATTTCGAAGTCCTTAACATGGTCCATGTCGTGGTTCCTATCATGATCCTTCTTTTGTTTTTCGTGTTTGTCGTGATCCTTATCGTGATCTTTGTCGTAGTGTTAATCATGGTCCATATCTGTGATCCTTATCATGGTCCATGTCGGAGTCCATATCATGATCCTTGTCATAGTGCTTGTCGCGGTTCACGCTCCTTATCCTGGTCATTATTGTGATTTTTATCGTGGTCCATGTTGTCCTTATCGTCGTCCTTGTTGTGAACCTTATCGTGGTCCTTGACGTTATCCTTATCGTGGTCTCTATTAAGGTCCTAATTATGATTCTTATTTTGAAGCTTGTCGTGTTTCATATTGTGGCCCTTACCGTGGTCTCTGTCGTAGTCCTTATCGTGCTACTTGTCGTGGTCCATGTTGTGATCCTTATAGTTTTCCTTACCGTGGTTCATGTCGTGATCCTTATTGTGGTCCTTGTCGTTTATATTTTGCCCTTTTTGTGGTCCTTACGAAGGTCGTTAATATATTTGTCGTAGTCCTTATCATGTCCCTGTTGTCTTTCTAATAGTCCTTTTCGTGGTCCTGGTCCTTGTCATAATCCTTATCGTGGTCCATGTCATTGTATTTATCATAATCCTTGTCTTGTTGTTTGTCGTGTTTCTTGTAATATGTTATCGTGGTCCTGTTCTTTGTCCTAGTCGTGATCCTTACAATGTTCCTTGCTGTCTTTGGTGTGGGTCTACATTTGTCACTTCAAAATTAATATTGTTCTCCAACTTTGACGAATGACTTTCGAGTTACACGGTATATTTCAAACTTTCATGAAAGGTAACCGATCAAGGATGTAAGAAGAGACCTACACCAGAAATAGACAACTGATAACATTTTGCACTGCTGTGTACTTTGGAGTAGGATGAAAATATGCTTATGCATGCACAATCAGATGTGTTCTTCGCTATGTCAATATTGCATGAACTGTAGAACTTTAAATTTCGACGACCAAGAGTCGTCTCATTCTTTTTTTGGGAAATTGTACTTTATTTTCAGTAGGAACACTTGGCCTATTGTTATTAATCATTACTTGTCTTCCTTAAGGTTTAATTCCCATTCTGCCTTCAGTTTTCTTCAGAAATTTGTAGCAAATGACTGCCATGCACAACCAATTTGATAATTAGTACACATGAAGTGAACTTTAAAATAGATAAATGAAGTTATTTCTTGTGATGCCTTTATGTTCTGTAGGAAAGAAATGTATCGAATCTGCAAGAGGAGAGCATGAAGACAGAATGGATGGGTCACAGCTGTGTTCTCACATCAGACATAAATGCTGAACACACACCAATGCCGTTTAGCTTTGCTGTGGTGAAATGTGAAATTGAAGATGCTCCAAAGGGTACCAGCTCTCCTGTGTTGAAGTCTGAAGTTGATGTAAGTGGTTCACTATGTCTACAGATATACTGACAGTGCATTTTTAAGTACCTTATATTAGAGCCATTAATTTAGAATATTAATAATTGTTTTCATTTGTTCGATATTTCCTCAACTTAACCTGCTTCGATTTTAGATTTGAAATAAACTAGTAATACGCAAACATATACTTCTGATAGGCAACAGACAATAATCTCGAAAGCATGGAGAAACTTATTCTTCGTAGGAAGAGGATTTCATTGTAACTTACGTGTATATATATGACTCAGATGAGCAGTCAACCTCTTTTCATTTATTCACTTTTGCAGAAAGATTTGTTCCATCTGGACAGAGTTCAGCAAGAACAGAAAGTGGAAGTATCTTCAGATGAGGATAAAGTGTTCTCTGAAAGGTGAGTGTAGTATACTAGTTATGCCTTTTTCAGTCTTTCATAGATTCATTTAACGACGACGTAGAACAAATTTTATAATGTGTAGTATGGTTTTATTTCTAATAGCCTATATAGGGTGTTAAAAAGAGTATCCAATATTTTAGGAGGTGATAGTGTGCATCAAAACAAGAAAATAATGTCTAATAAACATGGGTCCTACAACACATACTTTCTGAGATCTGAGATCATAGGAGGTGCTCAATGTGACGTCCACTCATGGCAATACATTCCTCTGCCCTTCTGTGTAAGGAATCACGCACTCTTTGAAATTGATCTGGTTCCTTCATATGTCCCCATAACCAAAAGTTTAGGGGATTTAGGTTTGAGGAACGAGCAGGCCAAGGTGTGGGGCTTCCCCGATCAATCCAGCAGTCCTGAAATATCAGTGCCAGGTGTTTATGCACATTGCGAAGAAAATGTGCTGGTGCACCATCGTACATGAACCTCATCTTTGGTCTTACTGACATGGCACATTCTCCAGCAAGGCAGGCAATGCAGTGACCCTATTAATTTATCACCAAGAATGCCTGCCCATATGTTGATTGAGAATCGGTGCTTATGCCTTGTCTCTTCAACTGCATGGGGATTTCCCACACATGCTGATTACGAAAATTCACATCATCATTTCTGCTGAACCCAGCTCATATTCGCAACCAGACTATTGTTTTCAGTATTCCTTACGATGTATCATTATTCCATGCCAGATGTGTCAACTACGGTATGATCAGCTGTTAGTCTGCTGTATTGTAGGGCAGAGGAATGCATAGCCATAAATGGACGTCACATTGAGCACCTCCTATGAACAAGTGTTCAGATCTCAGAAAGTATGTGTAATACGACCCATGTTTATTAGTCATTATTTTCTTGTTTTGATGCATCCTATCACCTAAAATATTGGATACTTTTTTTTAACACTCTGTATAAGTGTTTATTCATATTGGCGCCTTAACACATTTTGGTACTGCAATGATATTATAAGTTTCACTAAAATTATCATTACCATGACAATTAACATACTACAATTCATACCATATCATGTTTACGTATTATTCTGCTGTCCTTTGAGAACCGTGATGTTTTTTAGTGTGTGATCACGTCACTACTACGACTGCCAACGTTTCTATTGCATATGCAATCCCTGTGCATTGTGCTAGTTCGCTGCTTTTCATTCTGCGCAATTCGAGTGCTGTTAATGTTGCCACAAGCTTTTACGTTTTTATTATGAAGCCAAAACTAGAAACTAATAGCACTATATTCCTAAGCAATGTTAGCAACTCTCTTGTTTGAAGTTATGCTATGTAAAGTATAAAAATTAATTGTATCGTCATCATATGTACGTGTATACATCTTTTCTTTAGCACTTCATGAAAGAAAACATCAAGACGAAGTTTTGTTATTTGGTAGTTTCCGAGTTGCATGTTCTGTATGCACAGAAGAATGAGAGTTCAATCTCCAATTTTCTTAGCGATCTGCCTCATTTTTAGGAATATTTTGAGAAAATTAGACATGGGAAATAAATGTTTAGGAATATTTCTGGCTTTGAAAAAAGCTTTTGATACAGTTAATCATGATATCTTTCTTAAAAAATTAGAAAACATTGGTCTTAGAGGAGTTGTACTCAAACTTTTTCGTTCATATTTAGAAAATAGATATCAAAAAGTCAAAATTGACAATTATAATAGCAATTATAAAGTGATCGATATTGGAGTTCCACAAGGTACAGTTTTAGGACCAATCTTATTTATAATATATATTAATAATTTGTTGAAAATTGATCTAAATAAATATGGTGGTAATATATTTTCTTTTGCAGATGATACTGTACCAACATTTAATGGGAAAAATTCAGATAACATTTATTTAAATGCTAGAAGTGGAACTAAATTACTGAAAAAATGGCTTGGCTCTAATCTCCTGTCCTTAATTACTAATAAAATTACTATATTCCATTTTCTTTAAGAACGAAACGTTTTACCTCCACCTGTGAATAATTGAGGAGCTCCGAAACAAAATCCGTTAAGTCCACAAATCATAAATTTTCAGCAAAGACGAAAAACTTCTACCGCTTAAACTTGTGAATAAAAAAATAAAAATAAACCACTGTTGTAAAAAGGACTCTTTCTTGATAAGAATATGACTAGCACTGAAAATCAGTTGCATCTAAATTAGGAATAATCGCAACTTAAAAAAAATATCGGGTGGACTTAACTTGTTTTGTTCCATACGGGTGGACAAAATGGCTTTTGAAACGGAAACTAACGAAATACAAGTATGTACTTTAGGAAATCAAGTTTACTAAATAAAAATTAACTCTTACCAGTACATGTTAATGGATTATTTATGAAAGGACCAAAGTCGGTAATTTTGTGAAAATGAGTGTATAATATAATACTGCTCTTTTGGTGTAGATACATCGATTTAGATATGAAGAGGACTAAATTTCACACTCTAATGCTTAGTAGAATTTATGATATAATTTTTAGTTCAGCGTTAATTTAAAAATTTCGGCCTGTAAGCAGTTTTTCTTAAATTTCTAACAATTTGGTATTCAAGACTTCGGCCCTTTCATAAATAACCCACTCATGTTATAGTGATTGTTAATGAATTAATGGTCTAAAATGTATGACTATTATGTATTATTCGTCTTCACAAGCAAATCAAAACACAAAAGAATATGCTATATCATTCCTAAACCTTCTTCATTATCAAGACAATCATATCTTTCATTTTCCTCTTCATTCTGAGTCATCTTTCTGATAATCAACAATGTTTGCGTAAAACTGTAGTTTTGCCATGTTACTTCACTCATCTCCAAATCTTTATTTCAACAAACAGTCCATATCAGCCTTCTTTGCAGTTTTTACATTACTTGGGCAAAATGGTATGTTCAAGGGCCGAGTTATATCTTCCACCTGACAACCTCTCTTTAACAATGATTTCGAACGTCTAGAATGATCAAGTCGATATGACACATTCATTGCTACATTTACATTCGTTTTACCTACCTTTATTTTCTTCATCAGACGTATCGTTTTCATAGTACTGATCCCTTCCAACTTATGAACTTTGGAGGTAAATGCCTTGAAGTCTTGAACTTTCTAATCTATCCCCAGAACGGAAACTTTGTCGACATTACGACAGAAATTGTGGTAGTCTTCAAGCATAAATATTTCAGAGTGCCTTCGCAATGCGTTTTCTATTATACCAAACTCCCTACCTATTGGGAGGACATGAATGGCCTTGACCAGGAAAAGTCATACATATGTCTTTCACAGATTGCGGTGATTTTTCCAGATGCCACCACTACAGAGCATGTACAAGAATGGAATTTCGATTTTATCTTCACATCCGTCTGGAACTAGCCTTTTAGTGGAGACAGCTTCATCAAAATTCTGTCTGCTAAGAAAATTTTTAAGAGCTGAAACTACTTCTTTTGCTTCTCGGCGTGCCTGATTTTCAGTTCTGCAGTAAAAGTTAGGGGATTTGTTCTCAACATCTGTAATACAGAATGCGCAGAAACTAATCTAGCATACTTATTGGTACTTTCGGCCACGGCTGAACCTGTTGTAAATCAAAACAAAGAGTGTCAGAATTTTGTGGTGTTTCTTTCAACATTTCGTAGAATTTCTTTGCTTTGATTTTGTGGGCGATGAATGCAGCACGAGTTTCTTCCTTCTTCGTACTGCTGACGAAGGATTACACTTCATGATGCATTCTTGCACAATATCTACATGTGTCCTTAGCAGGTGTACCAAACCTCAAGTTGAATTCAGTGGAAAAGATGTAAAAGAACCACCATTTTCCTTTCAAAGAGTTTGACACACTGGAATTATAAATGTTGTGTAGTTTGCTTATACTGAGTTTTGAAAGAAGGTACAATCTCCTACTTTTTCTGCGAGAGTAGTGGCTTTCGCATGCTTTCAAGTTTGATATAAATGTAATAACAGATCGTCTCTTTTTTTAGACTGTTTTGACCTACGATTGTCACCTATTCTTTCCATAGTGGGTTTTCCAGCCAGTGTGTTGGATGCTATAATAATAATAATAATAATAATAATAATAATAATAATAATAATAATAATAATAATACATTTTTTAATCTGGTTGTAGTCGCTCTAGCAACTTGGTTATATCACTACATAACCACTTGTAACATTGAATTGAGTATCTTTAGGGTAATATCTTTGATGTGATGTGGGTTTTAGAAATTTAAAATCCACCAACTGGGTCGGGTTTGATCACACAACCTTTGAGTTCATTGGTGGGCACGCTACCAATGTGCTAACCAGGTCGGAAATAATATTTTTGAGACACTTACAAATGCATAAATTATTATGTAGGCTATCATGAACATGATTACTACATTCAAAAACCTTATTACCATATATTTTACAACAAGACTGTTCAATTTTCCGAAATCGTGTTTTTGTTGATGTCTCCTCTTCGTGGATGAAACAGACATCAATGAAGCAAGAAGCCTGTCTTATTTCACTTTGTTATGATGTGCATAAACCCTTTTTCTGGCCTTTATAAAACTATATGAGGGGATCGAACAGCATTTGAAGCGCCCTTCCTTGCGACTGAAGGGAGGTTCAAATTCCATGATACCATAATCCTTGTCATAATATCTAGAATAAAATTGTAGAGACGTATATCCATCACATTTTTACCAACACTTTAAATCAGGACCACATTGTTTTCATTTAATTTGCAGCTTCATATTCTTTCTTTCGCCTTGTCTCCGATATTCTTTTCCTCTTTCTGGACCCTGAAGATCCCTTTAAGACAGACACAATTCCCTCCATGGCACCTACTACTAGAACAGTATTGCGAGACTTACTTATTTTCTATGAATACAATTTTATTCTCCTGCTTAAATCATTAAAAATGTGTGATTTATGCACCAACAATGATGACATTACAGTAACACTGATATGCCTCCAGCAGCAGATGCAGGTGCAACAATGAACTAATAAAATTATTAATATTATGTGGCTGCAGAATAAACAGAAGTCTGAGTCTGTTAACTTAACGGGGTTTGTTCCGACTGGAGCAGTGGACTGAAAGGATTATGAAACAAACACTCGATTTCGACCGCATTTTTAACAGGGATGCAACGGAGTTAGAACAGAATAGAGACTGTAGATCGATGTAGGACATTTCGTAAGGTAAGAATCCGTTTCAAACTCAATTTCGATCGGAGGTGGACTTAACGGGTTTTGTTTCGGAGCTCCTCAATTATCACTTAGTAATACATAATATTTCATGTAATGAATTAACAAATAATTATTGTAATTGCCCATATATAACACCTTCCACACAAGTTAAATATTTAGGAATTATTATAGACCAGCATTTACGTTGGGATGAACAAATTGATTTCATGTGTACAAATATAAGAAAGACAATTTATAAATTCGTAATATTTCGAAATTTTATCACTAAGGAGGCATTGAGAATAATATTTTTAGCTTTGGTACAATCATTAATACAATATGTTATAATAAATTGGGGTGGAGTAGCATAATTTGTATTTAATCCATTAATTTTATTGCACAGAAGATTAATAAAAAGTTTATCTGACCAAAAATATGGATTACCCAACAAATTAAATTTATACAGATTGTAATGTATTAACTATTGAAGAAATTTATAAATATAGTTTAGTAACTTACTACCACAGAAATCAAATAAAACATAAATCTAATCGACATGAATATCGTACTCAAAGACAAAAGTCTACTTTCCCATTAATTGAGCCTAAATGTCATACAAGTGCAGCTCTTAAACATGGTGCTAGTTTCGGCCCGAGATTTTATAATAAAATTACAAACCATTTTCCAAATTTGAAATATTTTAAAATTGAAGCTTTTAAAAAATAAATTTATAAAATTATTCATGATATATAATATTAAAAAATGTATTTTTTTTTTTTTTTACCTTTTATTTCTGTCGACTATATTTATGTTTTTATTGAATATCATTGGGTTCTGTCTGATTGTCAGTTTATATTAAATGTGTATTTTTCTCTTTTTTTTCTCTTTATTTTATTTTATTAATTTTTTTTTCTATTATGTGTTATTTATTGGTTTGAATTAAGTTCCTTACTGTATTTAGTAAACTGCCCTTGAAAATTTTATGTTATATTATTGGATAAGACCACACCGTACACACGCCTGGCTCTTACGGTAGTGGTTAGAAACATTTTTGTTTTATAAATTTAAATTGTACTCACTAGCTAGCTAGTTAAATAAATAAATAAATTTGTTCGTTGGAATTAATATTTTTAATTTCTAACTACCTATCTTACTCGACCTTCTGACTGGTTGTATGCTATCTGCTTTAAAATTGCAGGTTGTTCAGCCTTACCACATTACTTAGGTACCTATTCCAGTGATCTTTCGGTTTCTCATTTCAACAGCATCCTATGTTTCTTTTTCTCCTTCACTTAAAAATTGTCTTCTTTAACCCTTTTAACATTGGCACAAGAACGAACGTCCACATGAGAAAAGTAATGTTGCTTGGTCTGTAAACATATTTCTGTAGGACTATTCACTGTATTTGTTATTGTTTCTGTGTATTATTCAGCATTATATAAGTGTATCACATGAAGTTTACAAAATGGTAACGTGGATCTGGGTAGAGTTGTCAACTTTTTTTTTAAGAAAATACGGGAGATTAAGAAATCGACAAAATTTCACATAGAAAATTAGCAAATTATTCGAGTCACTTACTAAAAAGCAACTTTATTCTACACTTAGGCAGCTAGGCTTAAATTAAGTGTCTCTTGAGATAGATCCTCCCTGACGTAGTAGTTGAAGTCAATTCAGTTTTCAGCTTTGATTGGTGAGATGTGTCCTATGCCTGTTTCGAACATCTATCCAATTATAGTTCAAGAGGTAAAACATCTTCTTTGTGTCCGCCGAGTTAACTCTGTGGTAGCTAGCTGGCCCGTGTCAGAAATTTTCATGTAAAATTTCTATCTCGCGACTAGTAGAGATGGCGGTGCACAACTTCTAACCAATAGATTGTGCACCAATAAGCCTGGGTTAAATCCCAAATCTCTCTGCAGTGCATATGAAGAGAAGGCATATGTCACTGTTGATAGTGATTCGTCCGACGGATGGGGACGTTAAGCCTGGCGGCCCCCTGGTGCTATTCGACAGGAGTAGGCTACGTGCTGGCACCAGATTTCCCCTTCTCCCTCCCTCATCTTCATCATCATCACTCATTCCAGACACTACACTTACACGAACGCTTACACATATACTCATCTTAGTACACGACATAACTCTCCACAGATACACATCATGTACAGTGTGACCCGCCAAAGTGGTGTACAACTAGAAAATGGATCACAGTTCTGCCATCTATTCACAGTATCCGGAACCCGAATCACGCAAGTGAAGTGGATGGGCATTGGATACACACATACACATCCTCTTTGTATGAACATCACTGCTTGGTATTTATAGAACAATATTAATATTGTTTAATTTTAAACAGTCCACACCTGTGGAGTAACGGTTAGCGTGTCTGGCCGCGAAACCAGGTGGCCTGGGTTCGATTCCCGGTCGGAGCAAGTTAAGTGGTTGAGGTTTTTTCCGGGGTTTTCCCTCAACCCAATAAGAGCAATTCGACCTGGTTGGCAAGTTGGTATAGTGCTGGCCTTCTATGCCCAAGGTTGCGGGTTCGATCCCGGGCCAGGTCGATGGCATTTAAGTGTGCTTAAATGCGACAGGCTCATGTCAGTAGATTTACTGGCATGTAAAAGAACTCCTGCGGGACAAAATTCTGGCACATCCGGCGACGCTGATATAACCTCTGCAGTTGCGAGCGTCGTTAAATAAAACATAACATTAATATGAGCAAATGCTGGGTAACTTCGATGCTGGACCCTGCACTCATTTCACCTGCATTATCACCTTCATCTCATTCAGACGCTAAATAACCTGAGATGTTGAAAAAAGCGTCGCAAAATAATCTACTAAAATAAAATTAAAAAAAAAAATTAAACAGGACAGTACTAAAACCTATTTTGGCAAGCATTACCTTCCGAAAAGACTCTGCATTTCAATACATCTCTTGAACAACAAAATTCATCATATAAACAGTCATCATTCACGGTGAAATCAAATGTGTAGAATAATGACTTTACATTGCAAAAATAAGGGAGAAGAATAATATGGGAGCCGGTAGACTGTTAAAAGTTAGAGGCAATTACAGGAGATCCCTGAAAATACGGAAGGGTTGGCAACCTTAGATGTAGGACACCTGCAAGAATTTATAGTTTTTTTACGACAAAACATAATAAGTTTGTTGAAGCTGTTTTGGGTATGAAAATCTTGCTGTGTTTGACACAGCCAAAGATTGATTAAATGTTTCTCCATTCAAAAGCCTTGTTGGTAAAATATGTAGTAGGTCTAATTACCTATCAGTTGGAAATTCTAAATCACTTTTTATACTATTGAAATAATCCTTTTCTGATATTCTGCTTAATCTAAATCGCATTTAATAATCTTTTTCGTCTATTGTACTAAATCATCTCCTCTTTGGGAAATTATCCTCGCTCTTCTTCATAAGAAATCAGCATCTGTAAATATCAAGTCCATTATTCTCCTCGCCATTTTGAAAATTCTCGTCGTTAATGCAGGATTAATAATTTAAATGATCAAATACTGACCAATTAACTTAAATGCAGTTTAATGAGAGCTTAAGGCTCAATTTGTTGGTGAAATGTATTACCCCATTAAGTGTTAATGAAAGATACTTTAAGTCAGGGCTGGGCACCAAGAGCAAATTCAGTACTTTCACGTGGAGCCATATGACTTCTCTTCAACCCCTTTCTTCCCCTCTGAACACCATGCGACATTGATGCCATGACAAATGAATATTAAAGTCCCTGTTTACAATCTGGATTCACTCACAGTGCCCAGCTCTGCTTCAAATGACAAAGTTAAATATATGTGGTGAAAACGGCCCTAGTATCGAAATGTCGTTTGAAGAGAATTTCCATGCACTTCATTAATTACATTTCATATCATAGATCCATATTCTAAACAAAATACATCAAGGCAAATATAAATGGAGTAACCATTCCTGATAACTCTAATGCGTCAGAAATAGAATACTGTTATGTTATCGATGTAAGAGCTGATTGAATTTTAACACTGTGACTTTTAACTTACCTAGATTTATATGTGTCCAAACATTTTTCGGCATTAGTTACTAATTATTATGGCTGAAACTTTTCTTGATCCTTCGGCTCCATATTACTCAATTGGTAAGGCTCGGTTGTCTTCTTTGACAAGGAGTGGCAACTACTAAATGCTAAAATTGAATCGCATATGCCATGAGATCTGATAGTATAATTGCAAAGGGTTAAATATTATTATTATTATTATTATTATTATTATTATTATTATTATTATTATTTTAATATTCAAGCACTTGACATATTGTCGTTCGCTGTCTTGCTTCTCAATACATTCTCATTAAGTTCTGACCACAATCATTTAATTTTGCAAATTTGGTTAAATGTTCTTTGTTCATAATGGAGCCACTTTAATGACACAGGAGACACTCTGATGATGGGAGGATATAAATTCGGTGTAAGTGGGCAGCCAAACGGTGGAACCCAGTAGTCTTCCAGAAGATTGCAACAGTCTCTTTTCTTGGTCCGTTTGGTACTAAGGAGTTGTCGTCTATTCGAATTTTCCAAATTTTTCCCTCACAAGATACTTGATTGAGGTGTTTCAGTTCGTCTTTGAATTTGCCATTAATGATATGCGTAATTCCGAAATAAGAAATCGTTTGTTTACTTAATTGTTGAATTTTGGTTTCTTTTTTGGCAGGTGTATTATATCTATTGCTACGGTTCTCATGGATTAGTTCATCTATTTTGCTCTTTTCAAACACTCAGTCAGTTCTGTTTCACATGTAGACCTACTTGTGGAAGTGCTATTGGTGACAATGGGTAAATAATCTTATCACTGTAGGGATCGGAAGTTTAGGAAAATGCTTATTTTTTTTTAATATACACATTTTAGGGCTGTATACAAATCACGAAAAATCAAATGTTATTTTATATTGGAAGAGTGGAACAGAGAAAAATTCTCTCCAGCACCAGGATTTAAACCCGGGTTTTCAGCTCTACGTGCTGACGCTCTATCCACTAAGCCACACCAGATTCCCATCCCGATGTCGGATCGAATCCTCTCAGTTTTAAGTTCCACCTCTTGGGTTTCCTCTAGTGGCCTACCCTCATGCACTGTGTTATAGATGTATGACAGTGGCACAATGTCCACACATGTGCAGAGGTGCACTCGTTATGAGTGACTAAGTGGCCGGGATCCGACAGAATAAGCATCATATGATGACACAGAAATTCTGCACTGAAATATCATATGTACTTCGGTACATCGTAATATATGATACGCGAAAAATAATCACTTTGTAATTTAAGATGGTGCTTATTCTGTCGGATCCTGGCCACTTAGTCACTCATAACGAGTGCACCTCTGCACATGTGTGGACATTGTGCCACTGTCATATATCTATGACGCAGTGCATGAGGGTAGGCCACTAGATGGAACCCAAGAGGTGGAACTTAAACTGAGAGGATTCGATGCGACATCGGGATGGGAATCTGGTGTGGGTTAGTGGATGGAGCGTCAGCACATAGAACTGAAAACCCGGGTTCAAATTCTGGTGCCGGAGAGAATTTTTCTCTGTTCCATTCTTCCATCATCATATGATGACGCAGAAATTCTGCACTGAAATATCATATGTACTCCGGTACATCATAATATATTGTTTTATGTTGCCTATATTTGCCTTTTTTGGTTTCGTATGTTCTTTTTTCCCTTTTCGGTATAGCCATATAGTTAACAGTACTCATTATTAATTTTTTTGTTTGAAACTTAAAAAAACTGATAGTTCTTATAATATACAAAGATTTTGGACACCCTATTGTGGTGGAATTCTGAAGACCCTCAACCTAACTAGTTCCGTCATTCATACCGGCCATTCACCATCTTGAGTTCGGATAACGGTTTACTTTATTATCTGCCCTTCTCCTGCATAACATAGACGACGTATTTGCACACAGTCTAGGATTACCTTTGTATTTAGAGAGAAGTTACCTGACACTCCCGTACCCCTGAGCCTATTGTTAGGAGGTGGGGTACATGGTTGAGAGCAGTAAAATGCTATGTGAATAACTTTGAACAAATAGCACTAATTGTTAAGGAATTTTCAGAGAATAATTCTCTGTCAATCAAAGAAGCTTAGTGTTTCAAGAAAAAGGACTTAAAGAAGATGTAGCATATGAAGGATACACGGGAATAACGAACAAGGTATATTTTAGGACGTTTCGAGGAAAACGAATTTTAAAGTTTAAGTACTTAATACTTAGTTATGTGTGTATTTAATGGAAATTGACGTAGTGGAATGTCAAGAATGATGATTTCTTATTCTTAGACCACATGATAGTACTTTCTTTCCACTATAAGATAGCATTATTAACTGAATTTCGATTTTTGATGGACCTTGATCGTTTTTCCCGTGTACTCTTCATATATCGATGCACATTTCACTTTTGTAGCACATACCATTCAACAACTGGAATCCAGCAGTCTGTCATTTTGTGAATCCATGTCCCTGTTTTTGAATGCAAAGAACAGATTATATGTAGCTCTTGGCAAGTATGCTGCTCAAATATATGAGAAGCTAAGAAGTGTTATTTATAGAAATCCTGGACATGAAACTATTGATTCTGTGTATTAAGTTCTACAAAGGACCGGTGGTGAGCTTCATGAGGAGTTTAATGTAGCCGGGATGATACTGTATACGCACGTCCCAGTCACTTCAGTGCATGTTGAGAGATCCTTTTCGGCATATAAACATATTTTGTTCCAATAGACGTCACAAAAGCAAGTGTTTTAATGTTGAAAAGTTGCTTGTTGTGTATTGTCATTCAAATTATGAACACGGAGACAAATAAGTGCACTCTAAGTTAAACATTCTGTAGGATAAATACCACTTATCTAACTTTTTTAAGGGTCATGCAGTGTTAACGTTAATTTGCTGTGCATACGTAATGAACAAAAAAGCGAATACTGACATTTAATTAAAATATCGTGTAAGGAAATAGGCCAAATTAATTATTGTGTGTGGAACAATTTATCACTGGTTAATTTTCCCTAAATTTAAATTTTTATGTTCTTCGGGTGCCTTTTTAGGAGCCTAAAACACCATTTTTTAGTGCCTTAACTTCCGATCCCTAGAAGCATCAGCTCTAGGTATATCATATTGTACTCTTAAGTCTTGAACTTTTTGAATAAAACCCAGCTGTGTTTTCAGTTGTCTGCTATTGTTATTATCTTTATTACTATAGCTCGCGCAAGAAACGATTACCGAAAAGCAATGGTGGCGTTGTTGTCTGTTTTGACGTGTGTATGTAGGCACGCCGAGGGGGTGAGTGGTGGGGGCCGATGGAAGTACTGTCTCTTCCAAGAAGATGAAGAGATGAGGAAATCGCTGTGGAAATAAAGAACGCAGCAAGATAAAAATTCGAAGCTAATTAAACGCGCAACATATGTTTACGATTGAAATAATAATACCATGCGATACAAGACACGTATTCACATGCAACGGATCAAACTAATGTCGTAATGTAACTATCACAACGCGACTGATTCTATCGATGTCATTTCTCTTCTAACTGTACTCTTGAATATCATTCAAGCTATCTCGTGACCTTTCCTGTTGCCCGCCCTTCCTTATCGCATTGGTTGATTCGCATTCCTTCCATCGGTATTCCCTGCTTGCGAGACCTATGTACTGTAACCATTTTGGCTTGAATATTGTAGTTACTGATTGGTGTTTAATGTGTACAGTAAAGTAATATTGTGCTAATACGTTGGAAAATGAATTTTATTTTCAAACCTAGGCCTAGTATCCTGCTTTGTTTCTATCACAATGGCTGAGGAATTACCAGACACATCACAGGAGCACCTTTGAACTCCTCTTTGGAGACGAACTATTCACAGTAAGGCAGAGAAAACAGTAACGGTTCAGAATAGGTTACAGTCTATTCACTATTTATTTCATTCATTATTGAGTTCCCTTTGGTTGGCAGCACTACCTTAAGCAATGCGGGAATTATTCCTTCTGGCCCCCACGCTCCATTAAAAGAAAGATGAAGAAAAGTTTCGCGGATAGTACTAGCACATTCTAGTATATACAGTAACGAAGCTTGAGTTGTTGAGGGTACTAGGAACAAAAGACTGTGCTAGTACTATTTCGAATTGTCTCTAATGAGGCGATAGTAGCGATCCTAGTGGTTAGCAACTATGTATGGATGCATATTCCCTACGTATTGAGCTTCGTGACTGTATATACTAGACTATAACATCTTTGTAGTATTGTTATTGGTGATTTATTCTCCTTTAGTCTATATTGCTTGAACTAAGCGCATTTTCTTAACAGTGTTGGCGTGCCATCTTCCTCCGACAGTATTGCAGAAGATGAGTGTCTGCAGATAGACGAAAAGACATTCAGATGTGATGTTTGTGGAAAGGGGTATCTAGACTTGGCACAACTGCAAAGCCATGCTGTTTTACACACACGCAAGAGGGCATTCATTTGCGATGTTTGTGGAAAAGATTATTTGCAGTTGGATCATCTGAGAAGACACGCACGGGTACACAGAGGCGACAAGATATTCACTTGTGATAAATGTGGGAAGAAATTTTTCGAATCGAGTGATCTGAAAAAGCATTCACGTGTACACACTGGAGACAAGCCATACACTTGTGACATATGTGGAAAAAGATTTTCGCAAGCTGGTAGCTTAAAACTGCATACACTAATACATACGGGAGACAAGCCATATAATTGTGATGTATGTGGAAAGAAATTTTCGCAATCTATTCATCAGAAACAGCATGCACGTGTGCACACAGGGGAGAAGCCATTTAGTTGTGATACTTGTGGAAAGAAATTTACGCAATTCATTCATCAGAAAGAGCATGAACGTATACATACGGGGGAGAAACCATTTAGTTGTAATGTATGTGGAAAGAAATTTTCGCAATCTAGTAGTCAAAAAATGCATGCACTAGTGCACAGAGGAGACAAGCCATACAGTTGTGATATATGTGCAAAGAAATTTTCGCAATCTAGTAGTGTAAAAATGCATGCTCTCGTACACACAGGACACAAGCCTTATAGTTGTAATGTATGTGGAAAGAAATTTTCGCAGTCTAGTAATATGAAGAGGCATGCACTCGTACACGGAGGCGAGAAAACATAAAATTGTCTTGTCTGTGACAAAAATTTTCGTTTGCAACTCGTTTGAAATTGCATGCAGGGAGTCACATGAGTGAGGTGCCATTGAAGTTTGAAATATGTGGTAGAAGCTACTCTCAGTATTGCGAAGATTAAGAAATTGTACACGTGTACATCCCTGGATGTAATTTTTGAGATAATGATTTTTTCGTTGTTCAATGTAAAGAAGCATGTATGCTCACATGGGCGAGAAGAGATTCAGTTGACATTTATGTGGAAACTAAGGGATTATTTGTATAGAGGAGACTGTTGTACCTTTAGCATAGTGTAGCTTTGAACATTTTTTGCTTTTTAATTTTTGCTCCTACCCAGAAGACTCAAACTGAAGTAGATTGTAGAGAAATCCGCTAAGTAGCTCTGGTCGTAGGTTCGGTTTGATTTATTGCAAAGTGTGTGTTTTGTGGACAAATTTTTTTCAGTATCAAAAGTAAACAGTTCGTTCATTGATATATGCTTTCTAACACAAAACCAAATTGTATTTGTTACTATCAATCACGTACAGTGTGTTCCCTGTCGTCTGGTGAGTAGTATTTATTCGTATCTCTAGGTTCCAAGGTACATGATACTATCGGTTTTTGTTTTCGTTTTATTTCAAGATCATGTCACGAAGTAAGTTTCGAGCTAAGAGGCCCCCAATTGGTCCGGATGCCTTGAAGAAAGCTGTTGAAGCAGTTACTGCTCCTCCAGGAAGTAAAATCTAAATCAGAGAAGCCTGCTCTGGTTTATGATGGAAAATACATTTTATATATGATTGTGAGTTTTTACAGGTATATTCCGACCTATATTCCAGGTGTTCGGGGGTAACAGAGAGTATGTTCCAAGGTCATGAACCTCTTTACATTTGAATATATTACATATCCTTTTTATTTTTTCCATTTTTAATAGATCTGTAAAACAGAAAAATATATACAGGAAGTCGTAAAAGGAATCTTCAATAATTATTTCAAGCATTTTTTCATTTAAACAAATTTCATTTCCTAAAATAAAGAAATCAAATATTAAATGTGTTTCAAAGTACAACAGTGTCCCCTATATGGATATTATTAATAACTGTAATACTGTACGCTGGTGCGCATTCTTCTGTGAGAAAACCTAAGCGTATTCCAGTGTCCTTATGAATCATGCATTGTTGTTATGTGTGTGATAAAAATGTTTCACGCTTGGAAAGTATAAAAATCCATGCACTTGTATATAGGCCAGAAGGAGTTCAGTTGCTTTATTTGTAGGAAGCATTTCCCATTTTCGCGAGATCTGAGAAAGTATGGCTGTAAACACATACGTAGGAGGGAACCGGTACCACTGCCATGTTTGTGGTTAATGTTTCTTCTATTCGCAACATATGAACGGACATGCAGACACGCACAGGCAACAAACCAGTCATGTGCGATTTCTGTGGGAATACCTATGCGTATTCCAGTCTTATAAATAATGCACTGTTATGATGTGTGTGATAAACATTTTTCGCGCTTGGATGTCTAAAAATGCATGCACTTCTACATAGGCCAGAAGCAGTTCAGTTTCTTTGTAGGAAGCATTTACCATTTCGTCAGATCTGAGAAAGTATATAAACACATATGCAGGAGTGAACTGGTACGCCTGCCATATCTGTGATTAATTTTCTTCTCTTTGCGGCATATGAAAGGACATGTAGACACACACAAGCCACAAGCCAGCTATGTACCATTTCTGTGCGAAGACCTATGCGTAGCCTATTCCAGATTTCTCATAAACCATGCACTATTTTGATACAATATGTGTGATAAAAGTTTTTCGCGCTTGGAAATTAAAAAAATGCATGCACTTGTACGTAGGCCAGAAGTAGTTCATTTGCTTTATTTGTAGGAAGCGTTTCCCGTTTTCGCAAGATCTGAGAAAGTATGTAAACACATACGCAGCTGAGAACCAGTACCACTGCCATGTTTGTGGTTAATGTTTCTTCTATTTGCGACATATGAAAGGACATGTAGACATACACAGACCACAAACCAGCACCTATGTACGATTTCTGTGGGAAGACTATGCGTTTTCCAGTCTCATAAACCATGCATGTTAAGCATGACACACACAATCATGCTTTTCAGTCATTTTGCTTGTACAGTCTTAAGTTGTAATGCAAGACGGAACCCAATGGAGTCCATAGACATTTTACGAGATCGTCTTACAGTCAGTTATGAAAAATAAACATTGCTGACATATAGAAGTTATCGCTGCTGCAATGAGTGTTCTTATAATAAAACAGAAAGGGAAACAAATAATTAGAAACATTGTGAAAACAGTGGTTGTTGAAGGAAACGGAGTTAGTCATATTGGAATTGTTACTCCACATATTGAAAGGCAAGATACTGGAATGAGTAAAGGAATAACACCTCATGAATATCTTAGTCCTACAGTACAGTATGTCCGGGAAGTTCGTATACCCTGTACCTTACTAGTTTCATTATATTATATTATATTATATTATATTATATTATATTATATTATATTATATATTACATTACATTATACTATACAGAGTGATTTACATAGAACTGACACATTTCTTTCTTTAATTATTCCGTTGGAAATTCATTCAATGACCCAATTTTAGCACCAAATTAAGCAGAATGTTCTGGAGTTTCGATTCCTTGTCACTAGATGCGTAGATGTTTATGTTATATTCCTATTGTTGGCAGCACTAGATGCTCAGATGTTTATGTTTTATTCCTATTGTTGGCAGCTGTTTTCGACATTTTGTGTCAACGTGAAAATGCAGTACACATTAAATCAACGACTCTTCCTTTTGAAGCAATACTGGGTTACGAATTCAATTACAGCTATTCAGAGGGCATACCAGAGAGAATTTGGTGTTCGCAATCCTCCCAAAAGAAACACAATACTGGGACTGGTAAACAAATTGGAAACAACTGGATCTCTGGTGAGTGAAAAGGGCAAGCATCGTTCATCTAGGCTTCCCACGGTTGTTGTTGACGTAAGAGCACGACTGGAGCAGTCACCCAAAAAATCATTAAGACGTTTGTCGCAGGAGACAGGGTACACCTACTCAATGTGTCAGAGAGCCTAAAGCCATATAGGGTTACGGTTGTTCATCAGCTACAGGAACCAGATAAGGATAAAAGATTGAATTATTGTCGTTGGTTTCAGACGTTCATTGTGCAAAATCCTGCCATATTGTCCATCACATGGTTCACAGATGAAGCATGGTTCCATTTATCCGGTTATGTGACGACCGAATAATTTCCAGGAACCTGTGGCCACCGAGATCTCCGGATTTGACAACGCCGGACTTCTTTCTATGGGGTTACTTAAAAGACAGGTTTTACGCCACACGTCCCCAGACATTGGACGATCTGAAGCACATCACACAGGAGATTCAAGCTATTGACAACAGAGTCCTCCGAGTGGCCAGTAACATGGAACGACGTGTTGAGTTGTGCCTTATGCAGGATGGAGGACATTTTCAACATTTGCTATAGAGGTAAATAATCTCCCAAAAATGCTCTACATTTTAGGTATAATAAGTTGTCGCTAGCACAATTCGTTTTGAAACAATTAATGAAAGAAATGTGTCAGTTCTATATAAATCACTCTGTATTATATTATATTATATTATATTATATTATATTATATTATATTACATTACATTACATTATATTATATTATATTATATTATATTATATTATATTACATTATTAATATTCATAACTGTAGTTTTTGTTGGTACATTGTTGTTATGTCGGTGTACCATTGTTATTATTGTTGTTGAATTCGCCTCACTCGATCGTTATTTTGTGATTTGAAATGGCGGACACAAGTTCGTCCCTGAAGTGTTTTCGTATGATGCTAATTGGGGCGGTTAGAAGCAAAGGAGTGTGACATTTCTAAAAACATGTAAGTGCATCCAGGGTAAACTAAAGCGTTTAAAATTTCAGTGGTAAAGGGATATATTTTTAACTACATCGCGCATTAACATTTAAAATTAAAACTTCACGGAATTTACGAAAGTATTTTATCGAAAATAACGTAAGTGCATTTACACCCCTTTGCCTCTCACCACGTCAATTGTCTCTCCTGTGTGAGGACGTTCATGTATCCATACACTCGTGACTAACCTCTCTTCAAGAGAAAACGAACTTGTGTCTGCCATTTTAACTCACAGAATAACGATCGAGTGAGGCAAACTCAACAACGATACACTGACATAACAACATTATAAATCAATAAATTCGGCGAGAAATTCACACGACAGTAATCTGATGTCTGTCATTTTCTACTGAAAAGACTAAATGCAAATCGTAAGTACACCCACAGACTCCTTCTTGCATGACAACAAGTTGGAACACGCACAGAAAAATCAATTGGACTCTGATTGAGTTCAAGCCAAATAACTGATAGAACGCAATAACTAAGTCGACTTGTCCCCCTCCCCCATACATACACACATCTTGCATTACAACTTAAAACTGTGCAAGCAAAACGATGGACAGGCATAAGTGTGTGTGTCAGGGATATTCAAGTGCAACAAGTACAGGAAGTTGTACGCATATTCGGGTTTTCTCAAAATGCATGCCACATACACACACTCAAAAAGACAAGGGCGTTGTCTGTGAGATGTACTACTCTGACCAGTCATTTATAATACCTGATTTGATGCTATAAAACAACCTTTAAGTAATTGTAATGCAGTGTGTGAACAAAATGTTTCTCGTTTCTGGAAGTTTCAAAGTCCATACACACAACCAGATAAAAGACAAATGTCATGCAATATGTGTAGTATGTGGTTGAGTCTGGAATTCCAGACTTCATTTTTTAAGTTCCATCTGTTGTGGCTGTGTTATGTGGATTTAAAATAATTCTAATTTCTATGTATCTATGAAAGAGGTCTGGATGCATGTATTGGGAATATCTTGTCCCGTAGCTAAATACAGTATTAGGTCGTAACAGTGTAGAAACAAATTGTGTATGTCTCTGCAAAAATTTAGCTACACGTCTCTGATGTAACATCTGTGTTTATATAATAAATATACTATTCTGTTGCGAATTTTTATGTCTGTTTCCCAGATCTGTATTGTGGCAACTATGTTGTAATGAAATATGTGGAATATTTTCTTTACATAATGCATAAATATCTACATTTTACACAGTGTTTCGTTGTGATACTTATTATTTTAGGGGTTTAATATTGGCGTAATTCTGCATCTATGAAACTCAGAATACCTTTAATCAGAGTTGAGTAATTACAAAAAAATTCCAAAACGCAATTTCAGCTTGGTACAGTTAAAAAAATTGTATGTTTAACTGTCACATCATAATTATAGTCGAAAAATGTATAAGAACCTACAAAGTTGCCATATATCTAAAGACGTTTTGTAGGTAATATATGAAGGTTGAGTAACAGTAACGTATAATGACGTAAGAAACGTGCCATCGTATATTTAAACATTAAAGCCGAAGCTTTTGTTTTATTACAGGTTTTCAATGGAATGTCATTTATAATGAATATTATTGCACACTGTACAGATCTGTATAATGAACCTACTCATTTGCAACTCATCATGTAAGTACCTACTTGTCATTGTCACTTATAACCTTATAATGACTTTATAACCTAGTTCCATAAGGGCTGAAGGCACAAAACAATAGTTCGGAGATAATTGAGTTTTGTCAAGCTTTATATATTTACAAATTATCAGACATATGCTGAAATTGTATATAAAGTTACTGAGAGGATAGCCTAATACTTAAAGAAAAATGATAAGTGCATGTTTCATTATGAAAAATGTAAGTAATTTCAATTTGAATGTATGTAAATACAAAATTTCATTGTGAGTTTCAATTTTTTTAAGTAAAAAAAGTCAGCAAAAGAAAACTGCATTAGTTTTAGTGACTCAGATAATTTAATACATAATATGTCTTATTACCTTTACACATTGAACACCAACATCAGGATCATTCATAGTTGGTCGCAGAATATGAAAACACATCTTTTACCATTTAAGGCATGAAATCCAACAGTTTCATAAGCTCTCTCAGCTTCACATTTGAGATCTCCCTTGTACGGTAAAGTCCCTCGTATCCGGCACCCAAATAACCAGCAATACCAAAACAACGGCACTGTTCGCTAGGCCAAAAAAAAAAAAAAAAAGTCATTAATGCGAAAGGAAAAAGTCGAAGATGTGAGTGGTTTTCGTAGATCGCACATGCTGTATATTGTTTACTCTTTACATTGTTGACACGTGAAAACAGAAAACCCCGTTATGTCCCTGGAGATCAGTAAGCTGTCACTTGAGCCTTGCAAACAATTCGCAGAGACGATGTCTTTAAATTTACCATTTGAACTCGCCCGTTCAAAGAGATATTGGAAAGTCTAAATAGAAAACTGTGAAATTCTCTGTTCCTACAGCGCATAAAAGTTTCATTCGAGAGATAGACAGTATATAAACAAGACGACATTAGAGATATGTTAAAGAGGTTCAAATCATTGAGTGCCCCCCCCTCATGCCTCCCCATAATTCCGCCTATGCTCTACAGGTAGATATTTCTTTTGTGTACTGCCTCGACAATAGTCGAAGGCACTGCTGGCAGCTTCTTGATGGTTTGTCACCTTTTCTTTGTTATCTTGTGGAGTCTTGTTTGGTGGAGTTTTTCTACTCCATGCATCAGGCTTAGGTACCCTATGTTCAGGTCTGTTCTGTTATTATTAAGTACTACACCATTCTTTTACTTATATCCAAAGTCTTTAGAAGGAACTGATGGAAAACTCATCACGTCGCCGATACAGATATGGTTCTTCTATTTCGCAATTCAAGCTCTCTACCCGACTCGTTCGGAAGATCCCCTGTAGTGAGTCTATCCCATGATGATGGATAGTATCTAAAAGACGTAATCGATTTATTTGCTGAGCCATAAATAAAACAGCAATAATCCAGCTTTGATCGGATAAGAACTCGGTAAAAGCATAAAAGCACTGTACTGGCTGCACAATACTAGTATATGTGTCTGCCACATTACTGTATAATGAAAGATAAGGCCCAAAAATCTCGCAGTGTCTATGGATGCAGTCCACGAAGATTGTAGAAGTGGACACACTGCGTTTTCAGAGTGGAGAATTTAAAGCCCTTCCAAATAGCCCATTCTGATAATATGGCAATTACAAAAATCTTGCACTAGACTCACAACCTTGCACTTTCCACAAAGGGATTTCGGCAGCAAGGAAAGCTTTACATAAGTCGAATGCTAATTGAGATTTTCGACTCGATGTCGCAATTACCGTTGGAAGCAAAGAAATCTTCCCAGTAGCCTTGTAAAGTGCATGTTTGTGTTTGGTTGTACTGATATGTTGCGATATGAAATATTTAGCTAGGCTAGCTACAACAACGTCGCAATGAAAACTGAAAGAAAAATAACGTTACACCCGCACTCATTGTTGCCTTGTAAAATAAACACAAGCAATAATTAAAACGCTTACTGTTATACATTTTTGCATGGCAGCACCCGTTGTTGCAAAGAGAATATGAACTGACTAAAAGTCAATAATATACATTCGGTGAAGTCACTTTCATTGTAGTGGTTATACAAATAAATTAAAATATACCTGTAGGCAATTTTTAATAATAAATTAATAGATAATAGATAAATAATCAAATAAAGGCAAAAAATGCATTCATTTTGTAAATTAGGCATTTAGATTTAAAAACGGAGAAAAGTGCAACATAAAACTGTGACGTTTCAATCACAAAGGTATAATTCGTACAGATTTACTTTCAAAATGAAGATACTGTTCAAATGTCACGAGAGGATCTCTGCGAGGGGAGTACGGTCCTTGCGGGGTAAGAGGAGAGAGTAAGCAAGCCAGTATCTCAGCGTTCTTGAAGGAGCAGGTGGATGGGAGTGGTGTCATTGGCCGGCTGGGACAAACAAGACTCAGTCAATAGTCGGCTGGTTCCATGTCGGGGAAGGTTATAAGAGTAGGGGAAAAAATCGCATTCCTTGCTCGGATCTTCTTGTGAAATGTGGACAATAGATGTAACACATTTAAAAAGGCATTCTGCAAAAATTCTGGTCTCCGCTTATCACTTTTCATAACCTCATATTCACATCTGGTGAGACAAATTGGTCTGTAGCTTCCACACAGCCTACAGAAGAATTCTTTCCTGGTTTCTGAATTGGGATTACAATGGCGGAATGCCAAAAGCAGATGGAAATGTCCATTCAGTCCAGATTCTCTTGTACAGGGTCAGCAGGAAGGATTTTCTAGCTCATGTGAGGTGGCGAAGCATGTGGTTATGGATGTTGTCAGAGTCAAACGAGGTGTCAAGAGATGTATCTATACTAAAAGCCAGGCTATGAACGGACTAAACAGGAAGTAGTTGGCATGGCGAGAGGAAAGTGCGGGTTAGAGCGGTAGCCTGTGCAGCGATGACACGTTGAGTATGGCGGGGTGGGAGAACAGAGCTTTTCATTGGACCTCATGTGAAAATGTAGTCTGCTAACGAAAAACTGGCAATGGAATCACGGAGACAGTGTAGCCAAACTTCCCAGTTCATTTGCAGTAACACGTGCATTACGAGTCGCATTTCGTACCAGCGTCATTAGTTCGTGCTTTCTTAAAAACAGTAATTTTGATTATTAATGTTGTTGATAGTGTTATCGAGAACTGTAGACAGTAGTTATTTTAAACATATCGGTGACAAACGCTGAACATTCTTTGAATCTCGCGCCACTATGTGGCAATAGAGCTCAGAAAGAGAGTAACAGAACGTTGCTTCCGGTTTAGTCTGTTCATAATCTGGCTTTTAGTATAAGTGCTACTTCCAACTCCCCGGATGTGAACAGTTCATTGTAATAATGTGTTTTTAGATATCAAATTTAGATTAGGTACGGTTTTTCCGCAGCGTCTTTCATTTTCAGAAATTCCGGATCATAATTCCTTAAGCTGCTTATTTGTGCTAAATTATTGGAAAATATTTAAACAACTTCTACAGGACTGGTGTTCGATTCGCCATTGTTCAAAATGCCTGGAGAGACAGAGCTATGTTTCCCCATTACTGGCTATGCTTGTCACAGTCCACACCCCCTGCTCTTTTGGTCCAGGCAAAATACTCTTCTGTATTTGCACAAACTTTCTTTATACCCTTGGTGTCTAGGGAAAATATTTCTTATTCACTGTAGACTGTATGGAAGGATGCACTAACAGAAATCGTTTTGGTACGTCGCAGCTTTCATGGTGTAAGAAAACAAAGAATAACTAATTTCAAGTAGGCCTATCGGTAGGGGTTGAAAATGTAATGTTACGAGCTTTATGCAATGAAGTCGAGAAATCGAAATAAAAAATTAAAAAAATGAAAGTGATTTCCCAATGACGAAAATGTGAGAATAAAATTATAATCAGTAAACCTCGGGTGTGTTGACCCGATAATGGGGATTTTCGGAAAAACGAGAGTTGATTGACTTCCGCCCATTTTGGAATAGAAAATGGTCGAATTTCAAAGCGATTTTTTTGGGGGGGAGGGGGAGATGCATTTTTAAAACTTAAGCATCACATCCCATTGGAACATTGCAAACTAGCGCGAAACGTTTGTAATGTCTGGTAAGTTATGTTGGTACGACATGTAAGATGGCATAAGGTGCAGGAAGAGAAATCTCTCAATACTCGTTTTAATCTTATTTTGATTATTTATTTATTGGTAATTAAGGCGGTATGTAAATCTTCAATTTACATTTGTGACAGGAAAACCATGAAAAATCCCAATCAGAATGGCTGCCACGGGATTTTTACCCAGGGACCTCTGTTTCAGCCACATCGCTGTGTAAAAAAGGACATTTCTTTATATAGATTTAATTCAGAAAAATGCGGTTGGTTATAGAAATTTCAGCAACTAACTGTAGATCTATTATTTAAGGGATTGTAATAAGTATATTCATAATAAAAAAAACAGAAAAGAGAAAAAATTATGACTCACTGTTATTGACATCAATTTTGTTGTCTCCAATGATGTCTTAATATTCCGCGACATCGTAATTGAATGTATGTTTCATGACAATACCATGCATGACGAGGTTAAAATAAAATGTTTTATTTAACGACGCTCGCAACTGCCGAGGTTATATCAGCGTCGCCAGTGTGCCGGAATTTTGTCCCGCAGAAGTTCTTTTACATGCCAATAAATCTGTTGATATGAACCTGTCGCATTTAAGCACACTTAAATGCCATCAACCTGGCCCGAGATCGAACCCTCAACCTCGGGTATAGAAGGCCAACGCTATACCAACTCCGCCAACCAGGCCGACTGCATGAACAGGTATTCCATTCATCCATGACAATACCTTACGCTGTGCAACGCGGCAACAAATACCTTACTATAATAATAAGGTATTTTATGGCAGCATCCGTGGCTTCCTTGAGAACTATTACAAAACAGGTCAGTCATCGCTCTAGCGGAGTAATAAGACATCATTGGCGCTATTCCATTTTCATTCAAATTCTATTCAACAAACTTCAGGCATATTCATTCTGTGGTAACCATTCTATAATCAGGATTTTGTAAATCTACTGTAATTTATACTGTAATTTTTCTTCTGACCAATCTTCGATATTCCCCCATGCCGCTCACGGGACTAACGTCTTCTAACTGAAGTTTCTCCATGGGTTAAATGAGCGTATAGCTGAATGATAAGTCGAGGCATGTGACAAGGTTAGCGGGTTAGTTGAAGGGATTATTCAAGTGATATGAGGCCGAGGAATGCGAATATTATTTAAGTACGTTTCCTCCCCCTTGTGTAATGTGGGGAGATACCTTAGTTTCATTTCTTTATATACGAGCAGGATACATATAATTCTTTAGTGGTTCTCTATTTCGCATCGTTTTTTCAACAGGTTTCCGTCATCACGGCACACTTGATCGTAGTAACTTCATACCTATGAAAGTACACAATTTACATAATATATTGGGAATGGGAGAATCACTAAATCACTAGTAAAATTGTGATTTATTTTCATTTTAATACTTCATAGAGGTAAGTCATTATCTGTGAATATTGCCTCTTTTTGTCTTTGGCGTAATTATCATTCGAGTCTTATTTGTTTATGTTCTTATTGTGCGGTTGCAGGTATTAATTTTATTATCATGCTAGAAGTTATGGGCCTATAACTTGGGAGCACTTGTGGAAATGATAATCTGAAAGTGGGATATAGTTAATATAAATTACTTTTTCAATGCAATGTGGCCCTTTATATAATCTACACAAAATGTAGTCAACAGAAAATTATAATTTTCCTTGCTTGAACTAATGTCCCCGTACAGAGCCTTCTTCAGTTACAAGCCGGATCATGGGTAGGTTTGGCAACGCTGACTGGAGGCGGGAGATTCTAAATTGATATTCATGTAATTGTGCTTTCTCATTGCTTTCGTTGTACGTAATGTGTACTTTTTCAACATTACTTTAAGCACAAAGTTAAGATCAAGATTCAGAGTAGTGATGTTAATTATTACGGATTCGAAAATAGTGTTTTATTGTAATCAATTAGCTATACTTCAGAATACGGCGTAAATAGGTTACTTACATGCAGAGACTGCCACTTAAAATAATTACAAAAAAAATATGTTTTTATTGATAGTACAAAGATAAATAAATAAAAAAGATATTCCTTGCACTGAATATAATAAAATCAACAATGCAATAAAGACGTAAGTTCCTACGCAGTATTCTTAAGTTCTATTCAATTAACAAATTTGTGGCTAGGAAATTGACAATGTTTTGGGACTTTATGGTGTTTCACCTGTAACGTGAAAGGTCTAGGATACATTTTAATATTATCTTATGCGATTATCTATCGTGCTTTTCTATAAATACCGTATTTCGGATGCCCAGGAAGCCAGTTTTAGTTTGAATCTGGCCAGTCACTATAACAATACTGTTATTCTAAATTATTTGTTATAAAGTTTTTAAAATATAATTTTAAATAAATATATATAACTACAGAAAACAAGCTAAGGATGTAAATTATGCAAATAAAATAAAAATGTAAACAGAGGAAACTGACATATTATAATAAAGTATAAGGATGTAAATGCAGTTAGGCCAAGTATAAAGATCTATGGAAAAAATAAAGAAACATACCTTGAACATAATAGGTAACAAAACACATCATTATCTATTAAGTATGTGGCAATTAGCGTAAACGCAGTGAACTTTAAATCTTGTAAATACGAAGTGAAAAGAAACATGTTTATAACTAATTTATTACAAAAGGAATAATATTATTAAACAAACCTTGAAAGCCAACAAAGTGAGTGTATGCATCTACAAATTATAGTTAGTTCTGACGTATAGCAGGCATTCCGAATCTTCAAAACTGCAACTTATTTTATGGGATCACAAAACAGCTGTTTACAATTAACTTGAAAATCAACGGAGTAACTTTATTGATATAGCAGGCCAATCCCAACAAATTGGCTAGAATTATGATACACCACAAACTACAAGTAACTATAACAATGTAGTTTATACAGTATTTAATATTTAAAAGAATAGTTAATTACTTTGTCATCATTAACCGTAAAAATTGACAAAGACTGCAACCATTTTATTTTCATTTATCGTCTTGTTTCTATTGCCAACACGCACTTAGTTTATAATACATCAACAATTAACGTTTGGTACGACCGCGAACATAATTCCATCGACACACACTTATATTGTAACATTAATTTACATTGAAAATCGGCAACACAAACACGTGTTCTCTATGGCAGGCCTCCAGTTGACAGTTAATTACAGTATTGCCGACGTATGGCTCCGGCTTGTAACTGAAGAAGGCTCCACCTGTAGAATTACTACTAACAATGGCTACATTTCTGACACGTTTTCAATGCCATGACTGTATGTGTCGAGCCATCAACCAGAAACGGGTTTAAGTATAGTGCCGCCCCTAGGCAGTGCTTAAAATTGCCGCCCCCAACTACCACATTCAGTTTATGAGCAGCTATTATACAGATCATATTTAGATTAAATTAGTTTTAAATGACATGTTATATAATTCAGAAAACAGTAAATTACTGAAATCAAAATACATGCATCTTACTTGTGAATTATAAAGATTTCCTTCGCGCTTTATTCATAAGAAAGCATTGATGTTGTAACATGCAAAAAAACATATTCAAACTTATTCATTGTTGAAACAATATTAATTTTAGAAAGGCAGGCTGTGGTTTATTTTTAAGCATCGGTTTTGTTGGTGATACCTATTACGAGTATTTCTTACTTCGATAGTAAGTTTAAAGTAATTGAAAAAATAAACTCCAACTCTATGCAGAATAAACCTTACATTTCAAATTATGTAGTGCACATTCTGGAAAGCCATTAAATATAATATATAATTATATTGAAAATGTAACTAAGGATTATGGTTACTATTCCTAGCGATAGATAATAAACACATCCAATTTGATTTTCAACAATGCATTCTTGTTTAGACAAGCAGTTCAATTTAAGCGGTTTCATTTTTATAATAACGTGATACCAGTATTAAGATATAATAATTATGCAGCTGGACACTTTTCTATTACTCTCGCCCAATGCGATAACAAAAAATATCCGATTTCCACAAGGTATTGAAGAACAAATTTCAGAAAAGACTGTAAAATAAAAATTAAAAGGAAGAGGAGAGAAAGAGAGAGAGAGAATGCCACCCCCTGGAAATTGCCTAAATCCAGCACTGTTCATTAATTTTATTATATCTTACACTTCTTGATGCACTTGTAGAAATGACAAACTGAAAGTTTGCATATAATTAACAGGAATTACTTTCTCAGTGCAATGCGGCATTTTATATAAGCTACAGAAAATGTAGTCAACAGAAAATTATAATTATTTGTGCTTGAACTAATGTCCCGGTAAAATTGTCACTAACAATGGCTGCATTTCAAGGCCATCGACTTTTCAAACGCACGTCTTATTGTAACCACTGAGCATAAACCTTTCAGTAGCTTACATTCATCAGATATAAATAAATAAATGAAAGCGCACTAATGTGCATTGATGTGGTGGTTATCTACTGTTCCCTGCTATACTCTGTCAGGGATCATGTTCTTTTGGTGCAAATCGAGAAGTGGTATCGTTCACATTGTTTCCCGCACAGGTTGCACACACAATTGTCCGCTGGCTCGTGGTATCCTTGTTTGATACACAGCTTGTGGTGGAAACCATGTACCGACAGTCTTGTTAGGGCGCTGCGTAATTCCTGGTTTGGTCTTATCCAGCTGCGATCGACCATGGCGTCTGTGAAGTAGAAGTCTTCCCAGATCTCGTCTCTCTTTCTCCGTCGATCGTGTAGAACTTCTTCTGATTTTTCTGTTGATGGCAGTAGTAGTTGCGAGCGTAGATCCTCAATGAGAAAGGCTTCCCTTGCAAGCTCGTATACTAGGCGCGATGGTGTGTGTATAGATAGGCCTGGAGTTTTCTTTAGGAATCTCGCCTTTGTTGCTTCTATGATTTCTAGGGCCTTTTTGGAGAGGTTCGTCCAGGTTATTGCTATTCCATAAGTCAGGATTGGTAGGATTTTTGCTGTGTATAAGGCCATTGCAGTTTCCAGGGATAAGCTCTGTAGTTGTGTGATGTCATATACTGCTTTTGTCGCGGCAATTTCTCTTTCTCTTGTGTGCATATGGAAGCATATGCTGGTGGTTTGAAGAGTCATTCCTAGATATTTGAAGTGGTTCACAATCTCTAACTTCTTTCCGTCGAGCATGATGTGTTCTTTTTCTGCTATTTTGCCTCCTTTTCTGAAAATCATTTGTACAGTTTTGTTTTAATTTATTTCTAGGCTGTTTATACCTACCCAGTTTGAAAATTTGTTTAAAGCTTTCTGAAGTTTGTGGGGGTCCTTTGACCCCAGTAACATGTCATCGGCATACATGTAGAGGGTGATGGGTTTGTCTTTTAATGCAGCTACAATATCTGATGTGGCAATATTGAAAATGAGAGGGAAGTTGCCACTGTGTCGTTTATTGTGATTTTATTTTCTGCTAGGATGCTTCTGATAACTATTGTGATGTGATCATTTTCTCCCAACATTTGCTCTAGTTTTTTGACCAGGATTCCCATGTCGATAAGGTCAAAAGCTTTCTTATAGTCTATAAAGACGGCGTAAAATTTTCCTTTCGGGGGCTTCTGGGCATCTACTATATCTCTCATTAGGTTTTCAATGGCTTGTAATGTGGACCTTCCTTTCCGGAAGCCAAATTGGCATTCTGGTATTTGGTTGTCAACTTTCCAGTATATCCTGTCCGTTAGGATCTTTGTGAGAACTTTGAAGATGTTATTTCCAAGTGCGATGCCCCTGTAGGAGTCTGCGTTGTCTATGGGTCCTTTTCCTTTGTACATAACTCGCATTCTTGACGATCTCCATTGGTCGGGGATATTTCCAGTCTCCATACACGTGTTGAAGAGCTTTGTCCAGGTGCTACTGAGTATCGCTTTCGAGCTTTATAGGTGCTCATTATATATGCTATCCGGACCGGCTGCCTTGTTTTTTCTGAGACTTATTATTGTATTTGTCACTTCTTCTTCTGAGATGGGGGTGGAGTCTTGACTAGGTGTGTTCCTGGCTCTTGTTACAGTTGCATTTTGTCCGTTTCTGTTTAAGATTAATTCAAAGTGCTCTTCCCATTTCCCTATGTGAATTGTGTTTGGTGACTTCGTTTTCCTTTGTTTTAGTGCGAGGAAAGGATCCGATCTTGCATTTTTCGCCACTTTTCTTCCTTCCATTTCTACATGTTTTTCTTTTCTGTGCTTTATGAGGTTTTTGTATTCCTTGCTAGTGGATGCTTATCTATGTAGGAGCTCCTCCGTCTGTTGTTCTCTTAGTTGGTGTAGCAGTGATAGCACTTACTGTCTCTTCTGGTAGCATTCTCGGGCGAACCACGGCTTTCCCTGCTTGTTTTTTGCTGGCATTATTGCTTTTTCTATTAAATTCGTTAGTATATCTACTGCTGTGTTTGGATCTTCCTCTGTTATGTACTGGTGTGCGGTTTTGATTGTGATCTCTTCCTCTGATAGTAACTCAATGTTGAGTTTCCTTGTTCTCTTAGGTTTTTTCTTTTGGTGTTTGCCTAGATTTGTTTTGATGAAGTGCATTTCTGTGACGACTGGTACGTGTTTTCTGAAGGGTGTTGTTCCTGACTTCCATTCTCCTGTTTGTCTTCCGTGTTTGATATTGTGTCCCCTGTATAATACTAAGTCAATTGCGCTGGAACCGTTTATGGCGAGGTAGGTTTTCATTTCTGGTTTGTTTATTAACACAAACCCTTCTTCTGCTAAGCAATTCAGAACTTCTCTGCATTTTTGGTTTGGCTTGTCGATTCTGCAATTTAGGTCTCCTGCGATTATTGCAGGCTTGTCTTGTTGCATGTTTGATATTGCAGACATCAGCTTCCCTGTGATATCTGCTGGATCTTCTTGTGGCCTACAGTATATTCCTACTATGTAGATTCCTGTGGTTTCTAGGAAGATCATATTTTCTTCTGTGTGGCTTTTGACTGTTTTCCCTATGGTTGGTTTGTAATAGCATGATACGCCTCCTGATGGTCTCCCTTCTAGCCCTTGCGTTGCTATTGCGTGGATTCCATAGTAATCTGTTATGTGTATTGGTTCTGTGGTGAGAGTTTCTGTTAGAATAATAATTCTGTGGTTTTCAAATAGATTTCCCGGTGCTATGTTTAGGATACTTTTCAATCCTTCCACATTCCATAGAAGCATAGTCCATTGTATATCTCCGGTCGTTCCTGTGTAGTTTCTTTGGTGTTTTTTGTTCCTACCGAAATCGAAATGTTTTCACGATTATTCCTTCCTCCCAGATATGTCCTTCATCAGATATGTCAACACTTAAATATCTGTTACAGTCGCGATGGATGTAATCAAGAAGGAACCTGAGGTTGACCCTTTGGCTATACAGTGGAGTGATGAGACTGATACAGCTGAGAAGAAGCCCTTATCAGAGGTAAATTGAGTCACTGGTTGTAATTTCTGTGTGCGACATGTTTAACTTTGTAGAATATCACTTGAAGTTTTATCAAAATATGTCCCAGCGGACTCTCAGTATAGTCTAAGAAATTTCAAACGTAAAGATGTTTGTCATGTTTGTCTATATGTCGCGTGTTAAAGCTTGTTTTATACTTTTCCATAGTATTTTAATGTGGAGTGGTTTGAGTTTTAAGGTAACTCAAAATGCTTTTCATAAATCCTCTTACTTATTAATGTGTTTTATTTTTTAATGAATATAGTTATGTAAGATCAAAGAGTTGAATTCTGTTACACCTGAGTAGCTAGTGCATATCTCTGAAATGCATGCAGTAGGGCAGATACATCTCCAGAGTAGACCATCGCAACGAACACACTGACGTGAGCCCTTGTGACTGTAACTGTTACTGAAACGGGACGCGTTTTTGAATAATTTCTCTACACAAGATAATTTAATTGTAATTTCTTGTAGTTACTTGAGAGTGGCAGATATTCCAAATCCGTTACCCTTTTCCACTTTGCTGGTCAGATGTGTGAGCTACATGCAATATAAATCTATGTTAATACAAATGTAACCACTTATTTTCAACTGAAACCATAGCAATAATAAAGCATGTTATACTGCTTGATAGTATATTATATATTAGTGTTCTGCACTATTTATTGCATACCAGTTGATATGCACTGCCGTGTTAATGTGTTGGCGAGGAATAAATGGTATGGTACCTCAACTCTATTTGGCAAGGATTCGACATTTTTTTTTTTTTCAAACGGATAATTGAAGTAAAAATGAAAAAGTAGAATTCACATAATTGTCAACAATTCGAGGGAAATAAAACAATAATGATTTACTTAATGACGTAATTAATGGAAACATAAAAATTGGAGATTTATCCTTCGAAGAGGTGGAAAACTTCAAATATCTTGGAGCAACAATTGTTCTGTATGGTTATGAAACTCGGACTCTAACTTTGAGAGAGAAACAGAGATTAAGAGATTTTGAGAATAAAGTCCTTAGGAAAATATTTCGGGCTAAGAGGGATGAAGTTACAGGGGAATGGAGAAAGTTAAACAATGCAGAACTGCACGCATTGTATTCTTCACCTGACATAATTAGGAACATTAAATCCAGACTTTGAGATGGGCAGGACATGTAGCACATATAGGCAAACCCAGAAACCATATAGAGTATTAGTTGGGAGGCCGAGATGTAGATGGGAGGATAATATTAAAATGGATTTGAGGGAGGTGGGATATGATGATAGAGACTGGAATAAACTTGCACAGGATAGGGACCGATGGCGGGCTTATGTGAGGGCGGCAGTGAACCTGCTGGTTCCTTAAAAGCCATTTGTTAGTAAGTAAGTGTTTTTTTTTTTTTTTTGCGTTGAACGCTAATATAAACCTAAACTGTATTGAATTAATTTTAATGTACAATTTTTTTTAATGTATAAATATGAGAACATCCATGTCAAATATGTAATAATCTGAAATAATTTTGTTTAGTAATAGACAGTTACAGTGTAAAAAAGTATCTTATGTAACAGTTATTTTATTTATTTATTATTTATAATCTGAAATTTAATTAAACCACTATATAAGATAAACATTTTGTCTAATATTTTGTGTTAAGTTTAGAAACAACGTAACGCCTGAATTTTTGGGCTTAAATTTATTACATTACATATTATATTTAGTATTTGCATTATATGTTAAATGAGCCGTTCAGAGCAAAAGTGGTGTAAGTCAAAATTGGGTAATGAGTTTTAAAGTAAAAATTCTGTAAAATACAGCGCAAACTAGCAATTAATATGTCCTTCGTGCTATCCACTGACTACTAATAGTTTAAATAAATTGAATATTAAATTACTTTAACTCTCATTATCCATTTTTGATTTACACCACTTCTGCTCTGAACAGCTTAAATAATCTGTTTAACAGTTCCTTTAAATATGCAAAAATTCTATTGAAGTAGCTACCTATATATTTTTATAAATTTTTGTCATTTGTGGAAAATTTATGTTTATGGAGTTACGTTGTTTCTAAAATTACCTATTCATTTAGCCTTGCTTATTTGTTTGCTTCTACTGCGCAATACTGGTTATACCCAAATCACCTTTTACACCTGACCTAGTAGTCGTAACCAATATTCTGTGAAGCATTTATTTATTTAGTTTTCATAGTTTACCCAACAACCATAAGGGTACACTACTTACAAATAACAAAAGGTAGCAATTAAAAAAAAACTGATACCGGTACAAATTAAAGTAAACTAAATTGCATATAGATTGGGCTTTTTGTACAATGGCAGGTATAAATGTACTTCTTGAACTAAAAATATTACAATTGTTAAAATACTTATTATAATAGTAACAACTTCTATATAGATGGTATTGTTTGTACTGTAATTTGTCCGGGGACACCTTAAAAAAATGTTTTATTAATTCTATTACTATAATTAGGAACTTCAAATTCGACTAGATTAATTAACTGATTACAATTACATTCATTTACAATTGAATGAAGGTACATGACGTCGTAAATAACCCTACGTAATTTTAAAGTATTATAATTGTACACTTTCATAAGCATAGTATATGGAACAAAATTTTCATGTAGTGGATATTTGTCATTTTGTCTATAAGAAAGTAACCTGAGAATTTTTTTTTTTTGTATATTTTCAATTAATGTATTATATTTAATAGTAGTGGGAGATCAAACAACTGATGCATATTCTAATTTAGATCTAACAAAACTTGAATGTAAACATGTTAATACCTTGACATTTTAAAAACCTATTGTATTTCTAATATGGTTCTGAGAATTAATTTTGAATACGTGCATGTGGAAAGTTTTCAATATATACCGCTCACTTCTAAAAGTAAACATTTGCATTTGTATATCATACGTAGTTGTTAATGTCTTGTTTTTTATTATACTGCATTTCACATGTGTCTTAATTATTAATCAGCCCCTAGTATGAGGATCAGAGTGCAGCATATAGCACTTGGAATCACATCTATACAAGTTGTTGTATGTTACATATGCATTATGTATTTGTCTTTTGCAGGAAGGGAATTTATTGGATCTCCACGTGGCTGGAATAAAGACGGAAAGTGTGGACCACAGCTATGATCTCACATCAGATATTGTAGTTGAGGAAACTGCAGTGCCTACTAATTTTGTTACAACAGAGTGCAAAGCTGAGGTATGTGGATTTCATAGTGTTTGCCAGCAGTTGTTCTTTCAGTATTAATCTTGTATTCATTTCGTCGCAGGCATTTACTGTCTCAATGAAGCCTCAAGGATTTAGCATTTGAAAGGACCATTAATATCTTCTACATAAAATTATATAGGTCCTACTCGTTTCTTTAAAAATACCTTAAATTCAAATTATATACAGGATGGAAGTGAGATTAACTTGCAGATTGAAATGAACGTTAGGGTACACGTAAATGAATAGAAATTCCATATTATGTTTTGCGATTAAATCCACGGTTAATTAGAAAATTAACTTCGAAAGTTTCAGCAGTCTGCAACATCGGTGCTAACACACACTACTCTTGATACAGATGCAAGGTCAACGAACTCGGTGTGTCTCGACAAGTGAGCTGTTCTCTGTCAAGATTTTGCCACTTGCTTGCATCGTGCATTGGCTTTAAATTAGAGGTTTTTTAAAATTAAATTTACACTAAAACCGACCACGAAATACGCCAGAGAGATAAGTTATTCTTTATTAGATTTCCTATCGATACGGACAAAAATCACAGTCCTACTCGTAATAGTCACCGAATAAAAGATTGTTAAATTTTGGGGGGGGGGGAAGAAAGCTATGAACTTTTCACCAATATGATGATATAGTTTTTGTTACATTATTCGCTCCCGAAATCTGCAAGGCTATTTCACTTCCACTATATATATATATATATATATATATAGGGTCCACACATGTGGAGTAACGGTCAGCGCGTCTGGCCGCGAAACCAGGTGGCCCGGGTTCGAATCCCGGTCGGGGAAAGTTACCTGATTGAGGTTTTTTCCGGGGTTTTCCCGCAACCCAATACGAGCAAATGCTGGGTAACTTTCGGTGCTGGACCCCGGACTCATTTCACCGGCATTATCAACTTCATATCATTCAGACGCTAAATAACCTAGATGTTGATACAGCGTCGTAGAATAACCCAATAAAAAAAATATATATATGTATATATAGGAGTATTACGAATATCGTGCAGTACTATGGGATTTTAGTTTTGACGTCTTCTGGTGGAAAAAGTTCGTATGAACACTTCATACTCTTAAACTTTTGTGAGCTACACCCCGTGAAAATTAAATATAAATGTGAACGCTATTAAAGTTCAAATTATCTACGAAAATGGTATTTATTGTGTTATAAATTCATTACAGAACACTGACATTATTGCTCTCATAAAAAATCAGCATTACACCGATTTTCAAAGACTCCACCTTCTGCAGCAATACATATAGTCTATATTTGGTAGAGTGTGAACTGCACACACCACAGTCCCTAACTTTCGTTGTTGGCCGCGAATCTTCTTGACTGCTGAGTAAGTATGTTGTGCGAACTCTTCTCAGCTATGCACTCTCACACTACACACAATAACCTTAAACCATCCCTCATGCTGGGGCTGGATGTCTCACGATGGCACTGGCATGCTACAGCGCATCGATGGCCAATTTCGGGCACCAAATTATCTGCATATTTTGGAAAACGTGCTTCTTCCTTCGACCTGAGTTAGGTATTCTTAAAGAAATTTAATATTCCAGCAGGATAACCACTCCTCACATACCGCCATAAACGTTGAAAGATGGTTCGTGGGAAGGCCTGAGATCGACCTCGTACCTTGGCCTCCCAGAACATCTGATCGCTCGTCACTTGTCTAAGATTTGCAACACCAAGAGACACGACAATACTTTTTTCAAAGACTGGTCATATGCAAATATTGCGTTTTTAGTTGCTGTAACTTAGAGGTATAAAATGGAAGTACAACGGTGCAGTACATCAATTATTCATAGATTTCAGAAAGGCATATGACTCGGTTAAGAGAGAAATTTGATATAATACTCTTATGGAATTTGGTATTCCCGAGAAACTAGTTCGATTAATTAAAATATGTCTCTGTGAAACTTACAGCAGAGTCCGTATAGGCCAGCTTCTGTCTGATGCTTTTCCAATTCACTGCGGGCTAAAGCAAGGAGATGCACTATCACCTTTATTTTTTAACTTCGCTCTAGAATATGCCATTAGGAAAGTTCACAATAACAGAGAGGGTTTGGAATTGAACGGGTTACATCAGCTTCTTGTATATGCAGATGACGTGAATATGTTAGGAGAAAATCCACAAACGATTAGGGAAAACGCGGAAATTTTATTTGAAGCAAATACAGCAATAGATTTGAATGTAAATCCCGAAAGGCAAAGTATATGATTATGTCTCGTGACCGCAATATTGTATGAAATGGAAATGTAAAAATTGTAGATTTATCCTTTGAAGAGGTGTAAAAATTCAAACATCTTGGAGCAACAGTAACAAATATAAATGACACTCAGGAGGCAATTAACCGCAGAATAAATATGGGAAATGTCTGTTAATATTCGGTTGAGAAGCTTTTATCATCCAGTCTGCTGTCAAAAAATCTGAAAGTTAGAATTTATAAAACAGTTATATTACAGGTTGTTCTGTATTGTTGTGAAACTTGGACTCTAACTTTGAGAGAGGAAAAGAGATTAAGGGTGTTTGAGAATAAGGTGCTTAGGGAAATATTTGGGGCTAAAAGGGATGTAGTTACAGGATAATGGAGAAAGTTACACAACACAGAACTGCACGCATTGTATTCTTCACCTGATATAATTAGGAACATTAGATCCATATATTTGACGTGGCAGGGTATGTAGCACTTACGGGCAAATCCAGAAATGCATATAGAGTGTTAGTTGGGAGGCCAGAGGGAAAAAATACCTTTGGGGAGGCCGAGACGTAGATGGGAGGATAATATTTAAATGGATTTGAGGGAGGTGGGATATGATGATAGAGACTGGATTAATCTTGCGCACAGGATAGGGACCAGTGGCGGGCTTATGTGAGGGCGGCAATGAAACTCCGGGTTCCTTAAAAGCCATTTATAAGTAAGTAACTTAGAAATAATTGATGAAGGAACATTTTTTTTTTTTTTTTTTGCTGATTCTTTTAGTTTTGCTGTTTAATATAATAATGATGATTAAGAAAATAATTATACAGTTAGGACAAATTTTAAATTTATTCCTAAAGTAGTAAAAGCATTAAATTTAATCTTTGATATGCGCCAAACCCCAAATAGCATTTATATATAGGGTCAGAGTACCAAGTGGTCTTATGAGACAGTGTGAGTGTAATTTGCTTAATTTGAAATAATCATAACTTCACAAATAATAGATAATTATGGAAATGAAATAATACATGTCTATTAATTTGATGCCTGGAATTCATAATAAAATGGACCACTTGCGAAAAGGTATTCTTTTGTTGGTGAGTGATTTAACATGGAATGACTCATATTGAAACTTCCATTGCAGATAATTTCAGCTTCGTCACTAAACAAAATGGACCAATGCAACACAAGATCACTATTTATCCAAGCAAAAAACTTCATCAGTGTAGCATTGTCCTCTGGCTGTAGATGTTGAACTCGCTGTAAATGATAAGAATACATTCTCATGTAATTCAATATATCCACATTCTCTTTTCACGAACATCCAGTCATCTGGATATCTGGTGGTATTTGTGAGTGGCTTTGTTGTACCATACGAAGAATATTTTCGCGTTCTTCTTTTTTAATTTTAGCAACTACATGCTCATATGCCATCGCAGCATTAGGTACTGAACCAGTATCCCTCAGTGATTGAAACATGCGAAACAGTACACCATGTGACAGCATTCTGTGATATGTAAGTTTTGTTTAAATCCGTCCACAGCTTTCCTAGCATTCCTGTGAGAAAATCAGTACACATATATCATATCTGCATACTCGATATTTGTAAACTGAAATATCATTTTTGCTAACCACATGCAGTGGATGACAGTGACTCACTACGACTATGGTGATCTTGCTTTTGTTATCGTTGTTGCGTTATCGCTGAGCCTGACCCTGTCACAAGACCCTGCATCACTGCTATCAAGTGTACAGCCAGCTGTAACACACGTAGCTCGTGAGGAAAGTTCACAAGGTCGTGATACAGAAGAAAGAACTGGAATCTTAACGAAAAATATTCAAAATCGGATCACTGTAAATATGATAATTTTCTTTAGAATGATATCAGAAATCAGATCTTCGTAAATCTTCCCACATAGCAACACATACTGTTGTAGCAGAAATCTGGTGGCTATGTTTACAGAATCTGTTGTGTTAGTGGTTGTATGGATGAGCATATTAAATATTTTCCTGTTTGTAAGTCTGCGTTTCTCAAAACTCATGGACAAGCAATACTAGTCTGTACAGTATTATTATTAGTTTATTTTACAAGTTTGTGTTGCTGCAAACTACAAGGGTAAAGTAGTAGTTACTAGTTCACAGACTAGTAGTATTGGTCGATTTTACCAGTTCATAAGTGATTGTTTCTCAAAATGCTAATCTAGTTGATTATACTAGTATTCAACAGGAATATTCCTACAAGACTTTAAAGACTTGTGATTTGTATATTATTAGTTACCAGTGACAACCTTTCTCAGATAATCGAAACAAAATATTGTAGTTATTTCTTTTTAATATGTGGTTTAGTGTTTCCGATTGAAGTGATGACGTTATTGTGAGAAGAGCTAAAACTATATCGAGAAAGAACAATTATTATTCCTTTATGGGAGCATTGTTTAAATATAATAAACGGTTTAAATAAATGTGGTTTAGTGATTTCGATTGAAGTAGTAAAGAAGTTGTTGTGAGAAGAGCTAAAACTATATCGAGAAAGAACAATTATTATTCCAATGCCATCTGGTTTTTCTGTCCTAGACCAGCAACACTTGCAGAATTTTTTCCTAATAATCTAATACCAATTCATCAACTGCAGTAATGTTTGCTGGCTTTCCTCCTCCACTGCCTGTTCTTCTGACGCTGTCAACTTTAGCCTACAAATTAAATATAAAACGACAATAATTTATCAATATATCAAATTTAAAAAAAAAAATGCGTATTTTTCATCAAGTCATAAGCGGCATTCATGTCGGCAATATACACACTAGCTATATAACATCTACTGTGAACTGATACTTATCGAAGTTGCTTTCTTATTGTCGGGCCAATAAGTGTCCCTAACGTGTGCATAATCTTTGTTCTGAGGTATCAGTTCTATAAAATTTTTTGTCCATTCGTGTACTTATCAGTTTTTGTTCATATGCTTCATTAATCATATTGAGTATAGTTAATTTGCTTTCAATTCATGGAATTTCACCGAAAAGAGAAATTGAAACCAAAACAAACAACTTAGCTTTCTAACCTCAAATAATAATACTTACCAATGACTATAAACAAATGAACTCAATCAGCTGACTAGTGAAAGAGATCATGTGACTAGTGAAAAATTGTCACAAGTTACTAGACTGGTGAAATAGTTTGAGAAACAGAATCTACTAGAGCTTGTGAAATATACTCTGGTAACTAGTAACTGGTGAACTACTAAACTAGTATTTTTGAGAAACAGGCCCCAGTTCACAGACTAGTAATATTGGTCGATTTCACCAGTTCATAAGTGATTCTGTTTCTCAAAATGCTAATCTAGTTGATTATACTAGTATTCAACAGGAATATTGCTAAAGACTCTAAAGACTGGTGATTCCTATATTATCAGTTACCAGTGACAACCTTTCTCAGATAATAAAACAAAATATTACGGTTATGTGGTTTCGTGATTCTGATTGAAGTGATGAAGTTGTTATGAGAAGAGCTAAAACTATATAGAGAAAGAACAAATATTATTCCTTTAAAGGAGCATTTTCCTAATAATCTAATACCAATTCATCAACTGCAGTAATTTTTGCTGGCTTTCCTCTTCCACTGCCAGTTCTTCTGACATTGTCAATTTTAGCCTACAAATGAAATACAAAACGACACTAATTTATGAATAGATCAAACGTAAAACTGAAAAAAAAAAATAACCATTTTTTTCAAATCATAAGTGGCATCCATGTCGCCAGTAGACTCACTTGCTACATAATGTGTTCATGTTATGATACTGTGAACATGAATTGGTACTCGTCAAAGTTGCTTTCTTAATGTTGGGCCAATAAGTGTCCCTAACGTATGCATAATCTCTGTTCTGAAGTATCAGTTCCATAGCCTCACTTATTACAATTTTTTTTGTGCAGTCGTTTACTTTATCATTTTTGTTATTATGCTTGAAAACGCACCGAATGATATATCCTTTGATTCATTAATCATATTGAGTATAGTTAATTTGCTTTCAATTGATGGAATTTCAAGAGAAGAGAGAAGTAAGAACCAAAACACAAACAACTTAGCCTTCTAACCTCAAATAACAATACCTACCAATGGCTGTAAACAAATGAACTCAATTAGCTGACTAGTGAAAGAGATCATGTGACTAGTGAAAAATTGTCACAAGTTACTAGACTGGTGAAATAGTTTGAGAAACAGAATCTACTAGAGCTTGTGAAATATACTCTGGTAACTAGTAACTGGTGAACTACTAAACTAGTATTTTTGAGAAACAGGCAATGCCTGCTCTAGTGTTTACATTGCCCCGTACAAAAAGACAAATTGCCGCTCTGTTAAACATATACTTTTGTAAAATATATCTTTTATTTAAATAAAAATCAAATGGTTTTAAATTCTAATAAGAATATAATATATTTAAACGCCGGAACAACGTTGTATATCACTTTTTGGCGAAATTGAGTTGTCAGTGTAGAAATGTTGTACATCAAGACTAGAATTCACTGATGCAAGCAGTATGTTGCTATGCCATCTGTTGTTAATTTTGTAGAATTTAAAAAAATCAGCCTCTCTGGAACAACATTTTATAGCATTACAATATGGTGGAAGTGAATAACATTATCGCCGCTGCCTCATGCTTAACATGTCAGCATCATACAATAACGTGCAGTGTGCTTTTAAAACATAATTTTGCCGAACGATTGTTGCTCTGTAGGTTTCACTCTAAGCATCACGTCACGTCTACTTCCTCGATAAGAATAAGCACTAGTTTGTTATATTGTTAAATGGCTATTATTATTATTATTATTATTATTATTATTATTATTATTATTATTATTATTATTATTATTATTATTATTATTATAGCGGTCGAAACTCGAATATGCATCTGTAGTTTGGAACTCGATTACAACTACGGACTCGGCTAAATTAGAAAATATACAAAGAAAATTTATATCCTTATGTTCATTCAGATTTCTGCCCATTAATTCTGGGTATAGTTATGAGAGAAAATGTGAATATTTTAATTGTCAAAATCTATATGCTAGACGCCATGAGCTAGATTATCTGTTCTTTTGTAAAGTCCTCAAAGGTGATATATCCTGTGACTCTTTCTTAAACAATATTACCTTACGTATTCCAACAAAAGATATGAGAGCCCACAAACTTTTCTTATTAGAAATTCGAAATTTCTTTCACCAGTCTCCAGATGCATTAAAAATGCCAACATGCATGGCTGCGAATTCGATCCCTTCAATGTATAGACTTTGTTTGCTCTTGGCAATGATTTATCATTTATGTATTCTTTTAGGCAGTATACTCAATTAACATTGTCTCATAGTATTCTTAGTTATCCATTCATCGTCATTATTGTAATTGTAATTATATTTATGTGTAATAATTATTTTTGTTTTATGTTTTTGTTATATTTGTGCTGAACTGTAATTGGCCACTGGCTGTTGTACAGCACATTAAATAAATAAATAAATAAATAAATAAATAAATTATTATTTCATATACGAGTACGTTGACATTCTTAACTCTTAATAATAACTCTTTAATAATAATTTTTAATCACATACCTTAATGTTCGTCCTCAGCACAAGACATTGCAAGCTCGGATTTAGTCCACGTGGATTAGACAAGTAGGTGTCATTTAATAATGGAAGCAGCTTATTGATTGCAATATTGAAATTGAGGCAAGTGATTGGAGCGGCGACATAAGAAATTGAAAACAATAATACAATTAAATTTCAAACACCTACCGAATGTTATGCATGAGGCCGCTCAAAGACCTGCCAAATGTTAACCATGAGAGCGCGGCGATAATATCTTTCTCCAAGTGCACTAAAAGCGAGTAATAAAGGGAAGAAACGTAAAGTGAACGCCGAAAAATGGAATTGTAATTTAAGGAAAATCCTAAAGAATGGTGGCAAACCATACTTCGAAAAAAAGGAATACAGTTCGAAGAGAAATCGCATCCAATTGAGGTAAGTGGAAGAACGTTGTATATCAATCATGTGCTACCATTGTATGTTTTTTCTTTGTTTCGTTCTATTTGGTGAAATTAATTAATTATGTTTCTTACAAAGCTACATAACATCTTGTCTGTATAGATACGACTATAATACAATGAAAAACAGGATGTGAATAATAACAATTAACTAGAACTAAGTTAATATAGGTTAGGTATCTTTGATTTTTCTATTAGCTTTTCATATATTTTGATCCAGAGCATTTTATCACTTTTTAGATAGACGTTTTAAACTCCGTAGTAATTGCCCTTAGTTGTATTATTTTATCTTATATTACAGGGGCGTCCATACAACCCTAAAGGATGCTTCAAGCGGAGTTGTGCTGTGCTTTCCAGTCAACAAAAAATGGCATTATTTGACGAGTTCTATGGCTTCGACTACAATGAGCAGTCCCATTTCCTGTATAAGTGCGTTCAGATTATGGAACCAGTGAAAATACGAGGAAATAACTGATGAAACCTTAAGAAGAAAATGTACTTTCAGGTATTTCATTACAGTGGACCATAACCAAATTGAATTGCATGATATATTTTCTGTAACATCACGAAGATTACAAGTTCTTCAGGGTAAAATGAAAGAAGGAATTCAAATTCCCACAGATAAGCGTGGTAAACACACAAACCGCCCACATGCTGTCTCTGATAAGTTGAGAGATATGATAAAGGTACTCATTGACACTTTTCCTAGACAAATGTCACTACAGCCGTAAGCAAACTGATTCTCAATATTTAGCTGCAGACTTAAATGTGTGCAAGTGTATAGATTATTTAAGACAAAATATCCTGATATTAATGTAAGCAAAGATTTTTATAGATGTTTTCAGATAATAATTTAATTTGTCATTTGGTGTTCCACGGTCCAACACATGTAAATATTGTGAGCAATTATTTATTAAGCTAGCTGCAGCTGATACCGATGAACAAATCAAGGCCATTCAGGTTAAGAGTGATCTCCATCATTGTAAAGCTGAGGCAGCTTACGGAATGCTGAAAAGGGACACAGATTTAGCTAATACAAATGAAAATGTTATGATTTTACATAAAGATTTACAGCAGGTTTTGTCGTGTCCCACTTTAAAACATTTCAGTCAGGTTCGAGGCACAGGAACAACAGCCCGCTGAAGTCCACGCAGAAAAATACAGAATTTATGAGCCCACAGTTCCATTCTATTTGGAGAAATATCACCTCACCTCCATTGAAGTAGTTGGGCTAATGGTTGGCACTAGGGGCACAATACCTCGCCTCTTTGTCAGTTTCTGCAAGAAGTTCCAGCTGAACAACGACTTCATTCGTGATGTTTCCCTTACTGCTATCAGAGGATCACTTGCCATTTTAAAATACCACCTGTACTTTGTTCCCTAAAAAGGAAGAACTTTTGTTTGAACGTCTAATCCATTTGTTTATTACGTTTAGGCCTGTTATATGTATGCTATTGTCATTCCTGTACTCAATTTCCCTTTCTTGTTCGTTCCCCACATCTCTCTTTTGTGGTCTGTTTTTGTTTTCACTCTGTGTGTTATGCTTTGTCCAATGAGGCAGTCCTATTATTGGGAAAGCTGAAAGAGTGTCTTTCTATATATATATGGGTAAAGGAGAGGCCACAATGTACCTGTGGCATGAATGTCTAGCAAAGCGAGGATCAGCTGAGGTTGCATCTTGCATGTTAAATTATATTATAGATACATTTGAAGCAGTATCTCCTAATCAGGAAAGAAAACTCATTGTGTGGTCAGAACTTTGCATAGGACAGAATAATAATTGGAGAATGATTGCATTTTACAGATATTTAATACATACAGTTATTTTTCTCAAATTGAGCAAACATTTCTGATCTCAGTGCACAGTTTTTTTGCCCTGCGACCGAGATTTTGCTCTTATAGAAAAAAAAAAAGAAAAGAATTGCTGATATAATAATACCAGGCGAATGGAAATATGTAATAGGTGAGGCATGTGTAGTAAGCTCTTTCACTGATAAAGAGATGGATCAGTCAGACTTTTTAGACTTGAGTCAGATAGAATCAGACATGCAACAGAATCCTGAACTGAAAATACCTCATGTAATGTGGTTAAAGCTTAGTTCAGATGTTTTTTTTTTTTAGTGGGTTATTTTGCGACACTTTATCAACATCTTAGGTTATTTAGCGTCTGAATGAGAAGAAGGTGATAATGCCGGTGAAATGAGTCCGAGGTCCAGCACCGAAAGTTACCCAGCATTTGCTCATATTGGGTTGAGGAAAAACCCCGGAAAAATCTTCAACCAGGTAATTTGCTCCGACCGGGAATCGAACCCGGGCCACCTGGTTTCGCGGCCAGATGCGCTAGCCATTACTCCACAGGCGTGGACAGTTCAGATGTTCCAGAGACAATTTTTGTGAGGGCTACAGTTATAGCATCGCTACTCCCTCTAGAACATAGATGAACATCATGCCTCACTTAAGAATTAGTGCCACACTTACCTTCACAGACTTTATCGCTCTGAGTGACATCATCTTCATAGTCCCCGTTCCTCCCTCACGCAGCTCCTTGGCATGGGCAGGTTCTATATCAGTTTCATAACCAATATCAGTGGTGGCATAATGACATTATCAAAGCAGTGTGTACACATTAGAAAACGATTATTTCATGAGAAATGGGAGGAAGAGTTTTTTTGCTGTTTAGAAGGGGAGAACATACGATGCATGTTATGATCGAAAATCCTATTAGGCATTAATAAATTTAATATACAACGACATTGTTGTTTATGTCATAAAGAACATGCTGAATTAGAAGGTAAGACAAATTAAATGTTATTTTTCGTACTATTCCGAAACAAATTTATGATCTTAACATTTGCGTAGTATACTAAATACGACATTATATCTTAAACACGCTGCATTGAAAGGTACGAGGAATTAAATGTTTTTTGTACGTATTATTTCCAAAAGAAATTTATAAAAAAAATATCAAATGTGCGTAGAAAACGAAATATGATTTTCTGAAATTATTTTAGGTCGAGAACATGCAAATCTATTAAGTAATCTTGATAAACGCCAGAATATTAAAGAAAATAAACGTAGACAACGTGATGGAATATTATTGGCTAGTTACGCAATTTCTCGCCTGTGATTTAAATCAATTCAATGATGGAGAAATAGTAAAGAGGTTTATGATTAAAGCTACCGAATTAATTTGCCAAATTGAATAAAAGTTTTCGAGACTCACATTAACCAAGCACTTTCCTAATAATTTGCCATGACCGCCTTAGCGATTACGATAATTTGACGCAGGTCAGAGCAGTTTATATTTCCCATCCTACTCTGCAGTCTCTTCTCCAAATAAACTATTTCAAATCGAGTGCCTTACATAACCGAAAATTGTGCCGCCCATGTATGCTCTAGAAGAAGAAACGGGATAACCAGGCACATATTAGTTTCCCCAAACCAACTGTAAATTTCCTTCCATTGTACTCAGAATGGCTCCATATTTCAGCTGAGAAAAAAAAAAAAAGGATCTAATAGCTGTGAGTGAATATCTCAAGCCATGTTATCATGGATTTTATGAATCATTTCCAACAAAATAAAAAATACTGAACGTAGATTCTAAAATACCCCCCAATTGCTTTAGGCCTAGATACTGTATAAACTAATTTGTGGTATTTTCTTTGAATGATCGCTATTCTTTTATTTTCATAGTTTAATTCATATAAGTTTTTGTTTAATTGATATAATTACAAAAATCATGCCAGTCTGGGCATATGGTGGAAAAGACCAATTGTCTTTAACTTCAATTTTTTATTGTCTCATTGAAAAATTTCTGTATGGCATTTTATTGTAGGTGTAAATATGATTATATTTGTGTGTAAAATGTGATAATAAAATGATTTTGATATACAACGTTTTGTGTATCTTATTGATATCCAACATTATTCCAGGGAAACTATAGGTTTTGGCTTCTTGTATGAGAAATATGAAAACCTGAAAGTGACAAATTATCTGAGGTAAGACGAAAAGTGCTTAAAAACATTTTCTGGCCAATATAAGGTAAAATTTAAATGTTTTATACGTGCTATATATTTTTTTTAATTCCTGTAAAGTTGTGAAAAGTGATATACGACGCTGTTCCAGGAAACCCTTCAAAGATACATTTGTAACATAAAATTTACAGTCAAGTAGTACAAAACAGTAATAATTAAAAAGTACCTGTACCCAGTTACAAAATGTTAAGCAGATTCTTTTTTAATGCTTATGCTATTACGAAAATTTATATCCTATAAAAACTGAACGAAAGTAACATCAACTATGCCAAAATCACAAACTTTTTTTTCATCCCTTTTAATTCTGCAATTTTTTTTACTGTCTCTTTTAAGTTAATTTGATCCGCAATTTCATGCACAGTTGCCAAAATGGCCAAAACATTAAGACGATTTTGCATGGTAGTGAAACGTAAGTAGTTGTTAATTAATTTTAATTTAGAGAAACTCCTTTCTGTATTTGTTACAGTTATTGGTATAATCAGCAATATTCTTACGGAAACACTGAGGTTTAGGGCAAAATTTAACATTGTTATTAATCTTAGCATGTAGGTTTTCACAGCCGGTGTCTAGTTGAAATGGATCTTCCGGGCTAAGATGCCGTGGTCTACTGGTGGTCCATATAATATTAGGGTGAACAGATTCACATCAATAGAAAAGAGGATACAGAGCTTCAAAAAGGACATTTTTCGAAAAAAGAGGACAAAAATATGTACTTAGATTTAGGCTTATACCTGCATTATACTATAAATTACGTCAATATCTGTTTTCTTACAAAATATTTACAGTACAGATTTAGACTTACATCATACTTAAAAGTATATTGTCCACACCTGTGGAGTAACGGTTAGCACATCTGGCCGCGAAACCAGGTAGCCTGGGTCCGATTCCTGGTCGGGGCAAGTTACCTAGTTGAGGTTTTTTCCTGGGTTTTTCCTCAACCCAATATGAGCAAATGCTGGGTAACTTTCGTTGTTGGACCCCGGACTCATTTCACTGGCATTATCACCTTCAGCTCATTCAGACTCTAAATAACCTAAGATGTTGACAAAGCGTCGTAAAATAACCTACTAAAAAAAAAATAAAAGTCTGTTAATATTAGAAAATAATTGTGATGGAACTTAACAATAAGATTTTACAGTTCGCTACATATGAAAGTCAAGGGAACTATAGTTATTGCAGAGGATAGAAAATATCTATTTGGATTTAGGCTTAGATCTATATTATACTTAAAATTATGTCAGTATCTGTTTTATTACAGCATATGTACGATAAAACTTAATAATATAAAATGATTTTACAGTTAACTACATATGAAAGCCAAGGGAACTATAATTATTACCAAAATACATAAAAAGACCGCATAAAATATGAATTTAATATTACTTTGTAAGAAAAGTGAGTTATGATCGTTGGCATAGAGTATATTCCGTCGATGCTGCTGCCATGGCATCTACAGGCAAATTACTTGAAAAAGGCGTCAAATCTGATAATTTCAAAATATCAGGCATATCTACAAGTTACGAAAAGGAGGACATTTCTTGATTTTTTTTTTAATCTGCCCAGATCCTGGACAAAGAGCCAAAACAGAAGACATGTCCGTACAATAGAGCTCGTCTGGTCATCCTATATAATATAACATTTGTGAAAGTGTGCGCCCCTTCTGTATTGTGGTGAAACAAAAAAATCCTTAAACATTGCGAAGCTGATGTGGTTCGTTATTGGTAATGAAGCAGATCTGTTCTTATAGTATAAGTTAAAATCTTAAAGCATTAGAAACAGAAAATCCCTATGAAATATGAGGTCAAAAATCTGTCTTTGTCTTACTGAAATTTGTGTTTGTATTCAGAAGGATTTTGAAGTAAGTATATGGCATAATTCAAGTGTAGAGCTGCCTCACGTTTCTGTGCTATTCCGTCTTTATATTTCAGGAAGAGTTATATCACCTGGACACAGTAAAGGACGAGCTGAAAGTGGAAGTTACGGCAGAGGAGAATGAGATTTTGACCGATAGGTATTGTATTGTATTGTATTTATTAACATTCCATGGTATTCATACATTGCTTACAGCTAGAATACGGAACAAGTCAAAAAACGTAATACTATTATAAATCTTAATTTATAGTCACAGTTTAGATGAAATATATACAGACGAGATTTACAATATAGTCTATAGTACAACACAAAGTTTTAGTATCAATTTCATGAAGTGTTATTGAATGTAATGAATTCACCGACAGAATAGAAGGCATGAGAAATTAGGTACTTTAATTTGGCCCTAAATAATCTTATGTTTTGAGTTTCATTTTTTTATATCAATAGGGAGGCTATTAAAAATTTTTACTGCCATATAACGCACTCCTATTTGATAGCACGATAGACTTGCCGATGGAGTGTGAAAGTCATTTTTTGACGTGTATTTATGCTATGAACTGTTCAATTAGTTACAAAGTTCTCATGATTACATACGAGGAAGATTATTAATGAAAAGACATACTGACAAGCCATGGGCATTATTTGTAGTTTTTTGAAAATAGTCCTACACAATTCCCTAGTTTTGACACCTACTATTATTCTAATTACTCTTTTTTGTAATAGAAATATACCGTTACTATCTGTGGAATTTCTCCAGAATATTATTCCAAAACTCATTACCGAGTGGAAGTATGCAAAGTATATTGTTTTAAAGGTGAGTCTGGAATGCGAATTTTTCACTTTGTTGTTTCTTTTAATGCTTCATTACCATAATAGAACATCAATTTCAAAACGTTATGATATCAGATGGCTTGGCCATGCACTAAGAAATAGTATGAAAGAAAGTCAAGTATGATTTACAAATGGGAAGCAGCAGGACGACACAAAAATGACAGATCAGGGAAATCGTGGAAGGAGAAAGATTTTATGAAGGCAATTCGGGATATAGTTATGTACTAGGGCATATGATAAGTAATGACAACAATGCTGTAAATGAGTTCTCCTAGTGTTGACCATTGAAATCTTGTACGATGTAATAGAGCAGCAATTGTTTCATAAATTTCAAATATTGAAAGTCTCGAAAAATCCGTATTTTGTAAGTACAATGCTGTTTCTGATTTTAATAAACAATACAGCCCTAAAGGCACGAACAAAGGTGGTTCATAAAAATCCAAGTTGCGAGAAAAAACATGCAACTTTGTGCTTTAGGATGTTACAAGAAGCTTGTGGGAGAGAAGTCCTATCATACTGAACTATTGCAAGTTGGGTGAGCAAGGCATCGGCTTTCAATCAAGAGTTGATATCCGAAAAGTTTTAGATTGATGAGAGAGAGAGAGATATCCAGAAATGCTGCTGCAAATAGAGTCCACCGTCTTCCAAGAATTCGGCAACGCATTGTTGACATGGCAGGATACTATATCTGAAGTATCTATGTAATGTCAAAAGTAATCTAAATAAATTTAATGTGAAACAGTAACTATGTTGCCATTAGTTTTCGTGTCCCCTAGTACAGCAGTATAGTTTTGTAGTTAGGAGACACACAAAATCGACAAATCTGAAGATTGGAAATGTCGATATTGCAGTCTACTGTTTTAATTTGGGTAGATGTCACTGTTGTTGTTATGAAGACTCAAGATATTTTGACATTTGAAACACATATGTTACATTAACTGAGGACTGCTCGCGCATATTGTTGTTATGCGATAACTCCCGTGTTAGATTTTATCTAACAGATATCATTTTTCCATTTCTTAGTTTATATTTCCATTAGCAGATATATTACACACACACACACAAGAATACTTTTTACGTTATATCTGTTTCTAACAATATACATCAATAAATGTAACTTTTTTATAACTTTGTCACCAATAGAACTTTTTCATAAACAGACTGCACAAAACTGAATATGTGTTCGAGATAATTCTTGTAGGAACACTATTCGCTGAAGCAAACACTAATTTGAGAATTGAAGATATATTTTTATAACTTAACTTACTCTTCTCAGTACATATATAATTATATTTGTTATTTTATAATGAAAATAACTTTTATATAAACGAAATAAAGGATATTGAAAATTTGTATTTGAAAGCTGGATCAAACAAAGAAGAGAGTGGTGAACAAGGAAGTGAAATAAGGGCGGGGAATAGAATGGGAAGTATTGAGAGTGTAAATTATACTAGGAGTGCGAAACGAGGGGGCAATAGGGAAGAAGAAACGGTGTATAATCTGAGGAAATGGTGTGTCAATGGGTTGAAATAATAGCAGGTTTAGTTAAGAAAGGATAAATGGAATTGAACTGTTGCACATTTTCAGTGTTTTAGAGTAATAGTTTTGTTTGAATAATGTTATAAATAAAGTGAAACGAATGTTCTAGGGTACGAGCTTTAAATGTGTTTTGTAAGAAATATTTAGACAGCGAATTTAATAATAGGTTATATTTTTAGTGAAATAGTCAACAAGGGTTAGGTCTTCTAAATTAAATGAGTTTAAATGTATCATGTTATTTACAAGAAGGAAGTATTTAGTTAGTTAAGAGAAAAGGGGAATGAAGTTGAATGGAGGAATAGTTTTTAAGGCTATGGATCGGTGAAATTTCCAACTTCTACAATTTTACACCAATTAGTTTGATAGTGGGTTGCAAGAACGCATTTATTCCTTCATTAGCCGCTAGCGGACCAATAAGTTCCAAAGACACATTGCAAGAAACATCTTTAGTGTTATTGATTCGTTAAAGTATTCACTAACTTAGAGATCTGATTTCCCTCCTATAATAATATTTATTCCTCCGTTAGACAGCCATCTTACGTACATTTTGTGTATTGGCGAATAGTTTAATATATTTGGTTCATCATAATGTTGCCTGTGTGAGATTGAGGCATGCGATATTTTTTTAATATACCTATATAGGCCTACACGATATTATAATAATATTGCATATCGATTGCTAAGAAGTGATATCTCGTACTTGTACATTTGTAAGCAAATAAAAAGAACTTCGAAATTATTTTTTCAAATGAGACAAACTTCTTATATATGTTTCTGCTTTGCGAGATCTTCTATTCGAGAACAAAATATTAGTTAACTGTCCAATTTTGTGAACACAATAATAATGTAGTTAATAATAATAATAATAATAATAATAATAATAATAATAATAATAATAATAATAAAAATAATGTAGTTAAACTAAATTGTCTTGCGCTGTGGCATCACTGTCTAAGGCATCCTACCTAGGACTTGCGTTAAGGAATGCGCGCTGGTTCGAGTCCTCATGTGGGAAGAAATGTTCTCATGAAATTTCGGCTAGTGTATGGGATCGGTGCCCACCCAGCATCGTGATGCACTTGAGCAATGCTAGGTACCGAAAATCCGGTTTTGCAAGCCAGTTATAACGTTTGGGGAGATCATCGTGCTAACCACGTGATACCTCTATACTAGTTGGATGATCGTCTATGTCTGCTTCGGCATGTGGACGTGAGGCCAGCAGCCGTCTGGTCGGCCTTTGCCCTTCGTGGGCTGTAGTGCCATGAATTTACTTTACTTTTACTTAGTTAAACTAAATTATCATTTTTGTAGATAGAAGTATCTCTTCTTAGCCATCGATATACGATAATTTGATTACTTGTTTATTTATTTACTTATTTATTTATTTATTTATTTATTTATTTATTTATTTATTTATTTATTTATTTATTTATTTATTTATTTATTTCTTTCTTTATTTATTTATTTATTTATTTATTCAGTAATTCTTCGAATAGCGAAGTTATTACTTATTTCTTTATTACAGACTCTAGTTCATCATCTGACGACGAGGTTATGTGCTCTGTAGACTGTCTTTTTATTTTCTATAAAATTAATGTATTCGTGCGCTATTTCTAATAACAAATAGGCATATTTATCTTTCTCACTGAAACTTCTATTCCTAATTTCTTTCTGGTTCGTATTAGTTTATATTTATTGCAAATTTTGACAACAATAAAAGCAATGCCTCACATCAGTCTAGCAGCCGATGTTCACTTTTTATTAATTCATGCCCTATTGAGTCACTTGTGAAATCCAAAGATGCTTGGTTAACGATTCAATAACTAGTGACCTGTTAAATTTCTCTTCTGCAACCCGACATTCCACTAACTTTAAAGATCCACTAATTAATGGAGGAATACATTATGTATAGATCTGTTTTCTTGCAACCCAGCATCAGACTTCTACCACATATTTCTTGCAGTGTGGACATGCAGTACACAGATTTTCACTTTGATATTCCAATTAGTTTATTTATAATAACCTGAATCAAATTTCTTCATAGGCGAATAAGTTTGGACTTAGGTTAAATGTTAGTAAGTCCTAAGTTGGACATAAGAGACTACTGAACACAATGAACAACAGACATATCCCAATTATTACAGTAAATAATGCCACTATTCCGTACTATTCTGTCGTCAGAAACCTCTGCATTTACTTAGATGAAAATTTAAATTGGGAATGCCAAATAAAGGAAATTTCCAAACGAGTGTATGCTATACCTTGCATTATCTTAAGTCGCTAAGAAATTTCTTCCCGCCAGAATGAAAGCAGACTTTAGTGCAAATCCTCATATTACCACTGTTTGACTATTGCGACGCAATACTTACAGATTTTACAACTGAACTTTCAAACAAGCTGGAGCGTGTGCCACAAAATGTGTGTCAGATTCATCAGCAATGCTCGCAGATTCGACCATATTACACCCTCTTTCAAGTATTTATCCTGGCTGCGACTCGATAACTATGGAACACTTCATTCGCTATCTCATCTGTTTCGAGTTATCCACACTTCTAGTCCAAATTATCTACGTTCTGGGTTTAATTACTTATCTGCCAATCACAGTCTAAACACCAGGTCACAGGAGAGCCAAATCTCAGCAATTCATCCTCATTGGACATCCCACTATTCATCCTCTTTTACTGTCTCAGTTCCCCCATGAATGAAATTTTCTACCTCACAAGATTAGGGTCAGCCAGACAATAACTACTTAGAAGAAAAGGATAAACTATTTCTTACGGACGTAGTGAAACCGAAGTTATAATCATAATTGTGATTGAGTTTAAAAATTTCATTATATTTAGGTATGATTATGAGTCTTATTATTGAATAATTTCATGGAAAAATTGTTCCAGTGCCGGGTATCGATCTCGGGACCCTTCGCTTAGCGCGCGAACGCTCTACAGACTGAGCTACCCCAGGAACCATACACGACACCGTCACAATTTTTCCTTTTTATATCCACACAACTCAAATGAGCTGACAAGACGCTAGAACTCAACTATGGGTGCACACAATACTCTGTGACTTAATTTGTGGCTTTCTCTTAACGTATCTGCAGTAACGAATGTATTATAGAAATCTGGCTTTCACGTAGTAGCTACTACCTGAAAGCCAGATTTGTATAGTATTATTATTATTATTATTATTATTATTATTACTACTACTACTACTACTACTACTACTACTACTACTACTACTACTACTACTACTACTACTACAACTACTACTACTACTACTACTACTACTACATAATTATTTTACTGGTGTGTTAGGAAGATAAAAGGAATTGTTATTGTATTGTGTGTGGTATTTTATTGTATTAATTATGTATTGTTTATAATAATGTAGTAATTTTCTACCAAACTGGTTGAGACGGCTGAATGACCTTAACTTTGCCAGTTAAAGTAAACCATTATTATTATTATTATTGTTATTATTATTATTATTATTATTAATTGCTTGTTGTTTTTAATACTAAATTATAATTGTCCCAATTTTCAAAGTTTATAAAATATTTCTTTATATTTATATGTAATTTATTCCTGATGCATGTAAAATATGACACGCGTTTTTCATATCCTTCCAATTACTTTTTGAGAAAAAAATATATATTTACTCTTTTAGTTGTTAATATTTCGGTTTTTTAAAACTTATCACATCTTCAACACATGGTGATTTGAATATTTTCAGAAGCAGAATATAACACATGTGTCAGTTTACTTCACATACTTTTGTGGACGTATGTAAAAAATTTCACTGGGATTGAGAAAAAACTTCTTTCTTAGAGCATTTTGAATGTTACAAATGTTGAAAATAGGAAAGTCGAGAAAACAAGTGTCAAAGTACAGCATGTATATTATAGTATACAATATCGCTCTGGTCCCTTTATATATACCATATCATATTTATCCTTATATTCAACTAACACTGCATTGAGCTTAGAGTGACTATTACACTATTACTACGTCGTACTACTTTCGACCAATAAAACGGTACGAAAGGACGTCTTTCAAACAGTCATGTCTGCTTATCGGACATTTTTATCACTTATCAAGCTTTTGATTAATTTTATCACTTCCCTAACATTTGTTTTTCTTTACCACTACCCTAGCATTCGTTTCTTTGTTTGCCAACATTTCAGACTGAACATTTTTACAGTATTATAAAACATGCTTTGCGATCGTCATTTGTTTCCCGCATAGATAGTCAACTGAAAATGGAGGGTCCGTTGAAACATTTTGGTGAAGGTAACTTTAATGGAATACAATGTTAGTAAATCGGTTAATGTGTGTTTTATTCTATTGAGTACTGTACTTTATTTCTTCTAATTTTTATATACTTTCTTCTATTTTTATTATCTTCCTACCATTTGTTTGTTTGTCTGCCAACATTTCAAACTGCAAATTGTTTACGGTAGGTACAATACAACATATTTTGCGATCGTCATTTGTTTATAGCATAGACAGTCAACTGAAAATGGCGGTTTTGGTGAAGCTAACATTAGTGAAATATAATTTCAGTAAGACAATTAATATATTATTCCATTAGAGAACCTTATTTCTTCTAATCTTCACATATTTCCTTCTGTTTTTCTGAACTCCCTACCATTTGTTTCTTTGTTTGCCAACATTTCATACATATCTTTACGGTAGGTAGTATAAAACATGTTTTGTGATCGTCATTTCTTTACAGTATAGACAGTCAACCAAAAATGGCGGTTTTGATGAAGCTGACATTAGTGAAATAGAATTTCAGTTAAGTCAATGTTTTATTGTATTAGAGTACTTTATTTCTTCTAATCTTTATATACTTCCTTTTAATCATGTAACAGTCAATTAAATTACAATTGAGTTTTGATTTACTCTAGATAAATCAAACCTTTAGTGAGATTACTGTTAATAAATTTTCGTTTCACCTTTTTGGATTATGTTGAGAAAACTGTGTCAGAATGTGAAGGGATGGCTGGTGAGGAAAACACTTTGACACAATGCGGCATTAAAAATAAGATTTTACTCCAATTAAAAGAACAACTTCGGAACACTGGTAGTACTTAACATAGTATTTGTCTACTTGGAGAAACCAGTATTTGAACTGAGGTTATCAGCGTGGGAAGCATTCCATCTAGCCTTTAGTCTGTTTACCAAGATTCCACAGCACTTGCAGTTATTATTCGATGTATTTTCTCACATGCAGTTTCTTCGTAGTAATCAAAAGTGTAATTTTCATAACTTGCTTCACATTAAAGTTTTTTAGCTTCGTGAGATTCATGTATTCGTCGACCTCTAATTACTTCCTCGTGTCTATATTTTGCTTTGATGTGCCGATCTGAGTCCTACATTCATACCTTCCCAATATTCGTAACCGCATATTCTATGCACATCTCTTACACTTTTTTTTTCATAGTTTAGCATTTTACGACGGTTCCCTTTATGAAGATGTTGATACCTTTTGTTGTAGTGATGATTGAAACTACGACTAAAAGCATCTTTTCTTTACAGCTCTTTGGACACTGAGGGAAGTAGAGTGCCAGACGTGAACCGCAACACTAAAAATGGTCTCTCACGGTCAGACGGTCGCACAGACGAAGGTCCGTTTAAGTGTAAATTTTGTGGCAAGTTGTTCCAGACTCTGCAAATCCAGAGAATGCATTTGCGCAACCACCACAACGCGGAGAGGAGATTTGAATGTCATATCTGTGTGAAGAGTTATTTACGATTGAAACATCTCAAATCACATATCCGAACGCACACAGAGGAGAAGCCATTCAAATGCAGTGAATGTGGGAAATGCTTTATACACTCCAGTGCTTTGTCTGTGCATTCGCGAACACATTCCGGCGAGAAGCCATTCAAATGCCACGTTTGTGGAAAATGTTTCATGCAAATGGGTCATCTCACAGTGCACGCACGTTTGCATTCCGGGGAGAGGCCATTTAAATGCGATTCATGTGGGAAAAGTTTTGTACGTTCGGGTCATCTCAAATTGCATGTCCGAACTCATTCCGGCGAGAAGCCATTTGAATGCAATGCTTGTGAGAAAAGCTTTTCACAGTCTAGTGCTCTCACATTGCATCAACGTACACATACTGGGGAGAAGCCATTTGTGTGTGATGTTTGTGGGAAATGTTTTTTAGAGTCACGTGGTCTAAGCAAGCATTTACGCATACATTCTGGTGCGAGGCCATTCGAATGCAGTGTTTGTGGGAAATCTTACATGAATTCTACTTCCTTATCACTGCATGAACGAACTCATACTGGCGAGAAGCCATTCAAATGCGAGGTTTGTGGAAAGTGTTTCATACAGAAAGGTCATCTCTCTGTGCACGCACGTGTTCACTCAGGTGAGAAGCCATTCAAATGTGATTGTTGCGGGAAATGTTTTCTACGTGCCGGGCATCGCACATTGCATGCCCGAATACATTCTGGCGAGAAGCCATTTAAGTGCAATGATTGTGGGAAGTGTTTTGCACAGTCAGGTGCTCTGAAAATGCATTTACGTACACATACTCGCGAGAAGCCATTCAAATGTGAAGTTTGTGGGAAATGTTTTGTGCAGTCTAATGGTCTTCTCAAGCATGTACGTACACATAGTGAGAATCCATTGAAATGTACTGTTTGTGGGAAGATATTTTCAAGAAAAGCAAAATTTGATGATCATGTACGTATGCACGCAGGCTAGAAGGTTTTCAGTGCGATGTGTAGGAATTTTTTCACATACCTAAAACTGCAATTGAGCAAAACTTGGAGTCTGAGCAGTTTCTCGATTACGTTTCTTAGAGTGTTATTATTTTAAAATTTACTCACTGCTGACAAACACTTAAATATTTCTTAAGTTTTATCACAACGATATCATAACAATATGGGTCATTCCATGAAAATTGTGACATGACACTAAAAATTAAAATGTATTAATTTGTACATGATTTTGCTATCGTAAGGTTGGCGAAACTTCAAAATATCTCCAATAATATATAAATATGAATATATATTGCGATTATCGATTTTATAAGGTCATGAAGTTGATTGAAAATAAGTATGGATAAATAAACACAAATTCGTGATTTTCCCGGGCTTATGCAACTAAAGTGAACAAATTTAGAACATATTAATAAACTTTATATAAAAGGACTATTACGGGTGACTATCTTTATTAATGTTTATTCATTGTTACATTCTATGATTCGTTTTTGAAACATATTCACGGTTGTAACATGAGTCACGAAAACATAAATATTTTATATTATTTGTTTTAAACGGAACTTTCCTTTAAAAGTACTTTGTTTATTTCTTTCCATGGTGATGTCTTAACATGATAAAACTAATAAAACTCTGTTTCCCTATTGTAATATTCTATTATAAGTAATCTAATATTGTAACGCGAGTCACGGTACATGTAGAGTGTAACGTGAGTCATGTAACTAGATGATGTAAGAATGATGTCTGTGGGACGAAGAGATACAATTCGTGATGGTGAGGGTAATAAAACAAGTGCGATACATGATATGCTCTATATCAGAAGCATTCCAACAGATCAAGGAACAAAATCCAGACTTGCCTGTTGGAAAGAGTACATTTGAGGAGCTGCGACCATCACACGTGTTACTAAGCAGTAAACTTCCACACAATGTGTGCCTATGCAAATACCACCAAAATTTTGCTCTGGCGTTGGAAGGATTCCATAAAATTAACTGGACATTCCAAAATGGAGTATCAAATTTCCAGAGAGTATTATATGCAGTGATGCCACCAGAAATTGCTGGTTCAATAAATGTGATGAGTGTAACGATGGGAAAGGATTTCTGAATTTTATAGGAGATATAGAAGAACAGAATCTGGCATGGTTCATTTGGAAGAGTGGTCAATCTGAACGAATTCATAAAGTTCTGGAAGAAGGTTGTACAACAGAGCTTGTTGTAAAAATCATAACACTTCAGCGTCAATATAATTATTTTTTAAAAAAGAAAGGGAAAAGTTAGGCCTACTTACAAATTATTAAATTATGAATTCAGGGAAATGGAAGACAATAGAGTACTTTAATTCACTTGAACATTATTATTATTATTATTATTATTATTATTATTATTATTACAGTGGCAAACGGTGGTTTTGAAAGTTGAGGACGCCAAGATGTGATTGATGAGAGTTTGCATTACCGGTACATGTATTAAAATATAAGGCTTGTGACGTACCTCATTACCAAATGCAGAATTTATAGGTTTTAAGAAACTAAAATTAGGTTTTTCCAATCTTTTAAATCTTTTGTTTAGGAATTTGTATGATTTTACGGGGGGGGGGGGGGGAAATAAACATCATACTGTTAATACAGTATATTCGTTCTTATTGGCGTAACATTGTAAATCTAAAAAGTAGCCTGATGATTCACGTGGTGGTGGTTTTATGCAACTATTTGCCAATATTAATACACATCAATAGTCTATTATGTCTACAACACTGTATCTTTATTAAATTATTACACCCGCAAACCACTCATTGAAGTAGTGCTCCTAATATGAATTAGATCTCGTTATGCCATTTTAAGACCTAACCTAGGCATTAGGTCCTTTTAGGTAATATTAAAATTAAGAATGTTATTCGTTGCTGCATAAAAAGAATAAGAAAAGCAATATTTCCACAGTAACGAGATAGCAACAAAATTGACTCGAACCTAAGAATCCGGGGCTTGCTCATTACTATTACATAACCTACTTGCACAGCAAATTCACTCGACGATTCTCTTTCATCACAAACCAAACAATTAAGTCACAACATACTGAACAATTGCTACTAGAAGAAGCTAGAGACAAATCTGCATTTGTTTCTAGACTCTCGATATATTTAATATAAGTTACTGTATAAATAAATATATCTCGTACAGTAACACAAGTCCACACCTATGGAGTAACGGTCAGCGCATCTGGCCGCGAAATCAGGTGGCCCGGGTTCGATTCCCGGTCGGGACAAGTTACCTGGTTGAGGTTTTTTCCGGGGTTTTCCCTCAACCCAATATGAGCAAATGCTGGGTAACTTTCGGTGGTGGACCTCGGACTCATTTCACTGGCATTATCACCTTCATCACATTCAGACGCTAAATAACCTTAGATGTTGATAAAGCGTCGTAAAATAACCTACTAAAACAAAAATACAGTAACACAAAAGAAAAAAATAACAAGAACACCCGCAAACAAGAGAAGAAAAAATCTACCAACATAAAAGAAAATTTTTACGCAGGGAGAGAAAAGTAACAACATATGACCCAATTTTCTAATCCCAAGAAGAAAGAAATAGAGAGAGCTTACCAATACAAGCCGAAAGCAGCCGTGAGTAGTAGTATAGTTGTCAGCGGTGGGTAGGACGTCTCCAAATTCGGCTCCCCTCGCGCGTTCTAGTTAAGTTTAAACACTCCGCTAACCAGCTATCTTATTGGTTGAACTGCTGTTGTCATGGTTACCGGGGAGTAGAGTGATGTAGCTGTCTCCTCTCGCATAGACACTGCACTACAGGCTGCTAGATGTCGACTAGACAGGTTACAGCGCTGTTATTTTTCGGTACGAATTATTTGTACTGTCTATATACACACAGTATAGCGAGCGGGCATTACCAACTGGATGAGGTCGACTTGACGTGCAGTAACTTACATCTTAGTCATTGTGAATAGTAAAATTAATATAAAAGGAAAAGTGTCCGTCATTTGCTATAGGCGTAACTTATTGAAATTAATTCAGCTGGATTTAATACTGTCAATATATTCTGGTAAAATATTATGGGAGGCACGGCCTCTCTTGCCTGCCCTGAAAATACGCCGCTATGTTATTATTATTATTTATTATTATTACCGGTATTATTATTATTATTATTATTATTATTATTATTATTATTATTATTATTATTATTATTAATAAACACGTGAAAAGGATAGACTACAGTGTTCATGTAAAATGTATAAAGTTTCTTTTATTATTTCCGGAAAGGTATGGTGTATGAACTGAACAACAGGAAGGTAATGCCTTAGGCTAGTTTATAATATGTAATACTGTATCTTTTAATATCAGGAATGACAGCCATTTCTTTTAATATAACTGAGAGGTAGCAGTTTTGAAATTACGTCTATTGACCATAAATATTGTACGAAGTATTTAATAAGCACCTGGTTGGCGAGTTGGTATAGCGCTGGCCTTCTATGCCCAAGGTTGCGGGTTCGATCCCGGGTCAGGTCGATGGCATTTAAGTGTGCGACAGGCTCATGTCAGTAGATTTACTGGCATGTAAAAGAACTCCTGCGGGACAATATTCCGGCACATCCGGCGACCCTGTTATAACCCCTGCAGTTGCGAGCGTCGTTAAATAAAACATAACATTAACATTTAATAAGCAACGGTGGGGCCTTTAAATTTCCCAAATGTCAAAGTCATTTAAGTGTTCTACGAATATCTAGAACCGAACAACGATCTGAGCGGCAGTTATGGCGTTACGCGGGAACAACAGACCTGTATTTCAAGCGCCAGCTTGTATAATCTCGTAAGCAACGGTAGTTACCAACGAGTTATATTACAATAATTACTATTAGCAGAGCGTTTAGAGTAGAAAGTGTTGTAACTCGGCAAGGGTCTAATGGAACTTTTAAACCCTCTAGTGTCTCCACGGCAACTTAGCAAAATATTGACGTGGCAATCGTTTTGAGACTCCAGTTTTCCTCTTAATACTGTGGACAGAACAAATATAACTGGCTCTGGTATGTAATTAAACAGATATTTCTTGCGATGTTTGGGTGATTTTTATTGTGCCGTTTATGTGAGCGAGTAGTAATATGCCTAATTGTTTTGTTCTTGGTGTAAATCCGGTTATATAATCTGTATGGAAGTAAGACGTTTCTTTTTTCCACCCAAAGACTAGGCTATTTTTTAAGAAGTGCTATAGAGCAATTCCACGGATATAGAAAACTATATGCTCGTTCTTATATTTGTAACATCCATTTTTCTGCGGTTTTGATAGTAAAAGCCGATAAATTTATTATTGACGGTGAAGAGGTAGGACTTCCCACGAAAGGACTTGTGACCAAAACCGGATGACATATCACATATTTTCCCGAACTTGCCTCGATACCTTAAAAAATTAAAAGAAGAATAAATCTCCACCCAATCTTTTCTCATAACAATGTACCCTTACCAAATATTACCTGGCTATGACCAATTCCATCGATGCTAATAACCCAGTAGTTGATACAGCATCGTTAAATAGGCCTAACCAAGTAAAAAAGAATTGGACGTGATATCCGAAAATCAGAAGAACACCTTAGCTGATCTTGCGCTTGTGTGCATGTATGTGCCATTACTCCACACCTGGGTGTCCAAAATTGTCTAGTTACTTTGACTGTAATCTCTTTTTTTTACTTGTTTATTTAACGACGCTATATCAACTACGAGGTTACTTAGCGTCGTTGGGATTGGTGGTAGCGAGATGGTATTTGGCGAGATGTGGCCGAGGATTCGCCATAGATTACCTGATATTTACCTTACGGTTGGGGAAAACCTTAGGAAAACCCAACCAGGTATTCAGCCCAAGCGGGAATCGAACCCACGCCCGAACGCAACTCCCGATCGGCAGGCAAGCTCCTTAGCCGACAGAGCTACGCCGCTGGCTCGTAATCTCCTCCAGTGAATGAACGCCAGACCAGCATTTCAGCTGTTTAGTGCGAGTTTTTCAAAATTGATACATTTTTAGAACCATAAACTGATGGGTTCGAAGGAAGTGAAAATAAAAAGGAATTCACAAGGTGAATGAACAGTCCTGCAGATACAATGAACTCAAAGGCTCCCTCCTCTGCCATGTACAAAGAATTCTAACACTTCAAGATTTTAGAAAATATATTACACGTAATTGGCAACACAAACAACACGTTTGCCTAAGAAAGAACCCTTGAATTATTTATAATGACAATTCAGAGCACTCACGAAATATATTCATTCTTGTGGGATAGCAGATTTAAATATATTCTGACAGAAAAAATTTAACCAGGATCCTCTAGAGCGACATTTCGGAATTATAAAACGATTATCTTGCGATGATTACCATAGACTTTCTACATCTGAACATTTTTCAATCTCTGTGCCGGTTAAAAAATGTGTTAATGCAAGTGCTAATTGTGAACCCTTAATTAAACCCAAGCACTTAGCTTTTACTTCATTAAATGTACATATTTAATTATTAATTATTTTACTTTTAATAATAGCACTTCTGTCATGATCAATGAAAAAGTTATTTCAGTAATAAAAATACAGTATAATGCTGTTTTGTATGTATGCTACAGGTTAATCTGATTTACAGTTTTATTACAATTATTTATTACGTTTCCACATCATAGGAGATTTCTGATGAAGCATATGAGAAAGTAAATTGATCTCATGAAAGAGTCGTTAATTTAATATTCTACGATAAGTAGCATACAGCAACCTAATACAGTGCTACTATTTTTTTTTTTTTTTAATTTTATACAACACAAAATAACCTAGATAATTCTAAAGATCAAAACTTGAATTGGCATTGATATAATTTCGAAGCTAATTTGTGAGGCTGAGTTACAGTAATATTTCTTGTTCCCCTTGAATTACTATAAACCAGATACAACTGCAACTAATGACTTAATAGGGGATAAAAACTATTGGTGGAAATAAAGTGTCTCCTTTTTTATATTACATTTTTTGTGGTGTACTAAAAACATAATTTCATAGCAATGCGTCCTTTATAATGCCAAAAAATGTTCATTTTTGTGAAGCTGTACTTCTTTTTTGCGTACTTCTGGTAGAAGCCGGTACAATGTTCAAATTTTCGGTTAATTATTATATTTACTCTTCAGGGGTGTATTATATAGCTCACAATTTGTTAATGTAGTAATATTACATTTCTTAAATAAGTAAAATATTGCGTCAGAGTACTCTACAATATATACTTATCTAAGGAATTATTTTTAAAACCTTTTGCATTCGCTCGAATAGCGATCCTGAAACTATAAAACTAAAGGTTGCGTCAATTCCTCTTCTACCCGCTCTAAGAACGAGTTAGAGATTCCAACTCGTTGGACGAGTAGTTACATATGGTACTGTTATTTCGTACCTGATATTTGGAACCTAATATTTTGAACGAACTGGAACACATGGAACTGTTACGAGAAAATAACTTCTCCCCATCTCTACGATACCGGTACAACCTGAGAGGATAAAAAGAACTTAACAGAAAAAGTGCTGGTTACAAGTGCGCCACACCATTTGGTTATATTACTTTTCTATATCTCCTGCCCTAGTTGCCTCATAAGTGGTGCCTTGTTGGTATTACTTGTGAGGTTCAGACCTGTCTTCGGACTGTTAACTAAACAACTACATAACCGATAGTTACGTAGGAACGTGGGCTCACTGAGCTTAAGCCGCTCACCTTTCTTCAAGAAGTATTTAAACATTACATTAGATTTATAGCATGCAGGAACAATCAACCATTGACGTTGCGAGTGCGACACTTAAGAAAAATATTGTTTGACTATTATTACAACGACTATATTTAAATTAACAAGTCCTTTATATTTCCGCTGACTAGTTAATGTGAATTGACCCATGATTTTCAAATAAATTATAAAGCTACAGTTCTCAAAACAATACTGGCAACTAGATAAGTACCGGTAATTTATTAATTTAGGGTCGATGCCTTTTCTATTGATTCATTTTGCAAGGGCAGAGACTGCAATTTGTTGTAACATCCTGTCAGGTCGTAACAATTATTTCTGGGGAGTTGGGGAATTGATTTTAAATTTGCGTGGCCACGGCACACTTGATGGTAGTAGAAGCTCCTAAAGTCTTCATACTCAGTGTTGCCAATGCAGCGGTTTCTCCGCTAGGTCTAGCGTTTTTCTGTGATTGTTTAGCGGGTAAAATTTATGAAATTTGTATCCCTGATATAGGAATTTAGAGGGTTTTTTAGCACTCACAGCGGGAAAATAATTTCACTTTACATTGACAGTATAGCAATTTTACGGTTTCTGCACAGTATCATAGCCGGTTTTTCAAAAATCGAGTTGGCAACACTGTTCATACTTTGGACATGTGTGTATTTCATTGCGAACTGGGGAGAGAGAGGTTATCGTTATTAAAATTGTGATTCATTTCATTTTAATACTTCATAGAGGTAATTCTATATCTGAGAATATTGCCACTTTTTGTCTTTGCTGTAATTATTATTTTCGTTCTATCTGTTTTACTTGTTGTGCGTTTACAGCTATTTTATTTCCATGTTCTTTTGTAAGCTGGATATGTTATTTATAGGTTATAGGATACACTACATCAGGGCACTTGTAGGAATGACATAGTGAAAGTTTTCATACAGTTAATAGCAATTACTTTCTCAATGAAATGGGACTCTTTATATAAGATACACCAAATGAGGCAACGGAAATTATCATGCTTGTGATTGAACTAAGCCGTGGTAAAATTACCCCTAATAATGGCGGCGTTACAGATCTAACTTTCAGGTATAGCACCCTGTGAAGCTGTCTTGAATAATTTTAATTGAAAAATTATTGGGGAGGCCGGGTATCTAACCCGAGACCGATTGAGCTATCCAGAAACTGTACCCGATACCAGCTCAGTTTTTCGCTTTATATCTACATACCTCAAATGAGCTGACTAAATGCCAAAGACCCAACGTAGAGTGACACAAACTCTGTGTGCCTTGAATTGCGGTTTTCTGTTACGAACAGTGAGATATATTATGCAAATGTAGCTAGCTTATAGGTAGGTCTGTGAAGCAGACGTGTATAATTTCAAGGGAAAAACTGTTCTGGGGCTGGATATGAAACCCGGGACCTTTGGCTGAGCGCGCCAATGCCCTACCGACTGAGCTACCCAGGAACTGTAGCCGACACCGGCTCAGTTTGCGTTGTAACATTGGCGACATTGTTAACACGATTTCAATACCATCTATATGTCAGGTCATGAACTTTTCAAACGCACCTCGTATTATAACCACTGAACTTAAACTCTTTCAGCAGCTTACTTTCTGTAGATATGGCAACACTTAAATATCTGTTACAGTCGCGATGGATGTAATCAAGAAGGAACCTGAGGTTGACCCTTTGGCTATCCAATGGAGTGATAACACTGATAGATCTGAGAAGAAGTCCTTATCGGAGGTAATTTAGTCATTAGTTGTAAGTGCTGTGTGTGACATGTTTAACATTGTTGAATATGACATGAAGTTTTATGAAAATATCTCCCAGTTTATAATTAGCACACTTTCAGTATAGTCTATGAAATTTAAAATCTACAGTTGTTTGTCACGTTTGCTTTCATGTTACATGATTCTTTTATACTCTTTGATAGTATTTTAAATGATGATGATGGCCGCTGGTGTAAACAGAGTTTTAAAATAACCTTCAATCAAATTTCTTTTCATATATCCTCTTATTTGTTCAAATTCCTTTACCAAATACACAATTTAAATTTTATAATTAACCAGGGAAAACTGTCCATCACATACTTGGAATTGAGGGACTGTAATATAATATTCCAACTATGGAATTAGAAGATCATTTGCACAACCTCTACTAAACTAGGAACGACTGCGTCAGAAATAACAATCCTAATGCACTGTTGGATTTCGGCAGGCTCGTACTTGATGATTCCTGTCTTCTCATCATAAAAAGTGGAAGTCTTAGTGGCTATTTGTAGAATTCCTGTTGGCACATCTCAAAGTCATGACCTTGTCTTATGGAAAGTCATTAAAACCTTTGTCATGGATGACCTATCACTGAATTATCACAGTCTAGTATTATACAGTCACGAAGCTCAATACGTAGTAAATATGCATCCATAGATAGTTGAGTAAATATGCATCCATAGATAGTTGCTAACCACTAGGATCGCTAATATCGCCTCATTACAGACAATGCGAAATAGTACCTGCACAGTCTATTGTTTCTAGTACCCTCATAAACTCAGGCTTCGTGACTGTATATACTAGACTATGGAATTATTCTGTAAAATAATCATATTGAACTAGAATAGTTAGGCTACCAGTGTTAGTAACACTACTTTTTTTCTTCTTCCAGCTTTTGTGTTGTTTTTATCTTTTAGTATATATCAGCTCTACTCCAGGTACGTAATGACGATATATTTCTCAATTTTAGAAGTAAACATTTCCATTTTCGTGTCCATTATTTTCTTTATGCTGTATTTCACATTGTGTTAATTAACAGTCAACCTGCAGTATGAAGACCAGATTGCAGAATGTAGCACTTTGAATCACGTTCTTATAAGCTGTTATATGTTACAAATGCATTATATGTCTATCTTCTGCAGGAAGGGAATTTATTGGATCTCCACGTGGCTGGAATAAAAACGGAAAGGGTGGACCACAGCTATGATCTCACATCAGATATTAAAATTGAGGAAACTGCGGTGCCAACTAATTTTGTTACGACAAAGTGTAAAAGTGAGGTATGTTGGTCGCAAAGGTTTTGCTGGCTGTCCTTCTTTATTAATCTGTTGTTCTTTTTGTCGCAGACAGTTCCACACACCCATACACACACATAAGTGCCTTATTCTAGAAACTCATATCTGACTTCATTCTGATGGAAAAGGTTCAAGCGTTTAAATTATGTAAGAAATTGATAATTGATGTATTATAAAATTATTGCAGAACTACCATGTTTCTATTCACCGAGGAATCTGTATTAAAACCTGGTTTTGAAAACCTCCACCTTGTGCAGAAGTACACGTAGTTGCCCGACTCTGAACTGCACCTGCTGCATTCCCTATCTTCCATTGTAGAGTCCACACCTGTGGAGTAATGGTTAGGACGTCTAGCCGCGAAACCAGGTGGCCCGGGTTCGATTCCCGGCCGGGGCAAGTTACCTGGTTGGGTTTTTTCCCAGGGTTTTCCCTCAACCCAATATGAGCAAATGCTGGGTACCTTTCAGTGTTGGACCTTCATCTCATTCAGACGCTAAATAACCTAAGATGTTGATAAAGCGTCGTAAAATAACCTACTAAAATAAAAAAATCCGTTGTAGACCACGAATCTGTTCGGCTGCTAGGCTGATACATTATGTTAACTCTTCGAAGGTGTTCACCCTCACTTTATACAAAATGTCTTTAAATCAAGCCCACAAACAATATTCTAATTGAATCAATATCGAAAGATCTAGCTGGGCAAGCAAAGGGACCACCACACCCTATCCAACATCCTGGGAATCTATCATTTGTACAATGGACTACTTCCCCTGAAAAGTGAGGCAGCTGGCCATCATGCTCGACATACATTATTCCTCGCATTTGCTATGGTATTTCTTCAAATAATGGAGATATTTTCTTTAGCGAAAAGTGCAAGTACTTTTACCCCATAAGGCTGCCCTCGAAAATGAATGGCTCAATTAAATTATTACCATGCCACACTCGACATCCCAACTGAAGCAACGCTAAAACTTACTTATCACAGTCTCATGGCGATTTTCCTCGGACCAAAGCTGTCAATTTTGCTTCGGTATCATTCCATCTCAAATTGGAGACAAAATAGAACGAATTTTGACTTCTATAAGACTAATTGCGTTTAACTCTTTTATTAACTCTGTTTAATAAACTAAAGCCTATATCTTTATTTCCACCTAAGTACCTCTGTTTTAAAAAAATATTGCGTTACAAAATTTGTTAAATTATGTGGAATTCAACATTTAAATTATCGTATTTATGAGCACTTTAGTGTAAAAATTCTTATCAAATATGATTGTAAGTGCTTCAAAAAATGCCTTTAGTTAATGTTTACTAACTGATTTTAACGTAATTATTACATATACAGTGAAACCCCGATAATACACGCCCGTTTGTTACACTGTCCCGTATTATACGCTCTTTTCATCTGGTCCCTTGACATCCCTATATAAAATCGTGTAAAATATACCGCTTAATATGTTCATGATCCTGTTTAATACACTTTTTCAGCTGCTGAAAATTCTAAAATATCGTACTTTAAAGGATACTGAGAAAATTTTCCTCGACTAATACATTTACCTGCCCGCATATTCAAGGATTTGTAGGAATTTTTGTTTGGTGAATACAATAGAATGGAATGCGACCCTTGAATACCTTGACGAAGTGGAAGTGGTAGACATTCCAAATCTTCCTCGCAATGAAGCCCTTGCCGCAGTGTCTTTGATTTGTAGATTGATTAATGTTTCTAGTAGTCAAATTGCTATGTCACTTCCAATTTAAATCACGTGGAATATGAAATTATTCACAGTACTGGATCAAGTGTAAAACAGAAAACAACTTGTGACATTTTCAATAAAGAGGGCACTTTAATTGACAATTTTCTGTTAGGAATGAAAATAAAATAACTTTTATCGTAAATAATTACAATATTTAACCCTTAAATTTCTTCACAAACGTGTATGCTGATTCATAGCCTTGTGTCAAAATTTAAAAATATCCAAAAATGACCCACTCTTCATAATACGCTATTTTTATGAGGTCCCTTTTTGTGATTCAATTTAAAAAATTTAGATACAATATATGAAATAACACTAAAATCCTAAAAGCATGCATACGAAGTGCATTGAAGTATTCCTAATAACTCCATAATGGCTTGATGGAAATTTAATCACTTACAAAACATTGTGCAGCAGCAGTGTAGTGCAGAACTGTTGACCATGTGCTGCTGGGCGGTTTGTCAGTGATATGCTGTAGCTTTAGCTCGCGAATGCGAGTTTGCTTTCAGAAAAGAAATTGGTGCAAATGTATGTAATGCAGATACTACAATTTCGTATGCTGTAGTTTATAGATAAATTCATCAAGAAACAAACCTACACATATATATATATATATATATATATATATATATATATATAAAATTTTATTTTATTGTGTTATTTTACGACGCTGTATCAACATGTAGGTTATTTAGCGTCTGAATGAAATGAAGGTGATAATGCTGGTGAAATGAGTCTGGGGTCCAGCACCGAAAGTTACCCAGCATTTGCTCGTATTGGGTTGAGCGAAAACACCGGAAAAAACCTCAACCAGGTAACTTGCCCCGACTGGGATTCGAACCCGGGCCACCTGGTTTCGCGGCCAGACGCGCTGACTGTTACTCCACAGGTGTGGACTTATATATATATATAGCCACCGGCATGGCTCAGTCGGTTAAGGCGCTTGCCTGCCGGTCTGAAGTTGCGTTCGGGCGCGGGTTCGATCTCCGCTTGGGCTGATTACGAGGTTTTCCCCAACTGTAATGTGAATGGAAGGTAATCTATGGCGAATCCTCTGCCTCATCTCGCCAAATATCATCTTGCTATCACCAATCTCATCGACGCTAAATAACGTAGTAGTTGATACAGCGTCGTTAAATAACCCACAAAAATTATATATATATATATATATACACATACATACATACATACATACATACAGTAGCGTGCAAATTAATCCGAACAACGTAATTACTTATGCAAAAACACTCAAACGGGATAAAAAAAAAAAAGGATCTAAGACATACCTCAGTAATCAATGTGGCCTCCCTTGTTCCTAATAACAGCTCTGAGACGATTTGGCATGGATTCCACTAATTTCCCACAAATATTCTTCATTTCTTCATCGCGAAACCATACACCAATGAGGGCAGAAATCATCTTCTACTTTGTAGAACAATCCATTTTTTGCATTCTTCTTTTCCAAATTGACCACAAGTTCTCAATGCGGTTGATGTCGGGTGAGTTGCCTGGCCAGGGGAGTACCTGAATATTCTTCTTGTTGAAGAATTCTGTAGTTTTTCGAGACGTATGGCATGGTGCCAGGTCTTGTTGGAACACACCTCTGCCATCCGGAAATGATTTTTGCAGCTGGGGTACGATTCTGGTTTTCAGTAAGTGAATATATTTGTCAGAATTCATTATTCCCTTGATAGGTATTAATGCTCCAGGCCCTTCATGTGTAAAACAACCCCAAAACATTACTTTAAGGGGGTATTTGGGTGCTTGTTGGCGATGAGCTGCTGTTACTTTTTCGGATCCTTTTCGTACGGTGGCCGTGGACCTTGAAATGAGACTCATCGGAAAAAAGTACATTCTTCCAGTCATTCACTGTCAAGTGTTAATGTAATTTTACCCACATTAAGCGTTTTTTGCACATAACAGGGGTTAGCAGTTGTTTCTTAATAGGCTTACGAGCCCTTCGTCCAGCTTCCAAAAGCCTACGCCGCACTGTTGTGACGTGAATATTCGCCCCAGTGGTAGCCATTAACTCGCGGGTTAAGTCAACAGCAGTTAGTCTAGGATTTAATTTAGTTTTCCTGACAATTAAACGATCATCTGCAGGTGAAGTCTTCCTTTTCCGGCCAGAGTTTCCTTCTCTGGGGTGTGATGGATCCAGTCTCCCTGTATCATTTTATGATCGAATTAACAGTAGCCAAAGCGATGTGACATTCTGCAGCAATTTGCCTCTGTGTCATAGAAGAATGTTATAATTTTAGACCGTTTTCGTGGAGTTGTATCCATTTGTGAAGACGACAGAATGTACACAGGATTGCAGTATTAAGTCGTCAACACAACTCAAATGCTTATAAGTACAAAACGACAGGCAAAATGTCACATATATTATAAAAAAACTAATAACGACAGACCTTCAACAATGGAATTACACGTACTACAGATGCCAATTAAAGCGGTATGAGCAGCTGTGAGGCCAACAATGATAGCAAATGTAAAAATATGTCGTGTTCGGATTAATTTGCACGCTACTTTATATATATATATATATGTGTGTGTGTGTGTATT